>NC_087461.1:25246753-25598879 GCF_036321535.1 Camelus dromedarius | reverse complement strand
TTTGCAGTAGGTTTAAATATTTGCTTGGTGATGGCATCTTGATTATTTGAAGGAGGCAGCCCTCATTAGGGACTTTATTTGCTTCCTGTCTGAGTTCCTTTACTGGCAGTAGAGTGTTCATAGGCAGAGCTAGAATGTTACCTGGTCTGAGAAGCCAAACTTGCCTGCATCTGGGAATTGGCAGAAGAGTCAGTTATGGAAGGAAGGCTTTAGGATTATCTGGTAGCAGAGTTCTGGGATCCTAACCCTGGGAAACCTCAGCTTTTGTAGAGTATGTTCTGTAACAAAAGGCTATTGGATAATTTTAACACTTGTTATGGGATGTAGAGTTGGGGAAAGACTTAAAAGTGAAAGAACATTAAAAAAGAATCTCCAAATATTTTAAAGAAGACAGTTCTCAGAATGAGAGCTTTTCTGGAAAAAACTAGCTCTTCACTTCACAGGGGAAGCAGGGAGCAGGTGTAACTAACTTACGGTAACTTAAAAGGTAAACCTTACCCTCCCACTTAGCTGTTTCCTGGTGTACGTTCATCTTCCACATCTGTAGTTTTAGACATGATGTGTCATTTTCTGGTACTCCATTCTGCTTGTGAGTGAGAGACTGACACAAAGTCACATAGCAATTGAAAAATTGCACAAAGGACCTTATTGTTAAAAATGAAGACCTGTGGCAGGGTGCTGTATTTGGAAGTGACTCTCAGTACAGAGAACACTTTAAAAAATGCAGTGTTATTTATTTTTTTATTCCTTTAAGCCTTTGAACAGAAGCTTTTCTTTGCAGGGTTTCTGGAGTACTTCAGAAAAAGCAGGAACTAAAAATAGCTTTAAGAAAGCACCAGTATAGATGTTGCTTATAGTATGGTATCTGTCTTAAAGTTAATTCTTTAAAGCAGGAAGTTGTAACTCTCAATTTCTTAAGCAAATATAAATATTCTTGACTCTTAATGACATTCTTTGTGGGGTGAAGCTGTTTTTGCTTCCATTCTGAGCTTTGAAAGTCCTTCTATGATAGTTCTACCAGTCCTCAATATTTTATTTTCCCTCTGTTGTGAACTTGTTATTAAACTTGAAGCAGATATAAATATCATTAACTTGCTACATATGTAGATATTCAGTGTTACATGGTCAGAAAGTTTGTGTACATCACACGTATCTACATAATTCCCCCCTTTCCAACTGTGTTCCTGATGAAAGGATGGTGGGAAATGGCATTATGGGGCTATGTCTTACAGTACACAGTGTTTCCCCTGTTCCCTCTACCAGATCTGGATGTTCTTTCATTTTTCGGCTTCTAGACTTACTAGATTTTTTCTTAAGCCAGGTGTAACTCATCCCCCTGTGCACACACACATGCGTACACACACACACACACACACACACACACACACACACATACACACATTCTGCCATAGAGAGTAGCGTGCACCATCCCATTCTCCCACTCCAGCTCTGGACACACCCACTGGAGGCAGTGTCTTGCACAAATTCATTTGTAAGTTCCTTTTTAAAACTCAGGTGGTCGGGAAATAGGACTGATATCCACACCTAGTAGGCAGGCCCTTAAGGATAACTTCTATGTTTAATGCCAGGTTATCTTAATGTTTGAGTACCTGGGTTTCATGTCTTCCTGTACCACCTGTGTGACCCATGATTCCCACATTTCTGTCTCCCACTAGACTTTTTCTCTCCAACTCTGGACTCTTACAATCTTCTGCTGATTTGACATCTTCACTTGGAACTCTGATATCTTAAAACCAACATGTGTGAAAACTGAGCTCTTGGTCCTCCTACTCCCCAAACTGGTTCTTTCTGCAGCCTCCCCCATTCAGTTAGTGGAAACTTAATCCTTCCAGCTGCTTGGGTCAAAAAACTTGGAGTTTTTCTGACTCTCACTGACATACCACATGCATTCTGTCAACAGATCTGGTTTAACACTGCCTTTAAAATATATCCAGAACCCAGCCACTTCTCACCATGGCTCCTGCCTCCACTGCTGCTTCCCTGCCCTGAGCAACTGTCTTCTCCTCCTGCACAGCCCTTCACAGTGGCTTCCCTCCTTTCATCTCTGTCCCGTTTCGACTATTTTCACCCAGCACTCAAGTGAGCCTTTGAAAACCTAAGTTAGATTGTGTCATCCTTCTGCAGTGCCTCCCCATTTCACTCCAGGTAAAAGCCACAGTCCTTACAACGTCCTCCAAGGCCCTACAGGATCTGCACTGACCCTTCTCCACAGCCCCAGCCATGCCCCCATTCTGGAACATGTGAGGTGCACGCTGGCCTTGGTGATGGTTATTCCGTCCACCTGGGACTTCTCACCTTCTAGTACTAGTTCTAACCTCAGTCCTCAGTGTGGCCTGCTCTGGTATTTAATACAACATCACCCTCATCCCATAGCTTCAACTCTCTTTACCTTGCCCTTTTTTCTTTTTTCCATGGTTCCTCTTTCTTAACATGCCACCTCCTCTGCTGCTCTGTTGTGTGAATTGTCATCTCCACCCCCTACCCCAGCTAGACTCCAACCAAGTTCCGTGAGGACAGGAATTTTGTTTTGTTTATTGATCTATTCCAAGTGCCTAGAATAGTCCTGGGTACATAGTAGGCTGTCAAAAATTATTTGCTGAATAAATTAAAAGACTATTTTAAAAATGAATCATCCTTTCAGGATCGGGTGAGGAAAGGAAGCTGCATGAAGGAAAATGGTGCAGTAAAATAATGATATTTGCCTGTTGTTCTTTGTGTGATATATATAAGTGTTTTAGGCTTAATTTGGTATCCCAGTTTCTTAATTTAATAACTGTATTAAGATATAATTTACAGGCCATAAAATTCACACATTATAATTGTACAAGTCAGCCATTTTAGCTATTTCTAGAGTTGTGCAACTGTGTCCTCAAAAAGTACCCTTGTGTCCATCCATATGCAGTTTGCCCTCCCCCCAGTGGCACCCTAAATTTATTTATTTTTATTTTTTTGGCAATCACATCTCAAAAGTATAATTTACACAGCAGTACTAATATAGCTTTGCACTTTTAGAAATGACACACTTAAATATGAAATCAACAGTCATTGCTGAATGTAGGTAGCAGTATCAGACATCAGTGAGAAGAATGGACTTGAGTATCAGACTGGCTGCAGTCTTACCCAGCTCCACCATTTACCAAGTTACCCAAAGTATTTTCTGCCTCAAGCTCTTTATCTGTTATATGGGGGTAATAATAGCAGCTTACAGAGTTGTTGTGAGGATTAAGCAAACAGGGAAACAAAATTTAGTATAGTGGCCAGCTTATGTTATTACCTAAAAAATAGCCTTGCAGGTAGAGAGCAAAATTCAAATCAGTTTCTAAAGTATGTGTAAAATATGACCCAGTTCCTGCCTGGTTTGTAAACATGTATGCCTACTGCAGAATGTAAAAGCAGGCTAATTTCCAACAGAAAAGATCATTTATCAGCATTTCTTTCAAAGGTAGTTGCAAAATCACTTTTACTAAATTTTCTGTGCCCATTTCTGACAGAGCTTTGACACCAGGGAGGCAATTATCTACTTTTTTGTTAAAATCATGCTGACCATCAGAAAGTGTTCTGAATTATATTTTAGCCTTTATGTTGCGAAATACTGTGAGGCTTCCTCTAAATGGATGGGGGAGGGGCATTCATTGTAGCTCTTGTAGCCTGATAAATCTGCACTAAATTATGTTTTTTTTAACTTTTAATTAAAGTAATTAATTTTTTGCAGGGGCTGTGGTAATTATTTTTTTATTTATTTATTTTAGTTTTAGAAGAAGTACTGGGGATTGAACCTAGGCCCTTGTGCATGCTAAGAATATGATCTTTCACTTGAGCTATACCCTCCCCCATAAATTATCTTTAATAAGGTATTTTTCTCTGTTTTGTTATTTTCTTTTAGGTACAGATGCACAAAGCAGGGTCATCAGAAGCCTCTCAATTCCAAAGATGATAATACTGAAAAACATTGCACAGTGACAGTGAATCCTTGGCATATGAAGAAAGATTGTAAAGTCCTGAATGAATTAAGAAGGTATTGTTACATTAACATACATGTAACCATGGCTCTCTTACCTTTATTTTTCTCTTTATAATGAAGATACTCCCCACTCATCAAGGTTGCTTTGTTTGACATAGGGAATATCTAAAGCCTTTTCTGCAAGTTTTTTAAATAAGTAAGAGCAGGTAATTTATCAGAAGTGTGAATGGTGTAATCTGCTCTGTCTAGTATGGTAGCCACCAGCCACATGTGGCTATTGTGAATTGAGATGTTCTATAAGTGGGAAATACATAATAGAGTTTCAAGACTTCGTACAACAAAAATAATGTAAAATATTTATTAATAAGTTTTAAAAGTATTAATCACACTTTTGAAATGATAGTATATTGGATATTTTGGGATAAATATGATTTTACTGGAATTAATTTCACTTGTTCCTTTTTATTTTCTAAATGGGATTACTGGAAAATTGTGACTTGCATTATGTTTCTATTGGACAGTGTTGGCTTCTAACTTATAGCAAATAATATGAAAAGAAAACTTTGATTAAAAATTTTGTAATTGAGTAGTTGATTTACATCATATTAGTTTCATGTGTACAACACAGAGGCTCAACATTTTTATAGATTGTATTCCATTTAAGGTCACCATAAACTAATGGCTGTATTTCCCTGTGCTGTATGATACATCCCTGTAATCTATCCATTTTATACGTAGTACTTTTTACCTCTCAATCCCCTACCCCCTTCCTGCCTCCCCTCTCCTCCTTCTCCCCATTGGTAACCACCAGTCTGTTCTGTGTACCTGTGAGTCTATTTCTGTTTTGTTATAGTCATTAATTTGTTTTATTTTTTAGATATACATATAAGTTAACACATAGAATATTTGTTTTTCTTTCTCTGACTTACTTCACTTAGCATAATACCCTGTAGGTCCATCCATGTTATTGCAAATGGCATTATTTTATTTTTTATGGCTGAGCAGGATTCCATTTTGTGTGTGTGTGTGCATGTGTATATATATGTGTGTGTGTATATATATATTTATATATACATATATATATAATATACCACACCTTCTTTATCCAGTCATCTGTCAGTGAACATTTGGGTTGTTTCAGTGTCTTGGTTATTGTAAATAGTGCTGCTGTGAACATTGGGGTGCATGTGTCTTTTTGAATTATATTTTTCTCCAGACATATACCCATGAATGGGATTGCTGGATCACACGGAAGTCTATTTTTAGTCTTTTAAGGAACATGTATACTGTCCTCCATAGTGGCTGCACCAATTTACATTCCCACCAACCGAGTAGGGGGGTTCCTTTTTCTCTTAAAAGGTCAAAAATTCTCTACCTTTATATACTTTCCTTACAGTTTAGGATGCAATTTGGCAAAAGCCAGATAGAATTTAATAGCAGTAAATACAGTATTTTTTTTAAATGGCCATGCATTATAGATAGATATGTTATTGATGAGTTGGTTCCCTATTTTTGTAGATGTAGAAGTTTTTATAGCTTCACAGACATTTCAGTCTTGCAGAGAGAAAAATTTCTTTGCATTTTGCTGAACATGTCCGGGTGGTTTTATCGAATTTGGTCCAAGCCTGCAGAGGTGAATACATATTCAAACCTGAACCATTTGAGTGTCTGCAAAATTTTAAAAGTCTAGAATGTCAGATCTGGACTATAACTCTGGTAAATGACATCAGTGAGTGGACTCAAGAAAACTCCATTTGAGTGCAAAATCTTTCATAAGCCAAAAAAGGCTTTGAAATTGTGGAAAAGCCAGAGACTTTTGTGCACCACAAATGGCCGCAAACCCATGGGGACAACCACAGGCCTTCTGGAGTGCCAAGGGAATTCCATGTGAGGAGTCCAGCACTCACAGGAATCCAACAAGTCCCTGCCAGCCAGAGCACCTTCATTGCTACTGTGCTGTTTTGAGCAAATGTCTTTTCATCAGGTTCAAATTGGTTTGTTGTTATTTTTTGCATAACAAAATCAAACAACTTCTTGTTCCCTTGTTGAAAGTAAAAGCCTAACATTTTCTGATTTCTTTTGACAGAGAAAAACATGAGCTTATGAGTCTAACCTCATCTGTGATGGTCTGCAGCTGGAAGCAACCAGATCAGTGAGTGTCAGTCCCTTTGCAGCCATTGGCTGGGAGCCTGCATGTTACCTGGAATGACATTTGAAACATGTCACCGCAGCTACACCTTCGCTGTGGGCTGGGAGGGGAGTCAGTCAGAATCTGCATTATGGAATGTATGTTTCAAATTCAAAGCTAGGAGATCTTTTTTAATAGCCAGAGAATGTAGTCATAAATATATATATTAAAGTATTTATGCAAGAACTTTTTAAAGATTTTTTATTATAAAAATTTACCCCCCAAAATTGAAAATGTAAGAATAGTGGAATTAAAAATAATCTATAGCTTAATTATCCGTAAAGAATCTTAAAATCCTTCTAAACATTTTTTTTGCTCAAATGTAGATTTTTCCCTTCCAAAAATGAAAATTATTACTTCACTTTTTTGCTTTTTCCTTTTATTATATATTCCATATCAATAAATATAATTCTTCTAAATCCTTTTTAATGGTTGTTTAACGCTATATTGAACAGATATGTAAATAGTCCTAGGTCTGAGAAATTTAAAAAATTGTCATCAAAATACCACTGCAAAGAATATTTTAGTGTTTTTATTTTTAGTTACTAATTTGAACTACAAATTAACAAGTTTGCTTTTCTTCATCTAAAACATTGGTAATTTTATGAATGAACTGTAAGGATTTTAAATAACTTTTCAGTAATTTCAACAAAGGAAATATGTTTAAGGCAAAAATGTATGATGGTTTGCAAATCTATTTTTATTATATCTTCACTTTTACCAGTGTCATATGTGTGTGTGTGTTTGCACACGTGCTTTAACTACCAGTAATGTAAGAAAAATCTGTGTACTAAAAATATGAAAATAGTTTCCTAGTTTGTATTTTCATTCTCCCAATATAGGTTTTGGATGACAAGCTTGTATTTGCAAAAGTACACACCCTGTGGGAGGTGCTGTGTACATACGCTGAGATAATGCACATAAAATTGCCTCTGAAGCCCAATGATCTGAAAACCCGGTCCTCAGCCTTTGATAATTTCAGCGTTTTATGAAAGTCCTCCAAGTGGATGAAAGTATCATCAAGCTAGAGCAAGAGTTTTTCACTGCCCTATTTGAGAATACCTGCGTGAATGACTTTTATATTCAGGATAGAGATACGTTCTTCCATCCAGCCACCAGAAGCCACATTGTAAGTCTAAACCGAGTTTAGCTGCTGTCTTGGGGGTGATTTAGAACCTGCTGTTGGATTATCAGTGATTTGGTTTGGTTGGTTTGGTTTGGCTTTTAAAAGCTGCCCATAAGAAGGAAAAAAGAGAAAGAAAAGAAATATGCCTACAGATTCCTGTTAGGACAGTAAACACTGGCTGTTTAGTTACCCTGTATAAACCACACACTCTCTTTTAGAATCTTTTTAGGTTTACTTCATCCTTTCTCAGATCAAGTATCAAGTAAGGGACAGTGTCAAAAAAATTCAGGATTAACAGGCTTGTGAGCTCCGGGATCTGCAAGGCAGCTTTCCCTCCCTATGGTGTAAGTCAAATGGCAAAGATGAAATAAAGCACCTCATGTCTCCTCCAGTGTTAACAGGAAAGGGCTAATTTTCTTGATTTTGTTTCTTCCTGGGTAAAATGAAGATAATATGTCAGGAGGCGACAAGCTCATTTAGGGCAGGAACCATGTTGTCTTGTTCACTGCTGAATCCCAGGCACCGGGAAGGCTGAGTTTAACAAGTGAATGAATGAACTGTAGTTCCCCCAGAGTTACCATGTGGGGCAGTGCGGATTAGCAGCTAAGAGCATAGACTCGAGAGGGGAAGGTACAGCTCAAGTGATGGAGCACATGCTTAGCACGCACAAGGTCCTGGGTTCAGCCCCCAACACCTCCTCTAAAATAGACCAATAACCCTAATTACCTCCCCACCCCCTACCAGAATTACCTTATTATCTCCCTGCCACCAAAAAAAAAAAAAAAAAAAAAAAAAAAAAGAAGTGGCCAAGAGCATAGACTCAGGCTGGAACACCTGTGTTGGTTTCTCACTGTCAACCTTGTGAAAGTCATTTAGTCTCTGTTTTTATCAAGTTCCTCATCAATAAAATGGGAACAATAATACTACCCAACTCGTAGAATTGCTATGGGGATTAATGAATCTGTGTCAATGTTAGAACAGCCCCGGCTAATAGTAAGTACTATGCATCTGTCAGCTCTTTTAATAATTACTGACAGATGTTATTATCAACCAAAGAAGTATTAGTTCTTTGTAAGAGAAATACATGTTAGACCATTTCATTTATCATTTTCTGTAATTCAGGCTTTTCCCTCTGAAATACCATTTTCTGTCTGTGCACTAGAAAGCCACAGGGCTTTCCAAATTTCATCTGTCTGGGTTCTTGTCATGATGGCAATACTGCAGAGTGTTGACATTTTTTAGGGACTCCGTCTGAGATGACAGCAACCCCTCAAATTCAGGAGCACTTCTCTAACTGATAACATCTCTCATGGAATGAAGTTTTTTAAATGTGACTGCTTCCGACGCTTAATGATGCCATAAATGCAAGGATGTTATATCTAAGCTCTTTAAATAAATCCTGTCATTGAAATAAAGGAAATACTATATTATAGCACTCTATGACTTTGTTATCTTCGCTATCCATTTATCTGACTCTCTAAGACCAAAGAAAGCAAAGACTGAGATTGATCATTACTACTGTGTGGTACACATATTTGTGGATGAAGACAATACTGAAATGCACTGTTTTAGGTATTAAAATGGACACTAAACAGCTCTTTGATACACATGCATGAACAGAACAGGGAGCTGGGTGCAGGGAGCAAACACTGAGCTTCCTGGATCAGAGACCCAGCATAGCAGTCCAGCCCAGCAGTCTACATGTTTTATATTTATGCCCAAGCAAAATTAGCAGTCAGAGTCTGAAATGAACTTTGGGGACACTTGCAAACAGCTGTCATGATTACTAATGTGGGACACCAGGATTCTACAGTGTTTAGTTGGCATCTGCGCACAAGTCCTTTTCCACTAAAGCCTCTTGTAATTGCTGGTCCCACATCCAGGCTGAGGAATCATCTCATGTGGTGTTTGGGAGGAAGGTAAGTGGAGTCAGGACCCATGTTAAGGCTGGGTGGGTGATAATCTGTTTCTAGTACAGGAGGAAGGAAATTAGGTCAGGTGGGAAGGAGAATGACTGGATTTAAACTTTGTCTCTTGAGTAAGCTAAATCTATAATATCACATCAAGTTTCTCTGTTGTTTATATTCCATGTGCTGTCACAGGATAACCACTGAATTGTGGGGACAAAAAAGCCTGGGTTTTAGAATTGACCCTGCCCCTAACCAGCCAGAGTCTAGGTTCCTCTGGGTGTCCAAGAAGGGCCTGGACCATCAAGTGTCCCTCCACTACAGCAGTTTGGGCACTTGGCTGGCCTTGTTTTTGCTGTGTAAGACTGGCTCACTTGTAGGACATAGCATCTGCAAGGCTCTCACCAGGTACCCACGGTGGTCCCAGGACTGTAACATCCAAGCATTCCTTTCCACCCAAGTTTGCAAATGACCCTCAAAGGGTTAGTATCAGCTCTGGGTGAGAATTATGAAAAATTATATAGTACTTCCATCCCTTCTGGGAAGTGAAGGCCCCTTATTTACAAATGACCACAAAGTGTTAGCACCACATTTTATCAACAGAACATGGGAACACATGGTGATTGTGGTGCTCACCTGTCTGCTTCTGATTCCCAGTGCAACTTCAGTGCTCCATCAGAGGACCTCAGCTGCCCCAGTGAAAAGGGCCTTCTGTACAGGGAATGGGCTCCTCCTTGAAGCATAGACAAGAAGCAGCCCTTGGATCTCATCAGGTGAGCTGTTGGGGAGAGCACTCCAGTGGGAAGGGCTCAGGGTGGCCCTCATGGCATCTGAGTGTGACAGTCCTCCAAGAGTGTTACCAACCAGGAAGCTCACAGGAGCTCTGAGCTTCGTTGCCCCAAGTTTTTACTGGAGGCTTTATTACAAAGGCATGATTGAGTCATTACCGACATGGCTAACCCAAACCCTAACCATAACTCAAACCTGTCTTTAGCTCTAACCCTTGAGCCCCTTCCTCTCATGGTGGTCACTCACTTGTCACCCAGCTCATAGCCCCACTCCTCTAATCACATGGCTGGTGTCTCTGGCAGGCCAGTCCCCATCCTGAGTCATCTCATGAGCACAAGCCATCCAAGGGTCCACCATGAATAACAAAAACACTCCTATCTTGGGAAATTTTAAGGCTTTAGAGGTTGCCTTCCAGGAACTGGGACCAAAGACCTACCAAATTCTTCATTAAACAGGAGTAAATGTTAGATTTCACTTAAATTATAAAATAAGAGAGAAATTCTCACTGCTTTGCTGTATCTGCTGTCTGACACCGTCCCACTACACCACGTGACTGTTACATTTTGCTCAGCATGGGTCTTCTCAGAGCACCAACGTTGGCTGCTCCCCGGGAGATTATGCTGTTTGGCAAGGCAGCTGGGGAGAGGGAGATGAAGAACAACTGAGCAAACAAACATAACTGGGCAAATAAGGAAACAAAACATCTGATTGAAATGAAGGAAATAGCACAGTGTTGAGATGGGGAGACATGGGGGGAAGTGAGTCAAGAAAGCTATCTTTGAGTAGGTGACATGTGAGCTGAGATGTGGATGGTGAAAAGGAGGCCAGATTTTGAGGATCTGGGAAAAGTCATCCCAGGGATAGAGGCAGCTTGTCCAGTGGCCCCGAGGTACAAATGCATTTGGCAGGTTTGAGGAGATACTGGAGCCAGTGCTGCTGAGAATGATGAGATGCGAGGTTTAGAAGGGCATCAGGAGCACGGAAAGGAGTGTAGACTCTAAGTGCAGTGAGGAGCAGTCATGATAGTTTAAGCAATAAAGTAATTTTCTCTCACTTACATTTTGAAAAGATAATGTGGAGAATGGATTGCAGGGGCCCAGGAAGCAGGGATACCAGGCAGGAGGCTTTTGGAGTGGGCCAGATGAGAGACGGTGGGAGCCAGGGAGAATGCGTTGGGGGAGTGGGGCTGACAGGATGCAGTTATGGGCTGGCTGTGGATGGTGAGGAGAAGAGGAAGGTCAAGATAGCCCCAGGTCGGCCTGGAGCCAGGTGCCTGTTCTTTCTAATCTCAGTGCCCCATGCAGGTGCCCACCTACTTGGGCAAACCTCTTAATCTTCAAAGTGAGAGCTTTAAAATACTGTGATGTGTTTTTGTTTGTTTCACATTTTATGGAAAATTTCAAACATATACATAAGTAGAGAAAACAGCACAGCCAGCATGCCTGAATAGGTCACCCAGCTTCAGAATTATAAACTCAGAGTCACTGTTGTTGCATCTTTTATCTCCTCCTCCTCCCCTCCCCCACTACAGCATCATTTTGCAGACAATCCTACATAGCTTAACCTCTCATTAGTGAAATGACAAGATCTCTTTTAAACACAATTGGAATATTCCTTTTTTTTTTTTTTAGGGTTACAAAATATTCCCTGATTGTCACAAAAATACATTTTTAAGTAGTTTTGGGGTTGAAATCAGGATCCAGACTAGGTTCAGACATTGCAGCTAACATATCTCTCAAGTGGGTTCTAATCTATAAGTTTCCTGTTTCTCATTTTCCTTGAAATTGCTGAGGGGTTTCTCTATTTTCTGTTTGGCTGATTTCATTCTTCTCTGTGGTGGTAGACTTGTTTCTCCATCCTATGTATTTGCTTTAGCTAAGTGATTTGATCCTCCCCTAAAAGCTTGATCTGATTGAGGTTCAACTTTGTGCAAGAATACTTGTTATGTGGAGTTTTGTACTCCTGTCACAAGGTACATAATGTCCAGTTGTCTCTCTTTTTTGTGATGACAGTAGCCAATAATGATTGTCACCTGGGATCATTATTTCATAAGGGATTTTATTTCATGTGGCCATACTCTAATTTCCTCCCTCATTTATCAGCAAGATCACAGTCATGAAGAGGCGCTTTGTCATTAACCCGGGTTATCCTTAGAACACAGTTTTAAAAGAGGACGTTTGTACATATGTAAATATTTAAAATTGATACTTTTTTCTTTTTTAAAATTTTTTTTTTCTAATGGAGGTACTAAAGATTGAACCCAGGACCTCATGCATGCTGAGCACACAGTCTGCCACTGAATGTACCCCATCCCCCTTGAGATTCATATTTATATGATGTTTTCCTTCTGTTATTTTTGTTTTATGTTATACAGTATTTGATGGCAGTGCCATGGGTTTGATGGCTCTTTAATCATTCTTTATGGGCTTTTGTGTGTCTGTTTGTGTTTGTAAAGAAAACAGTTTTCCCACTATTTAAAGTATGTTTTACTAAGGAATATACGTTGATCTGTTCCCTGCTCCTGGTCCATGTATTCCCTTGTTGCTTCCCACTGGTGGCCCCTTGAGCTCTGTGACAAGACTAGCATGCCGTTAATCCAGGTTGAAGGAGATCTGAAGAGATTTATTCAAGGAGATAAAATTTGTATCAGTGTATTAGAAAGTAGTGAG
Source organism: Camelus dromedarius (assembly GCF_036321535.1). Lineage (NCBI taxonomy): Eukaryota > Metazoa > Chordata > Mammalia > Artiodactyla > Camelidae > Camelus > Camelus dromedarius. The sequence goes on along the minus strand of NC_087461.1, from coordinate 25,586,218 downwards.
AAAGTTATTCATTAGGAGAAGGTCTGGGGTTGAATGGTTAAGTGCCCAGAAAACTAAGCTATGAACCACCAAGACAAGTATTAACTCCAGGAAAAACAAAGTAGGGAAGAAAAAAGTAAGCCTAGCATACAACTTGCTACAGCTGTGAACAGTCTGTACAGAGTCTGGATAATGTAAAGCAAGGATACTGAGCTGATCAAAATTATAATGTAATTGTGTTAAAATGTTGGAAGAATGAAGGTTTGGTTGTGTAGATGAGATGGGGTTTGAAAGATAGCTTAATCCTCATTTTCCAAAATAGAAAGTCAAATAGGTAATACATAAAGCTGAAAAAGTCAGTAGGCTGTGCTACAAGGATATTAGTCAGAGACAGGGGGGCAATTATTCCAAGAGTCAGCAGTAGGAGCTGAACGTGGTTGCTTCTGGCCAGGAAATGGGGCGGTTGTTGGGGACTGCTCTGTTTTACAATCAGTGTTCTAGAACTGTTTGACACTTTAATGAATGTGTGGTATAACTTTGATAAAAAGAAATCAAAGCTGAATTTTGAAAAATTGATGTTAAGAATTGGGGTGTTTTTGACAGAGAGAGGTAACAATCAGACAAAACTACATTTGCAGGGATCCTCATTATTCCTAGCCTTTCAGCAAGGACTAGGAGGCAGACATCTGTTTAAGGTTCAAAAATTCTTTCTCACCTTCTTGCCAACAAGTAATCTTCAGAAGTAATGAACTCCCCATCACTGTAAGTATCCAGACAGAGGCTACCTGACCAGCTCCCTAACTGTAGCAGGGTGTGTTTACCATTGGGCAGTTGGAGCAGGCAACTTCAAACATTCTTTCAGTTTTGAATGTGGCATTTCCAGGGCAGATAGTTGATAAGAATATATTACAAAAAGCTTAACAAGAAAGAGTCCAAGACATCTCAAACCAATTGCCAGGGTTTTCTCTGCCAGACACCATCCTGAGCCTGCCATCCATGAGCCAGGCCACAAAGCCCAGTCACATGAGAATGAACACACTTTGTCCCCCCTATCTGATTTGGCATCAGGCTCAGCCCTTTTCCCCATGGAATGGTCCACGCCCAGGTCTCTGACGATGGAGCTGGTCTCACAGCTGCCCTGTGAGCGCTGGTCCAGCCCAAGGGTATTCCTGTGTGAAGTTTCCCAGGACTCCAGGCTGTTCTCAAAGCTGAGTCCCCCATAGGCTAAGCCCACAGAGCTGAGCCCAGCTCCAGTCTGAGCCGGAAGCCTCAGAGAGAACTCAGAGCTGAGGAAATCCACAGGTTTTAATTAACTGCTGAGTCAGCAGTGCGCCAGTTGAGGAAAGTATCAGCAACAACAAGACACACCTGAGCAGCGGTCTCATTGTTCCCCCTTGTCCCTAAGCCCTCTGTGTCTGCCTGTCTGTGTCTGTCTCCCTTTCAGGACCAGCCTGGCACCGCTTCATGCCCTGCCTCCTTTCTTCTAATCTTGCCTCCCTGGCCTGTTCCACCTACTCCAGATTAACTGAGAAACATTGAAGGGTTTTTAAAACCTAGGAAAAACAGATGTACTAGATGCAAAGAATACAAGGCAGTACCTTCCTCAGTCACATCCCTCCTGCCCTCTCCCATTCCCACAATGAGTTTTATAAGTATTTTGTCAGAGAGACATTGAACTCCCAGTTGTTATCATTATCAGCCATTTCCTTATTATCTGTGGTTTAAGATGCATTTGCTCCAGGGAAGTTCCCGAGATAAGGCAGGAGCAGATGACTGAGCCAGTTGTTGATGTACACTTGTGTCACACTTGTTAAGAAAGATCTTTAGGGGGATTTGTTGAATGTGCCAGGCTTTCCAGTGAGTGGTGATGATCCCCTGCATCCACTCCAGAGTTGGCCTTGTCCCCTCCTTTTCTCTGTTCTCATTTATCTTGCTTCAGCAGGTGAACCAGTGATAAGTACTTCGATGATACGTAAAATACTTCTTATTTCACGGTAGACTTTGGGGTCTGCTATGAAAACACGTATGTTTTAAGTGTGAATTGAGTCAGAGGTTTAAACTTAAAGCCCCCTTGATTGAGAATCAGAAATTAATATGATGGAGGGAGGGTATAGCCCAGTGGTAGAGTGTAGGCCTAGCAGCGTGAGGTCCTGGGTTCAATCCCCAATGCCTCCATTTAAAAAACAAATAAATAAACCTAATTATGCCCCCCCCAAAAATCAAAGATAAAAAAGAAATTAATATGAGGATGAAGCTACAGAGTGATTATGTGTGTCTTCTGAAACTACCTTTTGTCTTTCTGCAGGAAAGAGAAGGTCAGAATCTACTTTGCTTGGCTGGGCTGTTACACTCAGATGCTCCTCCTGGCAGCAGTCGTGGGGGTGGCTTGCTTTCTGTATGGATATTTTAATCAAAATAACTACCTGGAGGTAACTTCTCTTTATTCCTTGTTACCGTGCTGAAAAGTTGACTAGAAAAAATAAATGATATTCAGGGTCTCCAACTGGTTTAGTAAAAGAAGACTCATTGCAGAGCACTTTCTGCTTTGGATGATACATCCCTTTTGTCCTGAGGATAATAACTAAGTGAAATGGGAAAAAAAAAATTCTTAGATAATGCAGTCCAGCCTCTGACAGGAATATTACCCTTAGGAAACACCCCAGTGTCTTAAGACAAGACTTTGTTTGAAAAAGAAAGGAGGTCTCAAGGGAGGCTTATCCTTGTACTTCTGGATCCCAGAGGAATGCTTCACACAGCCCTACATATGTGGGCCAAGAGCAGCCCTGATTTCTTCAGGTTCAATGGCAAAACTGGTAAAACTGGTGCTTTTCTGCATTTAGAAATGAGTTCTTAATATATATGGAGAAATGCATGTTCAAAAACTCAAATGAGCAAAATTTTATTATTGTTTTACTAAAAAAAACCCCAACAGCCTTTACAGTGTTAGGAAGGCAAAAAAGTGATAAAGAATTAGTTTGTGCTTGATGTCAAAATTAAAATACCAGCTGCACTCTCTGAAGGGAAATACGTGGGTGCCAGAACCCTGAATTTCACCACCACTGCTCTGAATTGTGTGATTAGTCCTTTGCTTTTGGTGGCCTCAACCTCCAGAGGGGTGCAACACCGAACCAGGCATTTTCTCTTGTTCATCTGGCCTCTGTCCAGCTGTGATGGCTGGATCCACATTTCTGGGCTCCAGCAATGAGCTGCTGACCAGATTTCTCTAGCCCTGAGCCTATCGGCCTGGCTCCGCAGGCAGAAGCTTACATGGTAACTCTGATATATAGGCATAATTATCCGTTCTGTTTAACAGGATTCTGAGGGTGTGTGCCCAGCATGGCTTCTTAGCTAGAAAGCTGCAGATGGTCTCTGAAGTACTCTCCTCTCTTCACCAAAAAAAGAGTTTGGGGCCAAAGGCTGAATGTTGATGTCTTTTGCCTAAATTTGTCTTTGGCTTCTCCATTGTTTTGTATATTGTTCCAACCAGGAAAAGGCACCTCAGAAATACGGCGGCAAAGTGAAAAGGTAGTATTTTTATAAGGTTCTTGCATGGTAGTTGTTCTCATTATAGTTCATTTTAGGAAATGGCAGTCACACCACCAATGTCCTACTCTTTGACACAGATTAATTTACACAAAATGTAGAGGGCAGAGGTAGGGTGTGTCTTGGGGATAATCTCTCTGTGCTCAAAACTATTTGGGCTCTGTTTATTTAATTTTTAAATAATATTGATTATTTAAAATATATGCATTTTAAATACTTTTTAAATCTTTTTTTTTTAATAGAAATACTGGGGATTGAACCCAGTACCTTGTGCATGTTAAGCGTGCACTCTACTGCTGAGTTCTACCCCCTAAATCTTTTTAGTTGATTTTATTCCATACTGAGTAGATTCCCAAGAGTAGAAATGTATTTAAGCTGTAAAGAATAATGATCCATCTCCCAGTTTAAGAAAAAGAACATAAATGTTACCCATGAAGTGCTTTGTTCAATTTCATCCCCTTACTTTCCACTCTGAAACTAACAACTACATTAAATACTGATTTTTTAAACACTTTTTTATTGAGTTATAGTCATTTTACAATGTTGTGTCAAATTCCAGTGTAGAGCACAATTTTTTAGTTATACATGAAAATACATATATTCATTCTCACATTCTCTTTCACTGTGAGCCACCACAAGATCCTATATATATTTCCCTGAGCTACACAGTACAATCTTGTTTATCTATTTATCTACATTTTGAAACCCCAGTCTGTCCCTTCCCACCCTCTGTCCCCCTAGCAGCCACTATTCTATGTCTATGAGTCTGTTTCTGTTTTGTATTTATGGGCTTTTTTTCTTTTCTTTTTTTTTTTTTTTAGATTCTGCATATGAGTGATCTCATATGGTATTTTTCTTTCTCTTTCTGGCTTAACTTCACTTAGAATGACATTCTCCAGGAGCATCCATGTTAGCTGCAAATGGCATTGTGTCATCAGTTTTTATGGTTGAATAGTATTTCATTGTATAAATATACCACATCATCTTTAGCCAGTCATCTGTTAATGGACATTTAGGCTGTTTCCATGTCTTGGCTATTGTAAATAGTGCTGCTATGAACATTGGGGTGCAGGTGTCTTCCTGAAGTAGGGGTCCTTCAGGATATATGCCCAGGAGCAGGGTTCCTGGGTCATATGGTAAATCTATTCCTAGTCTTTTGAGGAATCTCCATACTGTTTTCCACAGTGGCTGCACAAAACTGCATTTCCACCAGCAGTGTAGAAGGGTTCCTTTTTCTCCACAGCCTCTCCAGCATTTGTCATTTGTGGCCTTTTGAATGATGGCCATTCTGACTGGTGTGAGGTGATAACTCATTGTAGTTTTGATTTGTATTTCTCTGATAATTAGTGATATTGAGCATTTTTTCATGTGTCTATTATCATTTGTATTTCTTCCTTGGAGAATTGCTTGTTTAGGTCTTCTGCCCATTTTTGGATTGGGTTGTTTGTTTTTTACTTATTAAGTTGTATGAGCTGCTTATATATTCTGGAGATCAAGCTTTTGTTGGTTTCATTTGCAAAAATGTTCTCCCATTCTGTAGGTTGTCTTTTTGTTTTACTTATGGTTTCCTTTGCTGTGCAGAAGCTTGTAAGTTTCACTAGGTCCCATTTGTTTATTCTTGCTTTTATTTCTATTGCTTGGGTAGACTGCTAGGGGAACATTTTTGAGATGTATGTCAGATATTTTGCCTGTATTTTCTTCTAGTAGGTTTATTGTATCTTGTCTTATGTTTAGCTTGCTGAAGAGACTGTCTTTATTCCATTGTATATTCTTGCCTCCTTTGTCAAAGATTAGTTGACCAAAAGTTTGTGGGTTCATTTCTGGGCTCTGTATTCTGTTCCATTGGTCTATATGTCTTTTTTTTTTTTTTAATCAATACCATGCTGTCTTGATGACTGTAGCTCTACAGTATTGTCTGAAGTCTGGGAGAGTTATTCCTCCAGCCTCTTTCTTTTTCTTCAGTAATGCCCTGGCAATTCTATGTCTTTTATGGTTCCATATGAATTTTATTGTGATTTGTTCTAGTTCTATGAAATATGTCCTGGGTAATTTGATAAGGATTGCATTCAATCTGTAGATTGCCTTGGGCAGTGTGACCATTTTAACAATATTGATTCTTCCAATTCAAGAGCATGGGATACCTTTCCATTTTTTAAAGTCTTCTTTAATTTCCTTCACCAATGGTTTATAGTTTTCTGTGTATAATTCTCTCACCTCCTTGATTAGATTTATTCCTAGGTATTTTATTACTTTGGGTGCTATTTTAAAGGGGATTGTTTCTTTACTTTCTTTTTCTGTTGATTCATCGTTAGTGTAAAGAAATGCAACTGATTTTTAAACGTTAATCTTGTAACCTGCTACCTTGCTAAATTCTTTGATGAGCTCTAGTAGTTTTTGTGTGGATCTTTTAGGGTTTTCTATATATAGTATCATGTCATCTGTATATAGTGACACTTTTACCTCTTCTTTTCCAATTTAGATCCCTTTTTCTTCTCTCACTTGCCTGATTTCTGTGGCCAGGACTTCCAAGACTATGTTGAATAGGAGTGGTGATAGTGGGCAACTTTGTCTTGTCCCAGATTTTAGTGAGAAGCTTTTGTGTTTTTCACCATTAAGTACTATGCTGGCTGTAGGTTTGTCATATATAGTTTTTATTATGTTGAGATATGTTCCCTCTATACCCACTTTGGTGAGAGTTTGTATCATAAATGGGTGTTGAATTTTATCAAAAGCTTTTCTACATCTATTGAGATGATCATGTGATTTTTGTCCTTTCTCTTGTTGATGTAATGTATTACATTGATTTGCATATGTTGAACCACCCTTTTGTCCCTGAGATGAACCCCACTTGAGCATGATGCATAATCTTTTTTATGTGCTGTTGGATTCTATTTGCTAGTATTTTGGTAAGGACTTTTTGCCTTTGTGTTCATCAGTGATATTGGTCTGTAATTCTCTTTTTTGGTGGTGCCTTTGCCTGGTTTTTTTTATCAGGGTGATGGCGCCTTCATAGAATGAGTTTGGGAATATTTCCTCGTTTTCAATCTTCTGGAAGAGTTTGAGAAGGACTGATATGAGTTCTTCTTTGTATGTGTGGTAGAATTCCCCCCGGTGAAGCTGTCCAGCCCTGGACTTTTATTTGTAGGGAGGTTTTTTATTGTTAATTCGATTTCATTTCTAGTGATTGGTTTGTTCAAGTGGGCAGTTACTTCTTGATTCAGTCTTGGTGGACTGTATGTTTCCAGAAACTTGTCCATCTCCTCTAGGTTACCCATTTTGGTTCCACATAGTTTTTCATGATATTCTTGTATGATATTCTGTATTTCTATGTTATTTGTTGTAATTTCTCCATTTTCCTTTCTAATTTTGTGTATTTGTGCTCTCTCTTTTTTCTCCTCTGTGAGTTTGGCCAAAGGTCTGTCGATTTTATTTACTCTTTCAAAAAAGCAGATTTTGGTTTGATTGGTTTTTTTCTTTTGTTTTTTTAATCTCTATTTTATTTATTTCCTCCCTGATCTTTATTATTTCCTTCCTTCTGCTGACTTTTGGGTGTTTTTGCTCTACTTTTTCTAGTTCTTTTAGCTGGTGGGTTAGATTGTTTATTTGAGATTGTTCTTCTTTTTTGAGGAAGGCCTGTATAACCCTAAACTTCACTCATAGCACTGCTTTTGCTGTGTCCCATAATTTTTGTGTGGTCTTGTTTTCATTTTCATTTGTCTCAAGGTATTCTTTAATTTCAACTTTGATTTCATCATTGACCCATTGCTTTTTAATAGAGTGTTGTTTAATCTCTATGCTTTCCTTTTTTTCTCCTTTATTTCTCTGTAATTGATTTCTAGTTTCATGGCATTGTGGTCAGTAAAGATGCTTAAGACAATTTCTATCTTCTTAAATTGTTGAGGCTTCTTTTGTGACCAAGTACATGATCAATCCTAGAAAATATTCCATGTGCACTTGAAAAGAATGTATATCCTATTTTGGGGGGTTGTAATGCTCTGAAAATATCCACTAAATCTAATTTTTCTATTGTATCATTTAATTTCTTGTTGCCTTATTTATTTTCTGTGTGGAAGAAGATCTGTCTAGTGATGTTAATGCGGTGTTAAAATTTCCAACAATGATTGTATTCCCATCAATTTCCTCCTTTATCTGTGTTAGTAGTTGTTTTATGTACTTAGGTGTTCCTATGTTAGGTGTATATATATTAATGATTATAATATCCTCATCTTGTATTACTCCTTTAATCATTATAAAATGTCCTTATTTATCTTTCTTTATGGTCCTTGTTTTAAAGTCTATTTTGTCTGAAATAAGGACTGCTACACCTGCTTTTTTGGCATTTCCATTTGCATGGAATATCCTTTTCCATCCATTCACTCTCAATCTATGTGTGTCCTTCTCCCTAAAGGGGGTCTCTTGTATGCAGCGTATTGAAGGTTCTTGCTTTATTATCCAGTCTGCCACTCTGTCTTTTGACTGGAGCATTTAGTCCATTAACATTTACAGTAATTAATGATAGATGAATGTTTATTGCTATTTTGAACTTATTTTTGCAGTTGATTTGGTATTTCCTCTTTGTTCCTTTCTTCTTCCTTTTGTGGTATGATAATTTTCCTTTGTATTATCTTGGATTGTATTTAGTTTTTGTGACTCACTTGTAAGTTTTTGGCTTGTGGTTACACTTTTTTGTAAGTCTGTTAACCAATTACTGTAACTGTGTGTACTAAACAGATAGTAATGTAGTCTCAAACCCATCCTACCGAGAACAAAAAATTTAAAAAAAAAAAGAAGAAAGAAAAAAATACCCTATGTTTTCTTGCTTCCCTCTCCCACTCAATGATTTAGATGTCTTCTTTTACAATTTTGTGTTTATTCTATTTGTAGTTCATGGTAGTTATCACCTTTCCAGTTATGAGTTTCTCATTTCTGTAGCATCCTGCTTCTTTTCTATTTAGAGTAGACCTTTCAATATTTCTTTTAGCATGGGTTTAGTGTTGCTAAACTCTTTTAGTTTTTGCTTCTCTGTGAAATTCTTTATCTCTCCTTCTATTCTAAAGGATAGCCTTGCTGGAGAAATTATCCTAGGGTGCATCTTTATTTCATTCAGGACTTTGAATATATCTTGCCACTCCCTTCTGGCCTGTAGTGTTTCTATAGAGAAATCAGCTGAGAGCCTTATAGGGGTTCTCCTGTAACTCACTCTTTGTTTTTCTCTTGCTGCCTTTAGGATCATTTCTTTATCCTTCAGTCTGGCCATCTTGATTATGATATGTCTTGGTGTGGGTCTGTTTTGGGCCCTTCCTGTTTGGGAACCTCTGAGCCTCCTGTACTTGGGTGTCTGATTCCTTCTTTAGGTTTGGGAAGTTTTTAGTCATGATTTCTTTAAATACCTTTTCCATCCCCTTTGTTCTTTCCTCCCCTTCTGAGCCCCTATTATGCATAGATTGGCATGCTTTATATTATCCCATAGGTTCCTTATATTGTTTTCATTGTTTTTTATTTGTTTTTCTCTCAGCTGTTCTGATTGGGTGGTTTCTGTTGTCCTGTCTTGGTCACTTATTCGTTCCTCTGCATTATCTAGCCTGCTTTGTACAGCCTTTAGGTCAGATCTCATTTCAGCCAATGAATTTATCAATTCTACTTGGCTCTTCTTTATAGCTTCTATTTTGTTTTTGACATATTTTATATCTCTAAACACTATCTCTTTTAGTTCCTTCAATAATTCTTTTTTGAAATCTTGATCTAGTAGTCCATCAATGTCTATTTCATTGATTGTTCTTTCAGGGTATTTCTCTTGCTCTTTTAATTGGGAGTAGTTCCTCTGCTTCTTCATATTGCTCATATCTCTCTGGCACTGTGGCTTAAGGTGTATCAGTTATCTATTGTGGTCCTAAAAGGAGTTTATTTATTTATCTATCTAAAGCCTATGCTGGAATAAAACTTAAAAAAAAGAGAGAGAGAATTTTAAAAGAATGGAGGAAAAGAAGATTTGAAAACAGTGTATAATCAATAATATATGTCTTTTAAAAACCTTAATAAAAAGAAGGAAAAAATCAAAACACAATATTTGAAACCTGTGAATAATCAATAACAGATCAAAGCCAAGAGAATTAAAAATGAAATGAGGACTGTAAACATATAGAACTGTTTAAAAAGTAAAGATTAAAAAGGTAATAGAAAATAAAACAGATTAAAAAAGATTTAAAAAACAAAGATGTGTTCTCCTAGAGACTGTGCACTCTTAATGGTTTTATTGAGAGGTCTTTGTGTCTTTGCCCTGTTTTATGAACTCAGTTTGCTGTTTCCAGAGGCCGCCTGTTGGCCCCCTCATCTGTGCTGCTCACAGTGTCTGTCGGTAAGAAGATTGCGCCCCTCCAACACTGGGTCAGTTGCCGCTCTCCTTCAAGGTGGGTGGGTGGGTCACTCCCCCTCTGGATGCCGCAGTCAGTGCTGTGCCAGGTGCTCCATAGGTGGGCTCAGCTTCAAGAATAACAGCTTTATGGAGATATAATTCACATACCATAAAATGCAGCCTTTGAAATTGTGCATTAAGGTTTTAAGTACATTTCAGGGTTGTGTAGCCATCATCCCCAAAAGGAACCAGTACCCTTTAGTAAGTCACTCCCTTATCTTCCTTTCCCTTAGCCCCCAGCAGCCGCCGCTCTACTTTCTGCCTCTACGGATTTGCCTATTGTGAGCATTTCATATAAGTAGAACCATACAGTATGCTGCCTGTTGTGATTGTCATCTCTCATTTAGTGTGACGTTGTCAAGGCTCATCCATGGTGTAGTGTATATCAGTACCCCATTCCTTTTTGTGTTCAAATAATATGCCATTGTTATAAATACACCATATTGCTTATCCATCCATCAGTTGATGATGAATAATTCTGCTGTAAATGCTCATGGACAAGTTTTTGTGTGAACACATATTTTCAGTTCTCTTGAGGATATATCAAAAAATGGAATTGCTGGGATGTATTCTACTTTTAACATTTTGAGGAATTGCTAAAGTAGTTTTTAAAGTGACTGCACCATTTTATATTTCCAGTAGTAATGTATGAGGAGTCCAGTTTCTCTACATCCTCATCAACACTTTTTATTACCAGGTTTATAGATACATATTTATTTATCATATATCATATATATTTGTCATCCTAGTTGGTATGAAGTGGCATGTCATTGTGCTTTTGATTTCTGTTTCCCTAATGCCTACTGATGTTGAACATCTTTTTATGTGCTTATTTCCCATTTGTATGTCTTCTTTGGAGAAACATCTATTCAAATTCTTTGCCCATTTTAATTTTATTTGTCTTTGTATTGTCACATTTTAAGTATTCTTTGTCTATTCTGGATAAAAGTCCCATATCAGGGAAAATATTGGAAATATTTTCACCCATTCTGTGGATTGTCTTCTTACTTTCTTGATGAAGTCCTTTGAAGCACAGAAGTTTTTAATTTTACTGAAGTCCAGTTTACTTGACTTTTTTTCTTTTGTTGTTAGTACTTTTGGTGTCATATCTTAGAAGTACTTGTAATCCAAAGTCCTGAAGATTTTCTCATTGTTCACTTTCTAAAAGTTTTATAGTTTCAGGTCTGTGATTTATTTTGAGTTAATTTCCATAAATGGTGTTAAGATAAAAGGTCAGTTTTCTTTCTTTCCAGGTGGATGTTCAGGTGTCCCAGCATCATTTTTTAAAGATTGTTTTTTCCCCATTGGATTGTCTTGGCACCTTTGTCAAAAATTCACTGGCTACATGTAAGAGTTTGTTTATGGACTCTCAGTTCTTTTCTCTCAATCTATTTGTCTGTCCTTTATGCCAGTACCACACTGTATGGATTATAGTTTTGTTAGTGAGTTTTGAATCTGGAAACTTGAAAACTTTGTTCTTTTTCAAGATTGTTTTGACTATTCTGGGTATCTTGCATTTCCATATTAGTTTTAGGATCAGCTTGTTCATTTCTGCCAAAAAGCCAGAGTTGTATTGAATCTATAGGTCATTTTGTGGACGATTGCCATCCTAACAATAATAAGGTTTCTGATCCATGAACACAGAAGAGCTTTCCATTTATTTTAGGTCATCTTTAACTTCTATCCATAGTATTTTAGTTTTCAATATACAAGTTTCAGACATTTTTCTCAATATTCCACACAGTTTTCTTAATATTCCTAAGTATTTTATTCTTTTTGATGCTATTGTAAATGAAAATGTTTCCTTCATTTTATTTTTAGATTATTCAGTGCTTTGTATAGAAATATAATTACTTTTTTGTATATTGATTTGTGTCTTACAATTTTGGTCGGACTGGGTTATTAATTCTAATAGGTTTTTTAAAATTTTTTCTCTCTTTTTTTTTTTTTGTTTTTTGGTGGATTCCTTGTGATTTCAATATACAATATCATGTCATTTGGAATTGAAATAGTTTTATTTCTTTCTTTCTAACCTAGAGGCTTTATTTTCTTTGTCTGGTTGCTTTGACTAGAACCTCTAGTACAATGTTGATTTTGGGAGGAAATAATTCAGTCTTTCACCATTAAGTATGATCTTTGCTCCAGGTTTTTCACAGACATTCTCTGTCAAGTTGAGGAAGTTCTCTTCTATTCCTAGTTTTTATCCATTATTCTATTAATATGGCATATTACATGAATTGACTTTTGTGTGTTGAGCTGCCTTTGCATACCTGGATACATCCAACTTAATTTTGGTCTGTTTTATATGTTACTGGATTGGATTTGCTTGTATTCTGTTGAGGATTTTTGCATTTATATTCATAAGAGACAGTCTTTAGTTTTCTTGTGATGCCTTTGTCTGGTTTTGGTATCAATGTAATACTAGTCTCATTGAATGAATTGGGAAGTGTGCCCACCTCTTTATTTTTAGACGAGTTTGTGAAGCTTTTTTGTTTGTTTGTTTTTGTTTTTGTTTTTGTTTCTTTAAGTAGTTGATGGAATTCACCAGCAAAGCCATACAGGCCTAGCATTTCCTTATGGGAATGTTTTGGATTACTATTTCAGCCACTACTTATTGTAGGACTATTTGAGTTTTCTATTTATCCTTGAATTAGCTTCAGGCATTTATGTCCTTCTAGAAATTTATCCATTTCATCTAGATTATCTCATTTATTGGCTATATAATTATTCATGGTATTCCCTTTTATTCCTTGTTATTTTTGTAAGGGCAGTAGTGACATCCTTCCTTTCATTTCTGATTTTAGTAATTTGAATCTTCTCTCGTTTTTTCTTCAGTACTAGCTAAAAATTTTTCAATTTTGCTGATCTTTACAAAGAACCAACTTTTCTTTTTGTTGATTATTCTCTGTTGTTCATCTATTCTCTATTCCATTTATTTCTGCCTTTTGTATTTTGATTAGAATGTTTAATTCATTTACATTAATGTAATTTCTTATCAGGTTGAAGTTACAGCTGCTATCTGCTTTCTATATGTCTTTTTTTTTCCCATTCCTTTATTACTACCCTTTTTTGTACAAAGTAGGCATTTTCAAGTGTACTATTTTAATTTGTTGTTTATTTTATCTTTTTCTTCTTCTCCTTCTCCATTGCCCTGGAGATTATAATTAACATCTTGTTTTAAAACAATCTAGTTCACATGAATGCCAACTTAATTTCAATAGTACACAAAAACTTTGCTTTGGTGTCAATCTTTTCCCTCCCCCTCCTCATGCTGTCACTGTCATACAAATTACATCTTTATGCATTTATAAGCCCATCTACACAGTTTCATAAGTATTGTTTTATGCAGTTGTCTTTTACATGAAATAGAAGAAAACACTTACATGTATACTCTATTTATACTGTTTTATTTTTTTACTCATGTAGTTACCTCTACTAGTGCTCTTTATTTTTCAGGTGAGTGTCCTTTCATTTACACCTGCTGGACTATCCTTAGAATTTCTTGTAAGGCAGGCCTGCTAGCAATGGATTCTTTCAGATTTTGTTTTCATAGGAGTGTCTTAATTTCTCCTTTAATTTTTTTTGAAGAATCATTTTGCTGGCTATAAAATACTTGGTAGACAGTCTTTTCCTTTTATCACTTTGACGATACCATCCCACTGCCTTCTGGTCTCTGTGGTTTTTGATGAGAAATCAACTGTCTTACTGAGGAGCCTTTGTATATGTTGAGCCACTTTTCTCTTTATGCTCTCAGAGTTCTTTGTTCTTGTCTTTGACACACTGTTTCTGATGTGCCTGTGTTTAGATGTCTCTATGTTTATACCACGTGGAGTTTGTTGAGCTTCTGGGATGTACAAATTAATATTTTCATCAAATTTGGGAAGTTTTTCAGCCATTATTTCTTTATATATTCTTGCTTCCCCTTTTTTTCTCTCCTTCCTTCTGGCACTCCCATTATGTGTGTATTGGTATTGTTGATGGTGTCCCACCTACTTCTGACATGGTGTTCATTTTTTTTCATTCCTTTTTCTTTCTGTTCCACAGACTGGATAATCTCAATTGTTTTAAGTTAACTGACTTTTTCTTCAACAAGTTCATATCTACAGAGAAACCTCTTATTGAATTTTTCATTTTAGTCGTTATATTTGTATCTCTAGAATTTCTAGTTGGTTTTTAATGTAAATTTTATCTACTGATATTCTCTGTACAATGAGATGTTCACATACTTTAATTCTTTAGACATGGTTTCTGTTAGCTCTTTGAACATATGTGTAATTGCTTATTTATGTCTTTGTCAAGTAAGTCCAGTGTCTGGGCTTCCTCAGGGAGTTTCTATTGACTACTTTTTCCCCTGTGTTATGGCCAAACTTTTCTGTTTCTTTTGTATATCTTGTAATTTTCTGTTGAAAACTGGACATTTAAAATATTACAATGTGGTGGATCTGAAAGCCAGATTTTCCTCATCTCCAGGGTTTATCATTGCTTCCATTGTCATTACTGCTGCAGCTATTTATTTAGTTACTTTCCTGAACAAATTCTGTAAATTCTGTATTCTTTATCATGCATGGCCATGAGATCAGTATGTGTGCAGAAAGCCTAGCTGTCATCACTGTAATAATGATTGGACAGTGATTTCTTTCAATGCCTAGAGCCAATCGTTTGAGCTGTTGCCAGGTAGCTGTGTGTCTGCGTGCTGAGGGATGCCCTCAGCACCAGCAGGCAGTCTGTAGCTTTTCTGTAGCCTTTAGTTCTTGCTTATGCAGAACTTCAAGTTCAGCCAGAGTTGAAGGCTCAAGATTTTCTCAGAACTTTCCTTGCCATGTGCCACACATGTGTACGGCCTTCTACAGTTCTCAGAATTTTTTGGAGCTTTTTAACCCTACCTCCACCCCCAGAACGTCTTATTACTCAATTTTGCCTTATAAGTTTCCTAGTCAAGATCTAGTTAGCCTCTACTGGTACCACTGCCTCAGGCAGTTGTAATGTTAAATACTCACTGCTGATTGTTTTCCACAAACACTCTGGGGATAGGCTGTTTGCACAGCATGAGTTTGAGATAGGTCAAATAGTGACACCTCTCTGGGGATGGGTTTTTTGGGTGACTTCAAATCACTTCTGCCCCTACCTTGATTGTGAGACTGTTGCTTTTAAAGGCCACCATTTAGGTGAGGATACGGGGATGGGAGTAGATCAAGTTACAATGCCACAAAACTCACTATCTTTATGGAGATTTAGCTGTTTTTTTCCTCAAATAAACACTCCCAGGATTGCAGGAAGCCTTTGTTTAATTTCCAGAATTCTGCAGAGGTTAATTTTGACAAATTTTGCCATTGTCATTGCTTCACAGAGGAGTAAGTTTTCCAAGATTTTTACTCAGATATTCTAGAAGTGTATCCCATTTGCATTTGCATTTGTTTTTAACTGAGTTACTTGCAAGACTAATTCTACAGCTCCATCCCCATTCACATAAAAGTCCATCTGCATGGCTTCTCCTACAGGGAGCAGTGTGCAACCTGTTGTCAGTTTGTTGTTTTTCTTATTAAAGTGTAGGGGTTTTTAAAAATATGCTCATGAATAGCCCTTTGTCATTTTTACATGTTACAAAACTTCCACAAGTCTGTGGCTGTTTTTTTCGTCTCTTTTCTTTGCTTTAATGAAGTTCTCACTTTTAAGGATTTTCAGTATATCAATATGTGGGTGCAGATCACAAGGGAGAGACATTTAACTACTGTCTAAACCTCAGTCTACTCTGATTCACTGTCTAGAACATCTGAACCCATCTACTGAACCCTGTATACCAATGGATGCTGACAGCCCTAATTTAAAAAATGCTTTCTAAGTAAAGCAAAAAAAATTAATTTTAACACTGGAAAAGACAAATCTCAAATTTCCTAGCTGATCTTGCTTTCTGTGATCATTAGCTACATCATGTTTATAGAGCCGACAAGCATATTGAGCTACTGATTATATTTCATCGGATTTTAAAATGCAGAACACATTTCAGGCCCACTTATAGCACCATATGTGTATCTTTAAGGATATGTACATATGATGATGTCTTTATTTTAAGTACCTACTGCTGTGCACCTCATTAAGGAAACCTTGGAACTGCAGAACTGAAATTTTTCATACCACCATCATCCCGTAGCATCTCTTTCACACTTAGACTTTATGTGGCAGAGTATTTTTCTGCTCCCTAGAAATGATCAATGTTGAAGGAAAAAAAAAAAAAAAACTTCTTCTAATAAATATAGGCCAAATCACACACTTATCTGATCAATGGCCACACTTTTAGTCCACACCAATCCATCTACTCATACTGACTCAGATTCCTCAGCATCGACAACCAACCCCTGAAGTCAGGGTCCTCAGCACACATTCTCTCCCCTCCCCATTCCTTGTTGTTTCTGACCTACTTCTGTCCAAAGCGTCCTGCCAGTCTCTTCACTGCCTGACTACAGTTTTTAATTTTTACCTGAGTTCCAGGCTGGGGCTATGATTTCCAGGGAAACATCAGACACCTGGCTCATCAGGTGGGGTGGGGAGGATTTCAGGAAGCTGTTACCCTAACTCGCTTGCAGATCAGTGAGTGGCTGTTGTGAGCATTCCTTCTAGATCTCTGCCATGCCGGCTGCGTCCACCCCAGCAAAATAACGTAGCTCCTCCAACCACCTCTGCCTCCATTCATCTGGGTTTCTGCTTTCAGTGACACTCAGATGCTGCTGATGGGCATTATATATATATATATATATATATATATATATATATATATATATATATATATTAATTGAAGTATAGTCAGTTACAATGTGTCAATTTCTGATGTACAGCACAATGTTCCAATCATTCATATACACGTATATTTGTATGAAATCCTTTTCATATTCTTTTTCATTAAAGGTTATTACAAGATATTAAATATAGTTCCCTGTGCTATACAGAAGAAATTTAGTTTTTAAGCTATTTTTATACATAGTAGTTAATATTTGCAAATCTCAAACTCTGATGGGCGTTTTTAAAGTCACACCTGGAACCCTTGCTGCAGGAGAGTCTGAGAAATATATTTTCAACCTCATAGCCTTTTGGTTAGGAAGTTGGAATAAAGGCTGAGCTGGCTCACCTACCTTGTCTGCCTTTGTGGGTAAAGAGGTCTGGAATTTCAAGGCCCAATGAAATGTCCTAGCCCTTCAGTAGCAAACTCTTAAAGCAATCAAAATGCTCCCATCTACCAGAGCATGACTTGTCCTTAGACACTGCTGGACACAACCACCAACACTGTCTTGGGCATCGTCTTCATCTGGTGCACACTTTCTTTAGATGTCTAATATCCTGATTAACAGGACAAGCTGGTTTGGATTCCCAAGGTCACAGGCAGCCTTCTGCCTGACTTTGGTGTATATATGTTCATTGAAGAGTCCTCTCTCAGATCAGCTAGAGCTGCCTGGTGTGTGGTTTGCCAGAGAATGTGGGTGCAGTGCTCCCCACCAGAGTCCTACCAGTTGCTTTATTGCAGGAAGAGAGAGAGCAAAAGAGACAGAACAGGAAGTTCTTGTCTATCCTCAAACACAGTCACCCCCGCCCAGGGCTCTTGCTCTGGGACACACAGCAGTGCAGGTCAGCAGCGACGTGGCCCCGGTGTACTCCAAAACATGGTGTGGTTGTACTGGGCTATCTGTGTCTTTCAAGGACCCTGCAAAGTTCTCGGCTTTGTGAAGTGGGGAACTAAGGAACTCCCACCCATGCCTGTAGCTCCCGGGGTTTGCACCCTTATGGGTTTTTAGGATTTGCTGGCAACTCATTCTTTTTCACCAGGTCATTTCTCAGTTACACGGCAGTCCTGTGACTTCCTTATCAGAACTGCTCCTTAGGTTCGGGATTTAGTGAAAGATGCCATTTTACACAGTTAGTTCATGTTCAGGGAGGAGGAGGAAGACAGCACAGATCAGAATTGCTGTTTTGCTTTTTTGTTTGTTTGTTTTCAGAAGCCATCTCCTGTTGTCGAATAGACACTGAGCAAATGAATGACTGTTACACTCCCATTTGAAGGATGAGGAAAATGACGCTTAGGGAGAGGAGGCAAATTGCCTGAGGTTCCAAAGCCAAAAATGGATGAGCACAGAATAAGATCCCTGCAAATTTCTTGGATGTCATCAGCCTTTAGGTCAGTGACAGAGTGCCGTGTGTAGTAGTATAATTGTAGCGTGCTTTTAGAAGGGTGCAGATGTTCTTGTTTTTGTTGATACAATCACACTGTTTTGTCTGGGACTCTGAAAAATAGAAATGGGTTAGAAAATGTTGGTTTCTCATCCTTAGTCCTCCCTCACCCTCACAGATATGGGCCCTCCCATCTGTAGCAGGAATAAGACAGCCCCAGCCCTCCCGCCTCATGAGATCAGTCCTCATTCGTTTCACCGCTGCCCACCTGTAGGTGCTAAAGCACAGCACAATTTTCATGTCCTGCATCACTGATTCTTGTGAAATTATGTGTTTGAAGATAGAAACTCATGAAAGGAAGCTGCTTTTTTTATATAAAGTGCAGTAATTTCCTTAGCAGAGAAGGAAATTGAGGATTTTCTTCATTGAAAATCAATAGAGATTTCAAGAGCATCTGTATTTCTGATGTGTAGATTAAAATGAGAAGATCTAGAGGGATTACATTAACACAAGGATGATACCCAAAGTGTCTTTAAAGAGCTTTTCTAAGACTGGGCTTGTAAAGAGACTGTTAGTTGACAGAGACCCTCTTCTCACCCATAGTCCTTCTCCTTAGGTTGGAAAGGGCCAGCGTTTCCCCTGTGTGCAGTCCTGGTGCTTCAAGTGAGTTGTGGGGCAGGGCGGTGCACATGGTGCTGCCTTCAGTTTGTCCATCCTGAGTAACCCCTAGCAGTCAAGGGGTGAGTGTGTTGCAACCTCATGAACCAGCCGCCATGCTTTCCGGGATGTGTGCTCATCTCAGCTCATCCCAGCACAGGTGATGGCAGAGCAGAGAGTGGTGGCAAGAGGTCAGCCATGAGTAGCCGGGAGCAGCTGGAGCCAGCTGGGACCCAAGTGGCTAGGAGTTCCAGGTGGAATTCCCAGGACTTCCCACAGCTCATTCATTCAGCTAATACTTCTCCAGCACCTGCGGTGTGCTGGTACTTCTGTTGTGAACAGAACCAAATCCCTGTCCTCATGAAGGTGACACTCTGGTGGACATGAGAAATGATACACGCAGAAGCAGATCTAGGTCAGGACACATGAGTGCTGTCTATTTTGGAGTGCACAAGGTGAGATCCTTTGGGAAGTAATGTATGATACAGGAGAATGTGGGGGAGAGGATGGCCGTATCTCAGGTCTTATTTGGGTCCCTGGGATGCACCTCACCAAGTATGGGTCCTTGGTTTGCACAGGAACGAATTCGAGAGAGAGCCACATTTCAGTAAAGGTAGATTTATTCAGAGAGATATATACTCCATAGACAGAGTGGGCTGTTTCAGAAGGCAAGAGGAAGGCCATGAGGCGTGGGGGTTGGGTGCTCCAGTTTAAAGTAAAAGTAGATACACACTCCACAGACAGAGTGTGGGCTGTCTCCCTCAGCAGGGAAAGCAGCCACGAGGTGCGGGGTTGTTAGTTTTTATGCGCTCAGTATCTTCATATGCTAATAAGTGGGAGGAATATTCCAACTGCTTTGGGGAAGGTGCTGGGATTCCGAGAAATTGGGCCACCACTCACCCTTTGACCTTTTATGGTCAGCCTTGAACCTGTGCTGCCAACTGTGGGCGTGCCATCTAGCATCCTGCTGTATTTCAGTGAGTGTGTATTGAAGCTCAAGCTCTACTGGGAGTTGACTTTTCCACCATCTTGGTGCTAATGGCTGTCCCATTCTTTTAATGGCTGTGCCCGGCCCCCTTCCCTCCTGTCTCATGAAGGAGTGCTGGACTGATTGCACAGTTACAGAGCAGGGGACAGAGTGGAAAGAACTTCATGAGTGGAAGGTGGAAGGCAGTGTTGGCAGTAGGATTCTCAAGTCAATTATAAAGTAAGGGTCTTCTGTTTGCTGGGGGTACCTGGTGTCACATCAGGGAGCTGTGAGCCTAGGGGACTTCAGTGAGTGGGTTGCTCACTGTGAATACTGTGTTGCTTCTTAGGCGGCCCGAGGACAGTTGGCTTATAGGTGACTCATTCCCTCAAGCAGGGGTCTCTGGGGATTTTCTGCACATGAGGCTAACATGGGTCACATGGGGAGCAGGACCAGCCAGTCACAGCTTGGTCCACAGTCACCTAGTGCCCTCAAGGCTTTCATCCCATGGATGCGTCACCTCCCCCCGGATGGGGACAAGAGCATAAGTGGTGGGGCAGCTTCTCAGTGGTGGAGACATTGCTCTCCAGACCCAACACTCAACAGCATGGACCCCTGGCATTGGCCACAGTCTTGGCTAGATGAGGCTGTTGGGTATCTGAACTCATGAGATGTGGGTACCATGCCTCCATTCTCACCAGGAGCTCTACTTTTGAAAGTTCTGGTCAGGGAGCCACAAATACTCCCTTACCCATAAACAAAGAATAGACTCAGTTGGGGAAGGGCACACAAAGGGAGAAAAAGGATCATCCTGAGAGCAGGAGAGGCCAAATCTGTCCTGCTGTCAGGGGTCTGACAGGTGAGCCAGCTCAGTTTCTCTTATAAGTTGTTTACTTGGAGGATTTGGGCTATTTGGGTGATGTGCAAGTGTCAGGAAATGATACCCAAGGGCTTTGTAGATTTCCCGGCCCAGTGTTAACTCACCCAATTGTAGCTGTCATGCAGGGAGACGGAACTTGGTGGACAACAGGCCATGGCCTCTGCTCCCTGGTGGAGTCAGGAGACTACAATGCTAAGTACAACTGCGGGGGCATCGTTTCTATGTTGAGAGGCCAGATGGCCTTACATAGCTCTCATGCTGGATGTCTAAGTTGCAGAGGGGAACTAGATTCCATCCAGCTCTCCAGCCAAGGAGGAGACCAGAAGTGGCCTCCCCCACAAACTGTGAGCTCTTTGCCTCCACTGACAGCAGCATCTATAGCAAAAATTGGGCTGCCACCTGCGTTTCCCTGTAAACATCCAAGTGACCACAGCAATGGCCTCGTGAGGGTTGGTGTGCCCATGGAGGCAGTGTGTGGGATGGAGGGAGGAGTGTCGGGGTCAGACACTGGGCGGGCAGGCAGGCAGTGATGACATCTGTGCAGAGCAGGCACCACAGACCCAAGCCAAAAAGAGGCAGGTTTTGAAGCAGGGAGCTTGGGCAGTGCTGTGTTGTTCACAAGAAGATCCTGGGCTCTGGAGCCAAGAAGTTATTGGCTTGATTCCTGACCCCAACCCTCATCTTGGGCAAATGTTTGAAGCTTTCTGTGACTCTGTTTCTTGGTGTCCCAAATGGGGACAGTAGTAGCAATTGCCTCTGAGACTCAGGAGGGCCTTTATCGATGTGATGTCATTACAATCACAACAGACCACGAGCACGGTTCTAGGTCCCCCATTTTACATGTGGCAGACGGGTAACCTTTTAATCAGTAATCACGCAGCTAGAAATGGTCAGAACCAGCTTTCAAATTTGATCCCTGTGTCCAGATTATTTCTATTCTCACTCAGTATTATGGGAAAATTAGTAAAGTCAGAACAAACACTACTGGGAAGTGGGTGCCTGAAACATTTTTGTCATCTTCGCCATTGGGGAGTGTTGAGTTCATGTTCCTCACAGCCCGTCCGAGGCTCCCTGTGTCTCCGGCTGCCCCTGGTGGGGTCTGCAGGACTCTGGGCAGCTTCTCCTTGCTCTCTACTTCAAGGCTCTCTACTCTTTACAGGTTGATTCTCAACCCTGACTGCTCGGTAGAGCTAATGTTTAAAACCAAAAAAAGGTGGGGAGGGTACAGCTCAGTGGTAGAGCACGTGCTTAGCACGTGTTCAATTCCCAGTACCTCCATTAAAATAAATAAAGCTAATTACCCCCCAACAAAGAAAGAAGTATTTAAAAAAAAACACACACACACAAAAGCCCCACTCCAGGCCAGTAAAATCAGAACAGTGGGGGCGGTGCTGGGGCTCACTATGTTTTAAAAGCTCCCAGATGCTTCCCATGTGCAGGAGGGTGAGAGCTACCCCTCCACACCTCATCTCACAAGCTTGTCCACTCAAACCTGTTAGCATCTTGAAATAGGAAAACTTCTTGGCTCAGCCTAGAACTTTCTTCCGATTTCTAGACTTTTATTTGCCTACTGGACATCTCTCCTGGAGCCACAGGCACCCAGTCAGAACTGAATTTTTTTCTCCTCTCATGACTTGCCCCTCTTCCTGCCCCTCTTATTTCAGGGAATGGCACTAGAATTTAGGACACTGCCAAAGCCAGAAAGCTGGCTGGCATCTTTAACCTCTTCCTGCCCTTCCATCACACCTGTGGCCAATCTGTCCACCTGCTGAAATGCTGTTTTCTCTCTCCTTGCCAGGCCTCAGCAGGCCTTGCTATGAACCTGCCAGTGGGTCTCCCTGTCTCTATCTAGTCTTTCTAGACCATCTTTCATGTCTCCTTCTCCCTGAAGGCACACAGAGTCCTTTGTGATGTGCGCCTGCGATCTCTCCACCTGGCTGCCTCACCTGCTTCCCACACCCTGCACTCACTTCCAGACTATTTGAGGTTCCTGGAAGGGACCTGGCTCTCTTTGGTCTCTCGCCTTTGCATGTGCAGCTCCCCAGGGAGAAATGGCCTTAACATTCTACCTTCACCTGGCCACCTCTAGGGCATGTCAAAACTCACCAGAGTGGTCCCCTCCTCTGGGACAGCCTTGGCTACAGTCTGGCTCTCTGTGCCCCGAGCACACTGTGCTGACTCTTATCCAAGCCCTCTTAACACGCTTCTGCAGCCATCACTTCACGAAGACTCCTGTGCACCTAAGAGCTCCTGGAAGCAGGACTGTGTCTTTTTTCTCTGTATTCTCAGAGCATGGTAGAGACTCAGATATAATGGCAGAGGAAACAGTGGTTATTCCGGAATTTCTCTGTAGGAAAGGCCTAGGGGTAAGAGTTTGGTTGGAAGAAGGACTTAGGGGATTTACCCTGAAACCACATTTTCAATTAACATTTCATGTTGTTTTTGTCTACTATTTGAAGTTATGAGCCTTAAAACAGAATAATGATTTCTAAAAATTACTTTACTGAAGATTGAGAAAAATGGCAGTTTTCCATATTTAAGAATATTATTTTAATTTTGTGTGACTGGGGTGGTGGAAAATAGAAATACAGGGGCTACTAAAGCATTCTCATCCCCTCCCCCACCCTCAGGTCCTTTGGACAGAAGAGACAGGGATGTGACAAGGAGCAGGCTTGGAAGGTGGACCATGCACTGCTTTTAAATCATGACAGTTACATGTGCTTTTTTAACTTTTTTTTTTTATGGAGGTACCGGGGCTTAAACCCAGGACCTTGTGAATGCTAAGCACGTGCTCTACCACTGAGCTATGCCCACCCTTCCTCCCGATCCTTGTGTTTTTAGTGGGTGTGATGTGCTGGTAGCAGGTGCTTTAGCATCAGACACAGTCACCTGCCTCTGACCATCACATTACTACATTTCCCCTGAGCTAGAGAGCTAGAGTCTGTTTTCACAAGTTCAATAAATTATCTACATTTTCTTTTTTCTTAAAAAAAAGGCATTAACTCATGTTTCTCTTTAGTATCACCTATAAATAAAATGTGATTTTATTAACCATGTACCAAAGTGTTAAGGGTAATAAATATTAAGTACAGATTTCTGAAGCATCAGTCATCACTGAAGATCCACATTCTGCTGCTCTCTCTCTCTGTTAGTCACCTTGTTTCTGGAGCTCTGGAAGCGGCGCCAGGCAGAACTTGAGTACGAATGGGACACGGTTGAGTTGCAGCAGGAAGAACAAGCCTGGCCAGAATAGGAGGCGTGGTGTCCCCACATGGGGTAGATGAGATTACTCAGGTAGAGAGGACACTGTTGAGATGCACTTTAGTCTGTTTACTGCAGGGCTTCTCAGCCTTGGCTGCATGTTGGAATCACCAGGGGACCTTAAAAAATGTTGGTGCCTGGATTCCATCCCTGCAAACTCTGATGGTACTTAGCAGCCTGGGGTGCATTCTGGCACAGGGAATATTTTAAAGCTCCTCTGGTGATTCTAATGGGCAGCCAAGGTGAAGGATCACTACTTGGGAATGGTGGACACAGAAGAGAAGTGTGGTCCTTCCTTCATAATAACAGAAAAAATGGGGAAAAAAAAAAGACTGATATAAATGTATAAGGAAAGAGACACTGATTTGTGTCCTTTCATAAGATCAGTAAAAAATGCAAAAAAAGATTAGCCGCTATGACATAGATGTAGAAGGAAAGACACATTGGTTTTTATAGTTGATTCCCAATTTTTCACATGTGCCTTCATTATTGCAGCCTCCTTTTCATCGTAGACTAGGTGACCTTTTGTCTTGAACTAAGCCTCGATCACTGCTCCCCCTTCTCATTGGGATGTGTACAAAGCAGCATGGCTCTCATCCTAAAGTTGGAGAAAGGGTAGAGGAAGCAGGAAAATCTTTGTTGAGTGGCCAACTGTGTTCGGACACTGAGCTAGGCATTTTATATAATTGGAAAAGTAAATTTATTGCTGTCACTCCTGCTGCAAAATTAAAAAATAAAACTATGTATCTTTGTATAAACATTCCAGAGATATGAAAGATGACTTTTTGAGTCATCTGTATTATTGCTTCTTTCCATCAGCTGAGACAATTTAGAGCTGATGGTACTTGCAGTCAGCAGCAGTAGGACAGTAGGTTGTGAGCATGAATAACTCTTGGAAAGAAAATGCTTTTACCAGGAGCATGTGAAAATGTCTCCAACTATAGATTTTATAAATTGAATCACAGACCTACAGAATGTTGGCACTGAAAAGGTCTGGAGGGAGCAGGTCAACCTCCTCATTTTATAAATGGAAAAAAAAATGAGGTTCAGCTACCAACAGAAGGTGACATTTGTCTTTTACAATGTAATAAGCTTCTAACAATCTCCATTATGAATAATTCCCATTGTTTACAACTGAAGATGGGGGTCAAAGCATGTGTGGGTGAAAGACTGTACATTCAGAGATGAAAGCTGAAACTTAGACAAAATTAGATGTTCATAATGTTTTTGAGTCATGAATAACAAAAACATATATTGGCAGCATACAAAAAATACTGAAGAAAAGCCATTTTGGTCATTTAAACTGCCAATTTTAAATTTAAAATTGCTAACTAATAAGTTTAAATTTCTGTTGGAACATGATTGTTGAAAAATTGAAGATGAAGGCTCATGTCTCTTTATCTTGCAGTCAGCAGATATCTTTCTGTCGTTCTTCCTTATTTAAAAAATTGTTTTAATTTTGTTTTTAGTTTTTTTAATTGAAGTATTTTACTTTAATTGTGAATGCATGCTCCATTGTTTAGAGAGGCCAACAGTGTGCTAGTGAGACCTTGGGAATGAAGCTGCCTAAATTCATATCTGAACACAGCAGGTTGCTGCCTGTGTGATCTTGGACAACTTAACTGCTCTGTGCCATAGTTTCCTATCAGATAAGACTAAGAGAGTAGCTTCCTCATGACTGTGGTAAGGACGGGTCAAGTTAATGTACAGAATCCATTTGGGGACCACTTGGCACAGAGGGAGGGCTAGATACTTATTTGCACTTGTTATAATCCAGGTAAATCTTGAGTCTTACTGATTTTATCTCTAAAAAAATCTAAATATAAACTCTAAAATGGAAACTCTAAAACTTCATAGTTGTAGCTAATTAACACATAAAGCTCAACAAAGAAACACACAGTGGAGACCAGTTAGCTGCAGACACCTGTGAAACTGTCTTGCATAGACTCTAAGCTGTCACTACACTCACTTCTGAAATCTAAGGCAAGCTCAGGAATAGAGTCTTACAGCTTGGCCTCATCAGGTACCCAGACTCCTAAGCTCAGGCCATGGCAGGGAAACAGTTTACTGTTCACATGTGCATTTTCAAAAAATAGCATTAAAATGAACACTGTATGTGTTTTGTTGTGTGTTTGACATAGTTAACAGAAAAAAACAAAAACAAAAAGAAACCCATGCAGTTGTGAATAAGGAGGCTATGTCTGAAAACTAATTTTTTTTTTAAAAGTTAATCTTAGGATTTAGTGACCAGTTAGGAGAAAAATCATTTCATTGATTTAATCCCTTGATTGACTAAATTTGTTTTTTTCTTTTTTTAACTAGGAGGAAGAGTGTGTTCCCTTTACCAACTGGGGAAAGTGTATACATATAACCCTTTATGCAAGTGCTCTTTTTCTGGGTAAGAACCTGCCACAGACTTTTTAGTATCTAGTGTTAAATGCTGAGAAAACTGAAAGTCAATCTGGGAACTATGTAGTCTCATAGAGAAAACTGTTTCCAGAGAACATCTGAGCCAACACAGGGAGCCACTCTGGAGGTTTCACAGTCTCTTCTGCTCACAGTGCTTCCCCCAGTTCTTTTCACCTCATTTGTTCAAATCAGATCAGTGGTTCAGGATTCTCCAGGATCTGATTAAGAGACCAGATGGGAGGCATTAAGAATTCTAAAATTTTCCAAGAGATACAACCAAGGTAAAATGTCTAAGAATAGCCTAACAAAAGGTTAGCAGGAACTATAAAAAAAAAAAAAAAAAGGAAAAGAAAACATTGAAAACTACTGAAAGACTTAAAAGAAGATTTAAACACATGACTAGATTAAAAGACCATAGCTCCAGAATATCAGAACTTATAAAATTAATTTGGGGTTTATTGTGAATAAAATAATATTAGTAATATAATAATTAATAAGATAATGAGAGTTTCACTAGCTCAAGAATAGCCAGATTAGAGAATAGGACAGGAAGTCCAAATATGGGCTCTGATATCAATAATAACTTAATATATGAGATGGAAAGCATTACAAATCAGGGAGATAAATAAAGGTTATTCAATAAATGGAACACTTGTTAGCTATTTGGGGGGAAAAGTAAAGATTGAAATCATACAGTGAATCATATACTGTGATAAATTCCAGAAACATTTTAAAAAGTAACACAATTAGAGAAAAACTAGAAATAAATATGGATGAATATACAACCTCTAGATGTGCAATAAGTTTCAGAGGAAAATATATAAAGATTTCCATGCATCAGAAGCATCCTAAGTTTAAACAAAACACCAGAGGATGTTATTTGTTAACAAATCCGACAAGGGGCTAATTCCTTCAATACATAGGGAGTTCAGATCACTTCAAAGATAACACCAAAAAAACTCAGGACTGAAGAAGACAGAGAAGATGAACACACATTCACAAAGGAAAAAATAGATGTCAGTCTCCAATGGTAGTTCTGTCAGTGCATATCAAAATGAAATACAGTTTTCCACCTCTCTAGTGACACAGCTCTGGGTTTCTGAGGATGAAGCGCCAGTGATCAGCAGCTCTCATGCCTAGGCTACTGCATATGTTTTGTGAAATGTGGTTGGTTTACAATGCTGTGTTAGTTTCTGGTGTACTCCTCTGGCCTTCTTAGAAAGCAGTTTTGGCAGTTCGTATCAAGAGTCAAAAATATTCATGTGTTTTAATCCACTAATTCAGCTTTGAAAAACTTTTAAATCAGGTAGTATTTCAAAATGGAACGGTAAAGTCAGTATGGGTGTAAGTCACAGACATATTTTTATATGTATATATAAAAAATCTCAGCCAAAACATTGTCCTTGAAACCATTCACATAGTAGAATATTATGCAGCCATGAAAAAGTGTCCATGAAAATATTTTTAAAACATTATTGATTTATAATCATTTTACAATGTTGTGTCAAATTCCAGTGTTCAGCACAATTTTTTCAGTTATACATGAACATATACATATTCATTGTTACATTTTTTTCTCTGTGAGATACCATAAGATCTTGTGTATATTTCCCTGTGCTATACAGTATAATCTTGTTTATCTATTCTACAATTTTGAAATCCCATCTATCCCTTCCCACCCTCCACCCCCTTGGCAACCACAAGTTTGTATTCTATGTCTATGAGTCTGTTTCTCTTTTGTATTTATACTTTGTTTGTTTGTTTGTATGTTTTAGATTCCACACATTAGTGATCTCATATGGTATTTTTCTTTCTCTTTCTGGCTTACTTCACTTAGAATGACATTCTCCAGGAGCATCCATGTTGCTGCAAATGGCGTTATGTTGTCAGTTTTTATGGCCGAGTAGTATTCCATTATATAAATATACCACATCTTCTTTAGCCAGTCATCCGTTAATGGACATTTAGGCTGTTTCCATGTTTTGGCTATTGTAAATAGTGCTTCTATGAACATTGGGGTGCAGGTGTCTTCCTGAAGTAGGGTTCCTTCAGGATATATGCCCAGGAGTGGGATTCCTGGATGATATGGCAAGTCTATTCCTAGTCTTTTGAGGAAACTCCATACTGTTTTCCACAGTGGCTTCACCAAACTGCATTCCCACCAGCAGTGTAGCAGCTTTCTCCACAGCCTCTCCAGCATTTGTCATTTGTGGCCTTTTGAATGATGCCCATTCTGGCTGGTGTGAGGTGATACCTCATTGTAGTTTTGATTTGAATTTCTCTGATAATTAGTGATAGTGAGCATTTTCTCATGTGCCCATTGATCATTTGTGTGTCTTCCTTAGAGAATTGCTTGTTTAGGTCTTCTGCCCATTTTTGGATTGGGTTATTTGGTTGTTTCTTATTAAGTCATATGAGCTGCTTATATATTCTGGAGATCAAGACTTTGTCGGTTTCATTTGCAAAGATTTTCTCCCATTCTGTAGGTTGTCTTTTTGTTTTACTTATGGTTTCCTTTTCTGTGCAGAAGCTTGTAAGTTTCACTAGGTCCCATTTGTTTATTCTTGCTTTTATTTCTATTGCTTGAGTAGACAGTTCTAGGAGAACATTTTTGAGATGTACGTCAGATAATATTTTCCCATATTTTCTTCTAGGAAGTTTATTGTATCTTGTCTTATGTCTAAGTCTTTGATCCATTTTGAGTTGATTTTTGTGTATGGTGTAAGGGAGTGTTCTAGCTTCATTGCTTTACATGCTGCTGTCCAGTTTTCCCAGCACCATTTGCTAAAGAGACTGTCTTTATTCCATTGTATATTCTTGCCTCCTTTGTCAAAGATTAGTTGACCAAAAGTTTGTGGGTTCATTTCTGAGCTCTCTATTCTGTTCCATTGGTCTATATGTCTGTTTTTGTACCAATACCATGCTGTCTTGATGACTGTAGCTCTGTAGTATTGTGTGAAGTCTGGGAGAGTTATTCCTCCAGCCTCTTTCTTTTTCTTCAGTAATGCTTTGGGAATTCTAGGCCTTCGATGGTTCCATATAAATTTTATTATGCTTTGTTCTAGTTCTGTGAAGTATGTCCTGGGTAATTTGATAAGGGTTGCATTAAATCTGTAGATTGACTTAGGCAGTATGACCATTTTAACAATATTGATTCTTCCTTCTAAGAGCATGGGATATCTTTCCATTTTTAAAAGTCTCCTTTAATTTCCTTCATCGATGGTTTATAGTTTTCTGTGTATAATTCTCTCACCTCCTTGATTAGATTTATTCCTAGGTATTT
Source organism: Camelus dromedarius (assembly GCF_036321535.1). Taxonomy (NCBI): domain Eukaryota; kingdom Metazoa; phylum Chordata; class Mammalia; order Artiodactyla; family Camelidae; genus Camelus; species Camelus dromedarius. The sequence goes on along the minus strand of NC_087461.1, from coordinate 25,556,673 downwards.
TATTACTTTGGGTGCTATTTTAAAGGGGATTGTTTCTTTACTTTCCTTTTCTGTTGATTCATCATTAGTGTAAAGAAATGCAACTGATTTTTGAACATTAATCTTGTAACCTGCTACCTTTCTCAATTCTTCGATCAGCTCTAGTAGTTTTTGTCTGGACCTTTTAGGGTTTTCTATACATATAGTAACATGTCATCAGCATATAGTGACACTTTTACCTCTTCTTTTCCAATGTGGATCCCTTTTATTTCTCTCTCTTGCCTGATTGCTGTGGCTAGGACTTCCAAGACTATGTTGAATAGGAGTGGTGATAGTGGGCATCCTTGTCTTGTCCCAGATTTCAGTGGGAAGCTTTTGAGCTTTTCACCATTAAATACTATGCTGGATGTAGCTTTGTCATATATAGCTTTTATTATCTTCCCTCTATATCCACTTTGGTGAGAATTTTTATCATAAATGGGTGTTGAATTCATGAAAATATTTTATGATATGTCAAAATATTATGATTATGATAGGCTTGAGAATAAAGTTCATATATAAAATAATTTTTAATATGCAAACAATGCATAGTTCTGAAAGAGTTATGCCTATAGCTAGAAGCATTTTTCTTATTTTTATGGTTTATTCATTTTTAGAGTTGGAGTCTTTTGATTGTAGGTGACAAAATCAATTTCCAATGGGTTTAAACAACAACCAAAAAATAGGGATGTATGGGATTTACTGGTTCCTGTAACTGAAAACCTCAGGTCTGAGGTCTGGCTTCAGTCAAGGAGAGATACTGTAGCCCAGATGATGTCAAGGGCTGGTTTTGTCCTGTCTTCATTCTGTGTCCAAGGGTGTCCCAGCATGCTGCTTCTAGGCACTCAGCATCCCAGATCACACATCCATCCAAGCCAAGAGAGGTCTCTTTTGGCAGCTTCCTCTCTTGACAGAGGAAGCTCATCATTCACATGGGCATCAGCATGTATCTCCTCACATAACAGTGGCTCTTACTGGGTTATTTGCCAATTCTCAAATCATGTGTAAGGCCAATAGAATGAGGGATATTATTTGTCTTAGACCAACTGGATTTACCTCTGGTGCCTTGGCAACAGTGGGTCATTTGAGCCCAAATCACAGGACTAAAAACAGAAGGGAGGTTATTTATCCTAAAGCAAAATCTGTGTTCTCTTCTAAGACTGGGGACAGATCCAGGACAGCAGTTCTGTCCACTACTGAGTAATTTCAAATTTTCTTCAATAATCAGATATTAAAGTTATGATCAGAAAAGATGATGTTTAAGAAGAAACTTGAGGAAGGAGAATGAAAAGCTTTACTGTTTCCTAAGAAATATTGAACCCATTAAGTGCTTGGAAGAAAAATGTAAATGTGTCAAGTTTGTAAAAATTCTGAAACGAATTAGAATTGATTTCATAGACCATGTAGGAGGCAGTGCTATAGGGAGTTAGTGTGTCTTTGGGCTCTTTGAGTATTTCAGTTCTTTCACTTAATAGTTGCTTTATTTGGGGCAAATTGTGTCATCTTTATGTGGCTCTATTTCCTCATCTGTAAAAGAGATATAATATTACCTTCCCCACAGGGAGATTGTGAGGATTTAGAAAAATAGATGTGTGCTGAAGCAATAGTAAGCATTTAAAGAATCTTAACTATTAGATTACTTAATATATAATTTAAAAAATTATGCAGGCTTTTAAAAAATACATACTACTTAAATGGCCTATATGTGCCGTACAAGAGAGGAAGGCTCGATATACCTTCTGTAATACACTTTTCTCAGCCTTAACTAATTTTCACATTTAATCACACACACCAAAAAGTTATTCCTTTCACAAGCATGAAGCCTTAACTGTGAAGAAAAGGAGATAATGAGAGAGTAGAAGAGGAAATAAAATATTTTCTCTACAAACTGATGGCTTAAAAACTAAGAAGAACACCTTTTTAACACTTTGGTGACCATATTCATAGCTAATACTTAGGTAGAATTTTTCACATGCCTGGGGTTAATGTTCTAATTGTTTTCACCTGTAGTAAATCATTGACTCATCACAATAATCCTATAAATTGCTATTATTATCCTCCCATTATATGGGTGAGGAGATTGAAGCCCCTAGAGGTTAAGTAATTTGCACAAGGCCCCACAGCTAACATCGGAGCTGGGATCCAGATGCAGGAGTGTGGCTCCAGGAGGGGCTTGTAAACACTCCCTCTGCTCTCCCCTGCAGGTGCAAGCCAGCCTCCCACTGTTACTGTAAATAACATGATGTGGTTAACTTAGTCTTGAAGTTCACATTCTTTGTAGCTTTCTCTCTGGGGCAGCCATCAGGAGCAGCCAGGGACACTGAGTACATGCTTCTGGACTATGACCAAGACAGTAGATGGAAGGTAAACAGTTTAAAAATGGGATCTTTAATGTGCATTCTTCAGTGGCCAGAAGAAAATCTGCCTAGTGAGGAACTGAAACCCTACCAGCCACGTGCAAATTATGCTTCAGACACCCCCGCTCCCCTTGGGTCCACACAATCAGAACTACAATGGATCGGGGACGTGAATCTTGTGCAAATGCAGGGAGTATGAATACCTGCCATTTTAAGATCTCAAGGAGTATGGAAAGCATGTGAAGCTTTCATCAGCAGAGACCTGCTGCCGCTTCCAGTGGTTCCCACAGGGCATGTCTGCAGCTTCACTGGTCCTATTCAGAATAAAGATGACAGCTAGCACCTGCTGACCCCTGAATCAGTGATAGGTTCTCCCTTGAAAGGAAGCATATCCTCTTCATGGGTTACAACTAATTTATAACCTAAGTAATTCTATAGATGTAGAAGGGATGTTTTCATTTGTTCTGCTATCACAGACTTGTCTCCAAAAAACATGCCATCAGTTACTCCATTTTCACCCCATTTAAAGATATACTTTAACAGGCCTTCTTCTTTAGTGCAGTTTTAGGTTTACAGAAAAATTCACAGAAAGTGGAGTTCCCACGTATTCCCTATGCCCTGCACACAGCTGCTCCTGCTGTCAGGATGTTACATTAGTGGATGCACTCATTCTTTTTGGCATCCTTCACTCCTCCTCCCCTGAAGTTTGACATGCCTGATATTCACGTCTCTTATGGCATTTTTGTGTAATTTACATCACTTCTCACATTTATGTGAGGTTTACAGCACATGCATTTTGTCTGTTTAAGCATGGGTTGGGGGCAATTTTTCTGTGTAAAAATATGATCACTAGTGAGTCTCATGCTGCTGGGTTTTGGGTTGTCAGGTCCTGTTGACCATTCTTAAGTTATTGGGATTATTGTCTACAGACTCTCAGTGTTCACTGTATTTTCTGCAAAACTTCCCAAGAACCTGAATGGAAGAGACCCAATCCAGAAGTACCTGACTGTGCAGGTGGGCCATGCCCATCACTGCTTCCCTTATCAGTTTTATCATCATCGTGACCCTGAACACCATATATGAGAAAGTGGCAATCATGATGACTGACTCTGGTAAGCTCCTCCTGCAGCTGAGGTCATTTCTACACCAGTTTTAGAACCAGGTCAAAACAGAGACTGTATCTTTTAGGCACTTCAGTTCCAGTATGTTACAGTCTTTAGAAAACTTCAAGTGTAAACGTATTTTCTCTAGCCTATATGAGAAGTGAATTAGCTCCAGCTTTGCATTAGTAAAAAGGACAAAGGAAGCATTAGAATGTCCAAGCTCTGTGTAAACAGGTCAGTGGTGAATAATAATTTCAATTACATTAGATCACGTACCCTACTGTTGAAAGTAAATAGTCTCTGTATTGCAAGTAAGTGGAAGAGGGTCGTGGTTCCAGCAGCAGATTTGCTTGTGCATTACGGAGAGGACAAGTAATCACAGTGTTATGTGTCTTCCCCCCATGCTGTTCCTATTAGTGTAGCTCCATTCTCATCAGCTGTGGCTTCTATAATAAATGTTTCTTCTCTCTGGCTTGTATCCCAGCCAGCAGCTTAGCGGCCCAAGTTAAGTGCTTCCCACACACTGCATGTGGCTGGGTCGTTCTCCCAGTGGTCTGCTCAGTGGTCATCTTCTGAAGACACTAAGACCAATTCAAATTCTGAACTAGGAGGGTGACCCATTTTATGTTCCCCAAATGCTTCTAGCAAGTTGCCCTTGTTTTGTTTGTTTTCTTCAATAGTCCTACCTTCCTGCTGTTCAGGGAGACAAGAGAATATCATTTAGCAGGATGTTCAAAAGTAGTTTTCTGTCAATTTACACCTGACAGAGGACAGTTCTTGCCCATTGGATACTGTTGTGCTTATAAATTTTAAGTAACAGCTGACTTTTTTTTTTTTCCTTGTGGGATATTGCGTTCATAGTGGGAGAAACTCTTACAACAGTGTGTACACTTGGAATTAACATAGTAGCTATGTTAAGGAATTCAAAACAGCTTAAATGAAAACAGTGTGAACTGTGTATATATATACATATTTACTGTGTTAATTCATGTGTCCGTGACTTTGATTAGGGTCTCAAAGCCGTTCAGTTTTACAGACTTAACTTCTCTTTATTCTAGCTGCAGAGCTCCCAAGGACCAGACTGACTATGGCAACAGCCTCACTATGAAGGTGTTCTTGTTCCAGTTTGTCAACTACTACTCCTCGTGTTTCTACCTCACATTCTTTAAGGGCAGATTTGTGACTTAGCCGGGAGATCCGGTGTATTGGCTGTGAAAATGCAGAAGTGAAGAGGTGTGAATACAGCTTTGTGTTCTGACAGTCTGACCTGTTTCAGGTTTTCACTTAGTTGCCCAAAGAAGAGTGTCTTTACTCTCTGTTCCTTAGATTTTTTTAGGCATAAAATAATGACTTTATTTCATGTTAGAGCTATCTAAAATTTAAATGAGATTTTCTTTCTAATATTCCAGTGTGACCCAGATGGCTGTCTCCTTGAACTGATGACACAGCTGACAATAATCATGGGAGGACAGTCAATCTGGAATAACATACAAGAGGTGTTACTTCCATGAGTACTAAGTCATGTGATCTTGGGGTGAGAATGGCCCACCCATCCAAGTCATTTTCCTGCGTGCCCATCTCTAAAACAGGGGAGACTCTCTGCTTATGAAAGACCTCCAGATAAGATGATCCAGCCAACAGTGTAAACGTACCTGCTGTTTAATAATTATGCTTAAATACCTTCCTTTTTATGTTTAACTTAAATCCCCAAGTGCTATAGTTTCTGCTTATTAGCCCATCACTGGGGACTGACTGATCAGAGCCTTTGAGAGATGGCCCTTGTTGGGGCCATGAACTAAGTTTTCCCACAACTTCCCACAACTTTCTCCTCCTTTTATACATGCATTTAAAAATCCATAACAGGAATTTGTTGAGTGCCTAGTATGTGCTAGTCACTGTATTAAATGTTGTACATATATGTGTGTGTGTGTGTGTGTGTGTGTATACAATTTAATCACCCAATCTTTATTCTTATCTTCCTTTTGCAAGTGAAGATCCTGTGGCTTAAAGAGGGTAAATGATTTGCCCAAGCTCTCATTGCCAATAAGAGACCACTGTGGGACTCAGATGTAAGACCCTATCTCTCTGAATCCATGTTCTTCTGAGAACAGAGACTCTCTTGGGGTCCTAAGGCACAGGGTTACATAATGTTTTAAGAGACACTTGTCTAAAATAATAATTACAGAGGTTTTGACTTACTGTTCTCTTCCTAAAAGTGAGAAAATCAGACATTAGCTAAGGTTACACTGTCCTTTTGATTTTCACATAAGCCCAATCCCATATCAAAGTGGACAGTCCAGTGTTATCTGCAGTTTCTGCACATTTCAAGGAGCTTACTGTATTCGCTTTCTGTTGCTGCTATAACAAGTATCCCCAAATGTCATGGTAGTAGGAAAAAAAAAGAAAAAGTCTCCACTAAACAACACAAATTTAACCTCGTGGGGTTCTTGAACGCAGAAGCCTGCTGAAGTCAAAGTGTTGGCAGGGCTGTTTCTGAAGGCCTCAGGGGAACCTGTATCTTTGCTTTTTCTGGCGTCCAGAGGCCACCTGCATCTCTTGGCCTGTGACCTCTTTTCCCTCTCTCAAGGTCAGCATGGTTGTGTGCCTCTGACTCTGATTCTGTGGTCACATCTCCTCTCCTCTCTCTCCTCTTCTGCCTCCCTCTTCCTCCTTTAACGACCCTGGTGATTACACTGGGCCCACCTCTATAATCCAGCTTGTCTGTCATAGAGTTGGCTGGTTAGCAACCTTAACCGCATCTGCAACCATAGTCCCCCTTTGCCAGGGAACCTGACCTCTTCATATGTTCTGGGGATTAGGACATAGACATCTTGGGGGGGATCATTTTTCTGCCTACCACGCTAACCTTTTTAAGATAATTTCTGGCTTTGAGTTTCTGTCCTCATGAAACTCTTGATCTCTTTTCTGTCTTGCCTTCCACACCAGCATTCTGCTCCTGGCCAACCTAACTGCAGAGCTCACCCCTCTCTGTGGTGTTCCCCAAAACCACTTACACAAGCAGGCCTTACTGTTGTTTGGAGCATGGAGGAGAAACTCAAACAACTTGAATTTGAAATAAAAAACCTCCATCATTTTAAAATCTTCCATGCCACTATAAAAAAATTTATTTTTAACTTCATTTTTTAATTTTTAAACTATTTTAAACTTTGTTTTTTTTTAACTTTACTTTTTTTTCTTATCATCCTTCATTGTAGGCTCCAGAAACCTGCTACTCTGCCCACCGCATCCAAGTTCCCTTTCACTGTTTCTCCTCCCTTCCCTAACTTTCCTTCACTCTCCCTTATTACCAAGTTTCTGTCCATTCTCTTTATAGGGCAGTTAAATTCTTTTTTCTTTATTTCTCTCTTTCTGTTTTTGCAGAGTGAACACCTTTGGGTGTCAGTGTGCCCTTCCACATTTCTTCACAAGGGCTTCATCTTTCAGCTTCAGTATGAATTACTGGGGTCTGTCTCTAAACAAAGGCATTTCCCTTGTCCCCCAGCTCACCATGCCCCTCAAAAAAAGATTCTGATCTTTGCTGTGAAGTGAATTTTTTTTTCCCCTACTGTGCAGTAGACAACTCTTACCCTGAGCTCACAGTCAGATTTTTCCAGGGGAGTAAAAGTAGGTCATGTGCAAATAATACTATTTTTCTGTGTGAAAAGAAATAGATCAGTTAGAGGAAATACTTAACTCAGATTACTCAAAAGCATTTCCTGAAGGAAATAGGTTAATTATTTAACACTAAATTTTGATGAATCTGGGTGTCAGTGAGCTATTTTAACCAATCAAGGAGAAGGATATATTTCCTAAATTGGTACTGAGCAATTCATGTGAAATGAAACTGGCTCACATGGACTAGTTTAAAGTAAAGGATGCATTATAGTATCTGTGGTCTGTTTATACTTTTGCTTAAGTAAGTACATTGTTGTAGGTTCCAGTGAGCTGAACTTTGCCTCCATGTATTTCTACTATGGGCTAAAATATTTAGGGAATATGTTTTGAATTATGTTTCCCTTGTTTGAAAACCAGGAATGCTGAATGTTAGCCAAGTTCGAGAGTGGCTTGTGTTTTCCTCACCGCCTCTTCTCTTTGTATAAGGTGCCAGTTTCCTTCTTACTTTTTCATATAAAATCCTAACATACCAAAGATCTATCAGTTACTCTTGCTACGCCAAAAGTATACCCATCCTCAAAAATACATAGGAATGGAAAAGAAAACTTATCAAAGTTAGTGAATATTTTCATGCTATTTAAATATGTCCAAAGGAACATAATGAAATGAATTTCACCATAACTCACCTGCCTCCACCCCCCCAATTCCATGTGGGGTTCTTGAGTAGGATTCTGGAAGCAAATGAAGAAGGACAGTGATGCCGTGATCCAGGCTCCCTCTGGGGTCTCCCCAGCACTTAGATTGGCACCTGGTATATAGTAGGTTTCAGTCCGAGCCAGCTCAGTGAGTGAGTGACTCACCGGCATCGAATGCGTAACAGTAGTGAATTAACAGCATTGTTTGTAGGACTCAGAGAATAAGCTGAGATCCCTGTGGCCTTCCCAGCCTCACATACCATTTTTATATTGGGGTCATTTCTGGGAATTTTATTCTGTACTTGACAAAAGGCTAGTACAATTCCAGGGTTAAGCAATTTGCCCTGGAGAAATTTTATGATAAAATATTAATAAAACTAGTTAAATGCCCAAAATGACATAGCATTGTCCTTTGGTGTTCAGATAATGTATGGCTGTAATTTTCTTACTTTATATATTTTCTACATTTTCCACCGTGGTTATGCACTACTATATAATAAGAAAAAGCAAATGTTTAAAAGAGAAAATCTCTCTTCTCCAGATAGGATTTGGTTAGAGGATGAGTCAGAGACATATAATAAGAGACTCTTAAATACAGGTGTCCCTCATTCACTCTTTAAATTGTGGAACAGGAAACTCAGTAATGAAATAGATTCAGAGAATCAAAGACACTTGTATTCAAAATTAGCAAGTGGGAGTGTCCTCAACAGAAGTGGTGATTGTCTATAATGCAGAGATTAAATGTGATAATGAAGTTACAAAGGCAACATGAGGTAGAGAGTGTTATGTGGCAAGTACTGAGTAAAGGGCAATTTACTATGATTATGCTAATATGTGTGGTCAATTCCCAAGCAAATGATTGTGTAACCCCTGCTAGAGGGAGAAAGCTTCCAGCCTTGGCCGGAGAAGGGGGAGGATCCAGAGTCTATTTTTTAAAATGTCTACAGGTGCTTCTCCTGTGCAAACTGATTTCCCTGCAGGAGAACCACAACCCAACAGAAAACCCAAAAGACCGAGGACAATGATGGGTAGACGACAGCCCAAGCTTTTCTGCCACAGATGAGTGGTTCCTCTCAGGAGGACTGAGCAAGAGGCTCAGAGTCTCAGCTAAGGACAAGCCAGTCGGGACTGCTAATACGACCTGATGCCATCGACGGGGGAGGGCAGTTCAGCACAGGAAGGGAGCACCAGCTGAGTTAGCATGGAAGTTCCATCCTGGATCCAGACCGTGATGGATTTGGGTTCTGGAGGGTAAAAGCCCTGCTTCCCTGGGGCATGGACCAGATTCCACAAGAGGCTGAGACAGGAAGTATGAGGCAGAGAAAAATTCCCCCAGGAGACTCCCGAGTCTGGGTGCCAGGAAGGGTGATGGATGAGTGCGATCCCAGCGCCACCCACACCGCAGGGCCCCGGAGTGGCTGTGGAGCTGCGCGCTCCCGGCCGGACCTCAGACCTGACTGCAGCTCTCCAGGCTGTGGCCTGGGGAGCGGCATCAGCAGCAGGCTGTCCCGTCATTCTCATAGGTGCTGCAGTGACGCCCAACCCTGTGGACACGGTGTCCCCAAGCCAAGGGTCTAAGTGACTTCAGCCCTATTTACAGATGGCCACAGCTGGTTAGCCTGTGCTGCTCAAAAGGAAGACCCCGTACGGGGTTTTGATGTGTTAGGGGGTTTGCTAATACCTGGCCTGCTTTGAATCATTTTATCCTGACAGCAGCCTGGGCAGTGGAAGTTTCATCTCCCAATTTTATTTCAACTTTTTTTGTTGGAAGCATAGTTGGTTTACAATATTGTGTTAATTCTTGGTGTACAGCATAGTGATTCAGTTATATATATATATATATTCCTTTTCATATTCTTTTTCACTATAGGCTGTTACAAGGTATTGAATGTAGTTCCATGTGCTATACAGTAGGACCTTGTTGTTTAATGCAAAAATTTCTAGACAAAGTATTTGCAAACTAAATCTAGCCATGTATATGACAGAGTTGAGTTTATCTCAGGATTTAAATGTGGTTTTGGTCTCCAGGATCTCTTTATCAATTTATCATAAGTAAAGAGCCTGTGGACCTCTTCTCAGAAAAATGTTTTAAAATCATAAGATTTAGAGAATAAAGAAGGAAGATAATTATACTGAAAAGCAGATACCAAAATATAGAAATGGACATTTGTGATACAGTAACATCTGAATTATTGGAAGAACGTGTTGAATAAGAGGATCCAGTGGTGGGTCTACTAACCGCAACATTCTGCCATAGCAGTGAGTGTAAATCATCTTCTGAGATCTGCAACAATTGCATTTTGAATGTAAGTAAAGTTAAATAACAAATAAGCCATGAAGTGTGGATTCAGATTCAGGGGTATCTCGAGTCCATATCCCCACCACTTCCCAGAGCTCCCTGCTCTTCCCCTAATGTCATTGAAAGAAGTGGGGAAAGTTTGTGAAGCGAAAGGCATGTTCCATTGCAAAGAAATCTTGAAGCAAACCTGGGAGCATGGCCAGTGAAAGGTTAACGCTGAGATCAGAGGCAGTGGGAAACCTAGCAGGGGCAGCTCTTTACAAGTCACATCGTATACTCTGTGTGTGTCCGTGTGTGTGTGTGAATACAGACATGTGTGCATGTACAGTGTATACACCTGCCTTTTGTGTGAAGTCTTCTCATTGTCTAAATTTGAAATCCATCCAAACGTGCAGCACAGTCAGCCGAAGCTCAGCCAGACACTAAGTTGTCTGTTGTTGCTCTGTCTGTTCCACTGAACTCCACGAGTAAACCACACGCCAGCTGTTGCTTTCAGGGACAACAGCTCTGTAGGCTACAGGTGCGCACCTTGTTTCACTGCCAACTCCAATTTCTTTTCAGGACAAATTGCCATTTGAAAAAGGGGGAAGCATTCAGTTGGCCCACAAGCCTCTGAATGAGGAAAAAAGATAACCTTAGAGACAGCTCTGTGGGACAGCATCCAGCAGGGGGCAGAGCACTGGGCTGCGAGTTGAGGCTGTGTTTCTTCCAAGTTCTGCACTGACTTTGAGGTGGCATGTCACTTCTTTGGCCCTTGATTTGTTCAGCTTAAATTAGGGTCTTGGTCCTGTTTGATCCAAAGTTAGAGTATCACTTTTCTGCTCGATGACCCTCCATGGCTCCCAATTCCTTCAGAGGGAAAAATGCCCACATCCTCACTGCAGTCTCTTAGGCTCCACCCCCAAAACCATCACTTATTTCCTGTTCACTCTGGCCCACACCAGCCTCCATGCTCTCTGTCCAGTGTGAGGGACCTCCAGGCCTGTGATCACCGTTCCCTCTGCCCTTCCTCTGCCCGCCCCTTTGCCTCCTTCTTTGCCTTATTCAAAGGTCACTGGCCCATCCCCACTCCTCCCAACCACACATTCCTCGCCCTTCTTTATTTTCCTCCACAGCGCTTATCGCCAGCTCACAGACCCTGTCTTTATTTCTTTTACTTATTTTCTCTGACGATTTTCAGACTGGAAAGGCCATGGTGGATAATAGCAGAGAAATGGGGGGAAACAGACAAATGAGGGAAGGTATCTTCTAAAAGCTAAAATGCCCACCTGAAAAGGAGGTAGGAGATAAAGTAGCAGTCGTTACAATTTTGGTAAACCCAGGCACGTACTCAGGACTAGTTTTCACAATATTTGGGGGTAGGGAGGCAGCAATAAAAAGAAATTTATCCTGAAAACAAGAAATTAAATTCTTGGGAAGATGATGTGTTCAGCTTGAAATGTCAGTAATACTTTTATGACCTTGGTCTGATAATATCCTGCCTTATAATTTGATCTGTTTGGCAACTGGGTCATGAATCTAATGGTGCCGCAGTTTTGGGAGCATAACAGACCACCCCACGATGGGAACAGGACAACCATCTGCAGCCCATGGGCAAACTGGGGTTATTTTATGAATACCTTGAAATGAGTAAGTCATCAGTGGAGATTTTTTTGCTGTTGGTTACATTAGAGTATGTTTTGGGTCTCAGAAGCATCGGTTACCGAGCCAAACAATGACCTAGCATACCAAAACGGAGCCCGCTTTTCTCCATTAGATGCAATTATGCAGTCAGGCTTTCAAATAGGGTGCCTGTGTGTATCTTTGTCAATATTTATGTTGTACAAAGCTGAAGATTTACTGCCAAGGAATGAAATGGAATACTCATTCAGGTACGTCTCCACCATTAATTCTCAGATCCTTCTGGTCATGTCGTCTAAGGATGAACTCAGAACTGTTACTAGATGTGACTCAGCTCGGGCTGTAGCCCGTGTGGCACAGCTGTTGGCTGATATCCTTCTAAACAGAGTCATGTGAGCCCGCCAGCCTGTGCAGAAAGCCCGCAAGAGCATCCTGCCTCATGGCAGCAAGGGTCACAGGGTCACCCCTTCCACACCTCACACCTACCTTTGACATTGTTCCTATTTCCTCTGGCCGATGGTTTCTGCCTGGTTCCTTGAGTGACCTCATGGCACATCACTGGCTTGAATTCAGGATGAATTTGCTGATCTGGAGTATCGATTGAGCACAGGTCCCCTCCTCCAATGTCTTTGTCCATTTCTGTACATTTGCTTGGGCTCTGTTTCTCTTTGGTCAAACTTGGTTTTGAGCTCTTGGTTGCCTTTAAATGGTTGCATCTCAAAATAGATTTCCATAGGAAACGTCATCTTTTCTATTATGCATGGCGCACTTTTATCTACTAGAAGGCTGATGATGTGCAAGTTTTGTATCTGAGCCCTTTCAGCTCACCACTGCCTTGAATTAGTTTTTTTTTTTTTTAAACTTAGGAGAACAGGAAAGGATTTTGGTCAATAGGCTATGCATTTATGCATGGGGGTTCATGTCTGCAAAGGCACCCCTTTGTGCTTCCTGTTTTTAAGTCTACAGATAGAGGGAGTTTTTTTTTTTTTCCTAAATTACATTCTATATATAAAATAATTGCTTTTAAAAATATACATTATACATGGAAACGCATCTGGTTCCCTCGGTGAGTGAAAGGTCATCTTGTGGCGTCTTCAGTCAGCAATGTTTTGTGGCCTGGTGTCTGATTTGAGTTTCATTTTTGCTTTTGTTGTGTTTCATGAACAGGTTCCATTAAGGGTGCAGCTGCAGTCCCTAGTGAAGAAGTTATGTTTGTTTATTCTGCTTATTTTCTAAAGGACTATAAGCCAATGACCTGTTATTCCAAAATGAGTCATAATTGTAATTATTTCTTATTGGGGATATTATCAGCATTAATAATAACAACATTCTGGGGGCAGCATAGCATTTGTTATTTTAATACACACAAAAAAAAAGCTTTGGAAAAAAGTTATTGTTCTAGTTAAGTCAAATAAAGAGCATTGAAAGGAAAAGTTGTACGCTTTGGGTGGAAATTGATAGGACTTTTAGAACCTTATAGTCTCATTAAAATACCAATTAAATAATTCAGCCTCCCCTGACCCTGCAAAACAGGATGGAATAACAGCTATTCTAGAGAGATTTTCAGATTTATTAGTTTTCCTATTATCTAAATAATCCCTAATGAATTAAAAAAATTAATCCATTTCTGAGAGTAGACTGTCTGTTATTCTCTATTCAATGCTGGAGTGAAACATATTTTTTGTTCTTTTGGTTCATGCGAGATAGAATTTCCAAGTGCTTTTTGAATTATTTTTGTTACTCTAAAATAAAGTGCCTTTGGTGGTGATCTCCTGACCACAGTTTCCTCCTTCCAGTTTTCCGCATGATCATTAATGACACACCACCTGCCTTTTTAGCTATGCCTTTTAGCTGCTGAAGGGGAACAGCTTCTGACAGATGACCCTGGAGCCCTCCACTCGTGCTTCGTTAGGCCTCGCACCCAGCCACCATCCCTAGTCTCCTTCGCCTGAAGTACCTTTCTCTACTTTTCTGCCTGGAAGGATTCTTGCAAACCCTTGGCAGGAACCCCTCCACTTTTTACAGATTTTCTGCTCTCCTCTCTAGGCATGAATTGCAGTTGATTCTTGTCTTGATGGTGTGTGATCATGTCCATGTCCATTGTGCTCCCTGGCTGGACTGATCCTGTTGGAGGCAGTAGTCAGGCTTTGCATCTTCCCGTCCATGTCTGGAGCACCACAGCCTGGACCCTGGTTCTCATATGTGTTTAAGTGACTTGAGCTTGGAGTTTCAACACACTCACATACAACTGTTATATGAGTTTGTGGTAACATTGCCCCCAAGGCCCCCACAAGGTTCTATATGGCATATTTTTTTCCTGAGTGAAATTTCTCTTTTATTTGTTTTAGTGAATTCCCCACTGTCCTTTGAGATTATTAGAGTAGTCCTGAGTTGTTAACCACAATAGCTCTCCCCCCACCAGTGAATGATCCTGCCGTCTGAGAACTCAGACATGGGACATAAGAGAAATAACCTATCAGTCTTAAAATCTGGAAGCCATAAGATACCGTTTTGTACTTAGAGCACCCACAGCACAAACACCAGTCTCTCAAGAACTTGGCGCTGCCTTCCCAGAGGGCGGGTGCCGTAAGTGAAATGCAGTGAGTGATGAAGTGAGAGCTCTTCGTCTCTGGTACTGCCTCTTCCACCCTTGCTGTGTTAACTTGATCTTCCCTTCATATATTATGTTCTCCATTTAATTTACTGCAGTTAATATCAGTTGTTCTTCAACATCTCCTTGCACCCACCCCCTTCATTCCCTCTCTCTCCAGTGCAATCCCACCCACACCTCTCCTGCACTCTCCAGGACCAGGCCTGTCTCCCCCACACCCTCACATCTGCTCTGTCTGCCCACCACCTGCACTGACATTTCCTTGTCTCCACAGAATGAACTTTCCAAAATGGCAGCTGAGTAACTGGTTGGGGGGGATTGTAGTCCTCTCATCTCTTTACTCATTCATTCATTTATCCATCCAAAAAACATTGAGCACCTGCTATGCCAAACACTGTATCAACTGCTGGGGAGACCAAGACAGGTAAGACTTGGTGTCTGCACTCCCCAGGCCAGGCGAGGCATGGTGAGTAGTTGATGGATTGCTAAGCAGGTGAACACAAATTGGACTTCCTACAGCTGGAGATATTTGAACTGGATTTTGAAAGGTGAAAGAAAGTTAGCTCTCTAATGTGTGGTAGAGGGAGTGGACACTTCATGCAGAGAGGTAGAGACATATAAGAGTACACGGCATGAAGCAGCTTGGCCAGGCTGAAGAACGACAAGTAGGGCTAGAACAAAGTATCCATAGGTGGGAATATCAGGTACACAAGGCCTCTGTCACGATGGGTCTTGTGTGCTTAGACTTGAATGTATCCTTAAAGAAACAGGGATATATTGGAATATTTGTAAGCAAGAGAATTGCATAATGTTTATGTTGAAGAAGATCTGGTTATTCTGGCAGAAGAATGGAAGATACAATTTTTGGGGGGAGGCCCATATTTGGGGGGAAAGTATATTTTGGGGGCCACCCCAGGTAACCCAGACAACAAGTGGCACACACCTGCAGAGAGGCCCTGGGCAGAGGGATAGAGATGGGGGCGGCAGATGCGGTAACTGCTGCAGAGGTGACTGCATGGCGGGGGGGCACAGAGCTGCTGAGGTGACCTTCCAGTGACCCACCCGGAGAGCGGATCTGCAGGGGGAGTGTAAGGGGAGGAGCTGGTTTTGAGGAGATGGTTCTGTGTGTGGCATTTAGAGTGTGAAGTGTCTATGGGACATCTGAGGGGTGATGTCCGTTGTTAAGCTGGATTCACCAGTCAGGAGCTCAGAGGAGCTGTGGGTGAGGCCATGGGGGCGATTCAGTCCTGCCAGGCGGAGGATTGAAGATGAGGCCCTGGGGAAAAGGACCATGTACCTGGCAAATGGGAGAAGAGAAATCCACCAAGAGAAAGAAGAACAGCAGAACAGTTGGGAGAAAACTAGTTGAGGCAACACAGAGAAGGCTGTAACCTGGCTTAAGAGGGATTTGAGCACTCGCTAAAAGGAGCATACTGAGAAAGGTGGGTGTGTGGGGCAAAAAAGCAAGGGCTAAAGCCCACCTTTAATTGCCAAGCCTGGGAAAAGGAGGAGGAGGACTATACTTAGGTAGCCTTTAAAAAACAGATCTGTGTGTATCTATGTGTGTGCATATGTGCACACACAATTTTCTGCCTGGGCTTTTTAAATTTATTTAAGTAAAACAAAAATCAAGGGGGGAAAACATTCCACAGAGAGGAAAATATTTGTCCATAGCAAAAGCTACCTGGTAATCAAATAAAAAGGGACTGAAAATGCCCACTGGTTTGGAACATGCCACCACCGGCAGTGCAACTCCTGTCTCAGTGCCGTGGTGAGAGCCTTGGGGGATGCAGGGCTCTGAGTCCTGGAGGAGTCATCAGCGCAGGTACTTCTCCAAGAAACTGGACTTTAAAGGGAAGAAGAAAGTGCAGAAAGTATCAGAGAGCAATACAGGGCTGTGAGAGAGGGTTGGGCGAGGGTTAGTTCTGTTTTACAGTGGGTGTTTCTGGCCTTGCTGAGTTGTTAGGCCTTTGCTGTTGTTGGTCTTTGTTCCAAAAGCTTTTTAGAAAGTTCTTCTCGCTTGAATATCTGAACAGATTAAATCATGTTGGGTTATTTCTGGTGTTTTATTTTTTAATTAAAAAAATTACCTGGAATTTATTTTAATGTCAAAAGTGAGAACACTACCAGGCCTTCCAATGATTTAGCTGATTACTCCAGTACTTGAATCCACTGATTTGAAGTGTCAGTTTTATAATATTACTAAAATCTCATAAATATCCACATCTATTCTTGAAATGTATTCTATTTCATTCATACTCTCAGTGCACTATTTCTATACTGTTTCCATGACCATAGATTAATACCTCCTAGAGTTGGACCTATTTTATCCTTCTCCAGAATGTCCCTAATACTACCAATTCAACCATCCCTCCTCATTATTTTATTTGTATATTTGTGTATATTTCTGGGAGAACTTTAGGATCACCTTTCAGATTTTTTTCTTAAATCCATTTGAGATTATTAACTAAATTTGCATTCAGATTCTAAATTTATTTTGGAGAAAAAATGTTCTAAGTCCCCCAAACTTGAGTCTGCCCAGAGGAGAGTATGGTGCATTCTACTATTCATTCAATCATCATTTTTTTCTTCTTTTTTTTAAGTCATTTATCAGAATCATCTTAACATTTTTCATTAATTTATTTCTGAATAGTCTGTGCCTTTGTTGTCATTATAAATGATATCTTTTCTGGGTTTTGAACTGGGTTGATTGCTAATAAAGTCTTAATTTCTGGCTTCTCTTGAATAAGAAGGAGATCTGACAGTGTGGGGCCCTCTTTCCTATATGGTGACTGTGAGCAGTGCATTTCATTAGGATATCCACTTGCCAATTTGCCAGTGGCTGCACCCACTCCACACATTTCTGCTACTTACCTGCCCCCTGCAGGCAGATGAGTTCATGTAGGGTTAGGTGGGTTATGAACACAGTTACTGACATCAGTGCTGCCACGCTGCTCTGTGGCATCAGTAACTCTGGTTCTTGCCTCTCTGACCTCCCTGAATATGACAGCTCCTTTTGGGCTGTGGACCTACTGCATCCTTTCCAGCACTGTCTGCTTGTCTGCAACACACCCCTGCTTCTCAGGTCAGAAGCAAATGTCAGCTCCTCCTACCTATCCACCCCATCCACAGTCTTGCCGCTCCTGGCCAGAGTGGTCCCTATCCCTTGACTGAGCAGTAACCCTAAAGGGACTATAAATTTGCCTCTCACCCACTGTCTTAGTTACATACCTGTGCTAGTTTACTTTAAAGGTCTGCCAGTTAGGAGGGGAGGGTCTAAAAGTCTTTTAGATCTCTGGCCTTATCATTTCTAACTGCTCCCCCACCCCATGGAACAGCTTACCACAGACCTCTGCTGCCCCATCTGTAGCAATGCCCTGTAAATTACAGACAGGGAGAAAAGAACTTCTAAGCCACCACCATAACTTTGACTTCCTGTGACCACACAGACCATAGAAATATCAAGATAAAAATTCCTGAAGAAGGATATTTTGCTTATGAAGACACTTTAATTGCATACCTTTCTGTGACTTGTAACAACTTTATAGACCCTCTGAATGTGCTGCACTCACCTTCCCAGACTCAAGGGAGCTTGCTCACTTGCCTATTTGCAGCATCTTTTCTACAACATTCTCTATGCATAGCTTTCCCAAAGGTACATTTCTTATTTCTACTTAAATTGTTAGATACATCCACAATATTCTTTTTTTAATCCTCAATTACAAATCATCTTCCAAGATTGTATTATTTCAACACTGAGAGTGAATAATATGCTTCAAGATTCCCAAGTTTATTACCAGCAAATAACTATGGTTGGTTAAAGATTTTTAAGTATGTTATTCCTACTAAGGGTATATATGTGAAAGAAACAGGTTGCAATTAGTCTTCTTCCCAGAGATTTTATATTTGCCTTTTGTTTGGATTCTTTCACTGTTGAACATTATTATTACCATGAATGCCTTTTCTCTTTGGGGTTTAGTTCACCATTTGCCTCTCTCTCTTTATAGGAGTAAAGGAATATATGTTGTCCTTCCATTCATCCACCACTCCATGATTTCTGTCCATTCCTTCAACAGGTATTCAGTTTGGGTTCACCACCTTATTTGTGGCCTCTTTTCCAGTGGCCCCTCTGTTGGCTCTGGGGAGCAATATATTGGAAATCTGAGTGGATACGAGGAAACTTGATTACCCAGTATAGACGCATGGTGCCAGAAAAAGCCCAGGACATCACAGTGTGACAGCCCATCATGCAAGGAACAGCAATTCTGGCTGTGGTGACCAATGTGAGTAAAAAAGCTTCACGGGGTGAAGACCTTGAAAAGTCCAAAAATGCATTAGCGTTGCTTCCTAAGGAATCCAGTGTTGGGTACTGTTTAGTATGAGAGGGAGATGCTAACACTATCATCGTTATAAACAACATAGTTGTTGTAACTATAATTATTATTTTTAATATATTTTCTTTATAATTATTATTTGTGACTTACAAGGGCTCTTACAGAGGCAGTTGTTAAGAAGCGTGGCCATTATACTGTTGCTGAAGTGTTAATTCAGTAGAAGCATGGTATTAGCATTAATAAGTACTCACTCTTTTGATCCTCACATGACTATAAAGGTTACCCAGCAGTGCTTGTATAATGGAGGTAGAAATCTATCCGTTTAAGAGTTTGTAGAACCTAAAATAAGAGCAGTCATTCCACCGTATTTTACCATATATTCCACACTATCAGTTTAAAGTAGGAACTACCTGATGAGGCCATATAAACACTTTGTGCATCCCCAGTCATTCATTACCTTCCTGGTCCCCTGGGGCAGAGGTTCTTCCAGAAGGTGGTCCAATCTCTCCTCCCCACCCCACCCTTGGCCTTTGCTCCCACTGTTGGTCATTAGCTAAGCATCCTCATGCCCTTCATGTGTCTGAGCTGTGAGGGAACAGAACTCAGCTGTTTACAAACTGTATTGACTATGACCAGTCTGAACAGCCTCTCTCCTTCCCTGCCCACACCCCCACAGGGCAACAGGGGGCTCACAACCACAGCGATTCCCATGCCAGCCCATCAGGGAACCTTCTTCCCTAGAAATATTCTTACAACCAGGGCTGTTTCCTCCCTTACTTCACTGCCAATTTCACTCCCAGGTTACAGTCCCCAACAAAAGGCTATCCCAGTTTGAACTTCTTAATCAAGTCACATTGACCCTGAGTACCTGGCATTTTCCTATGAGCACTCATAGAAACAGAACAGGGCCTGGCAGTGGCTGTAGGCCAGGTTCCTGGGTGAGGGGACTTGCTGGGTCCTTCAGGTTCTGGAGTCTGGCCCGAGCTCAGCTCCCAGCACGGCGTCTTCCCATCTGCATGATTTTGGGCCAGGATTCAACAGTTCAGAGCTTCATTTTATCATCTGCAAACAGAATAATTGCCTGCCACATATTTTAAGACTGTTATGTAGCACAGAGGGTGCTTAGGGAATTCAGTGAGTCAATGCATGGAAGTCACACAGCCTGCTCCTCAGGGAATGTTAGTTATCTTCATTATGCACCATTGATAAAATTGGCTGCACAGACTTGGCCAGAAATCAAAGCTACAGGCACAAGAATTTGACAATGTGTCACTCTCTGGATCATACTCACAATTTTACACAGTAAAACAAGCTACCTAGGACCACCCAGCTGTCAGCCCACCCCACTCCCCACCCCAAGAACCCTCAATTTATCTGATTTGCTTGCTACCCCTACTTTTTGGAGAAAGTTAGCAAATCACACACAGTCAATGACTGCTAGGTTATGTCCATTTCCATTCACTCAAATTGCCCCATTTTCAGTATCCACTGTGCTGCAAAACATAGACTAATGTTCAGAAATATGGCAGCAAGGCCTTTCCCGTTCCACAGTCAGAGAAGTATGAATCTGTCATGTTTACTATGCCATATGACACTAAGCAAGGCAGGAAAACAGGCTCCTGTGCTTTAAGACAAATTTTAGCAACGATGTTTGAAACTAAAAGTGTTTTTGTTTGACCTTCAGCTAACCAGAAAATTCAATTGACTCCTATTACCCATTACTCAGGTGTCCTGGTTTGATTGTATTAGGCACTTTTCCCTCATCTCCCCAGCATGGCTTTGCTCCATCAGCACAGATTGAGTGTGCTGCCGTGCACCTGTCTCATGCCTCCTCTTCAGCAGACACTGGGGATGTGTGAGGGTCAGAGATGCTGCAGGGCAGGGTGGTGACCTGACTCACAGAGTTCCAGTCCTGCCCTGTCAGAGGTGCCTGAGGGAGGGTAGCAGTGTGAGAACGCCCCTCTGCTTGTAGTCATCCTGGTAGGTCAGCTCTACTGTGTTTGACACCAAATCTGGATATTTCCGTTCATTGTAGCCATCTTTCACCCTGAAATTTCTGATACTCATTTATTTCACAAGGCCATTGCAATCTATAAAGTGACATACAGAGAAGCTGGCTAATTTTTTTAAGACCCATAGAATATGATGGGACATCCTACTATATTTGGAAATCTATCACTGGAAAATATTTGTAAATATTTCTGATAAGCGAGAAGACTGAAGCCTGAGAATTAGCTGGGATGATACAGCCGCTGTCTCCTCCCTTCCTCCTCCATCTCCTCCTCCCCCTCCTTCTCCTTTTCTTCCTCCTTCTCCTTTTCTTCCTCCTTCTCCTTTCTCCTCCTTTCCTGCTTCATTTCAGCTTAACCAGCAAAGGGTTTACGTGGATGGTCCCAGAAAGTGCAGACTAGGCACACGGAGGACTTTGTCCTAGGACAGTTATATTAGAGGATCACCCTTCAGCATGGCAGGGTCACCTTGCCATATTTGCATATTTAACTGTTGAAGAACATATCTAATCGTATATTTAAAATTTGCCTCGGAAATTGCATTTGAAATGCACAACAGTTGTTTTAAAAAGATTAATACTACTGCTATGAGAAAAAGCAGCCCCTCCTGTGAGATTAAGCTCCTGGCTTCAGTAGGTGTACATAATGACCCGCCGGCAGCTGAAATCTGAACAACTGTATTTACCAGGAAAGAATCTCCTACCCACATTTTTCAGAATAGTCACTCACAAATGATACATTATGCCCAGTGCTTTTATTTCTCACTGGGGTTTGAAAAATAAAAAATTTCCCTTAGTGGTAAATTCATAAGCTTGGGGCATGAAAATGTTTGAATTTGATATAAAAGAAGTTTTGAAAGGAAGATTAGTGGCTTAGACCAGATGATTATTCGCCCTGGGAAATTCAGCTGTAGAGAGAGCAGAGTCGAGTAGTAAAGGGTCCTGCCCCAGCCGACTGCTCCCCTCGCCCTGCGATTCCCATCCCTCTGGCTGGAGCCGCGCCTGGTCCACAGCTTCATAAGTCTCACCCATCCTCCTTGGAGCGAGGGGGGCTCCCCGCTTCCACGCCCCCGTCTGTGGTGCAGTCGATTCTTATTATTTCCTTACTCACTGTCACTTTAAAATGGAGGAGAAGGGGAAGTCACCAAACAGACTGTCTGTTGTCCTGGCTGAAGCTCTCTTGTGGGCAGCATCACGAGAATCACTTGAAGTTTGACTTTCTTGGCACCTAAAAGTTGATTCCTGTCTCTTCTGCCATGAAAGAGTGTCTGTTAAGACATCCTCACATTCCACTGGGAGCAGGTGTTTCAGACCCATGGAAGGAGAGCCTGGAGCCGAGGGGCCCGGTTCTGCTCCGGGACTTCTTGTCCTCCCGCTTCCCCATGGGTGTGACTTGTCCTGTGGCAAGGGGCTCATGGCTCCGTGCTAGGTGAGCAGGAGATTATGCTCGTATTGGACAGTAAAGTCCATCTACACTGTCTGAAAACCTTAAAAGCCCATTTAGGGAAGAGACTTCTCCATCATGAAATTATGACGTTGTCTTCTGAGAACATTAAGTCCATTTCTCCCCGTTGGATGGACCTTAAATCTGTATTATCCAGACAGACGATACTCTCTCTCTCATAAATGATTTTATGTTCTTTTAAAAAACTATGTGAAAATGGAAATTCTACAGGTTTTCTCAGTAATTCATTCAAGGTCTTATACTGTTCATTGCAATAATACAGAAGCGTATTTAATCTCTGCTCATTCTTCCTGAGGAAGGGAAGCTTTGTCAGTTATTATTTGGGAAAACACCCCACCCCCCGCCCACCTCAGAGGGCATCATGGGGACCGTTGGCTCTTCCTCAGGTCAGCGTCTGATAATCCTGTCTCGGAGGTAACTCAGTTATCTTTGTCTTCAGGGATCCTTTCGGACTCTTTTCTGTTCCATTTAAGGTATGTAAGATCACATGCCTTTGTAGGAGTGTGTGCAGACCTGAGTACTAATCCTTCTGTCTCTCTTTCTCTCCGCCAAAGCTTTTATGTTTTGTTACCGTTAAGCCCTCTTTTCTTCAATGCCTAGTCTGTATGTTTCAGCGGTAAGCAGTGCTGGGCTCAGAGTGAGAACTCTGTTGTCCTGCACACTGGCGAATCTATGTTAAAACGCTTGTGCTGATCATTTTAACGTGGACACTGAGGATCCTCCCTTCTCCCTACAGTAAATGTTAGTGTCTGTGCTAACCCTATTTCTGCAGGCATTGGGATCATGAGGAACTGGCTTGCCAACTATGCGAAACTATTCTTTGAGAAAAACTTTCTTCCTCCTCGATCGCACTACCCGGCGTAATTCGTACACGGTATAGGCATGTTTAGTAAAGTGTGAAATCTGTGAAGATGGAATTATTATGGTGTCACTTATATTCCAAACTGTCATATATTAAATCGCTGGTGATCTGTCAGTTGTAAAACCAAATTCAAATTCTTGGGCACCAATCGTGAAGCTTTTTTCTTTCAAAAGATGTATTTCCAACGACTCATTCTTGTAGGGCACTGGGACCATAGGAAGTGGCACTTCCTTTTCTACAGTTGAAGCTAGTACAAATGGCAGGGCATTAATACAGCTTGGACCTCAGTCAGTCCCAAGGTACCAAAGCTGTATCCACTGCAGTGCAGCTTTGTAGACTGCCTGGGCCATAAGCATGGGTGGCTTTAGCTGAAGTGCACAGCAAAATGGGAAACTGGGCACACAGTTGACCATCAAAATCTGAGAATTCTGCTGAACTGTAACTTAGAGTGGCTGATGTGTGGCAGGAGCAGGTGGGACGTTTGGGACGGGACAGGGTTGCCTGCTCCTGCCTTTGTGTTACATACTTGGGTCACAGCACCTGACACTTCACCATTTCTGCTCCCGCGCCAGACCTAGCCTGTGACCTCTGTGGGGACACCAGCTGTCTTATCCTCGTGTTCCCAGTGCTGATAACAGTGTCAGTGTGTGTTTATTGAACAGAAAATTGTGTGGGTCAGACATCTGAGACTCCTTGACACCTCTTTCCCCTTCACTCCCACCTTCAGTCCATCATGAAATCTTTTCTGCCACCACCACTTTTTGGAGCATTTTCCTGAGTTTACTGCAGTGACCTCCTAACTGGT
Source organism: Camelus dromedarius (assembly GCF_036321535.1). NCBI lineage: Eukaryota > Metazoa > Chordata > Mammalia > Artiodactyla > Camelidae > Camelus > Camelus dromedarius. Next base: position 25,532,881 of record NC_087461.1, on the reverse strand, counting down.
CCCCTTCCACTACTCTGGCCCCTCTGAATTCCTGCTCCATGCTGCAGCCAGAATGAGCTTTTCACTACACAGCCCCTTCAAAGGCTTCCTGCTGTCCTGTAGTAATAATAGTTCATCATCATCGTCGTAATTGTACAGACAGCACCTTTGACCAGGGCCCATAAATAGTGTGGTCATACAATTTAACATCTGCATGAGAACACTTTCGAATGTGCAGTGGGCACTGCTGAAACTCACACGGGGATGATGTGGAGATGAGATGAGTGTTTGCCTTGCCTGCAAGGCCCTGTGCCATCTGGGCCCTGCTCACCCTGCTTCCATCCACTCTCTCTAAACCTGCAAAACTCCTTGTTTCTCGGTCTTCTGTATTTCCCAAGCTTAAACATCATGTTTGCTAACACCACAGGGCCTCTGCACACGTCAGTGTCTGAGTATTTGTTACCTACTGATCCTTTAGCTCTTAGCTCCTGAGTGGCATCTCACTGACTAGGTCAAACCTCCTTATTATAGGCTCTTATTACACTCACAGATGCAATTTAACCATTTTTATTTGGATAAATACCAGTAAGAGACTGGTAATATTGTATTACCAGTGCATCAGTTATGGAAGACAGTGACCAACACAATGGCAAATAAACTCTATACATTTAAATTCTATATATTCAGTACAGAAGAAACCAGCTATATGTACAATAGTTTAACCTAAAAATAGTCTCGATTTCAGCACTTATATGCTATTTGATGCTTTATTTGCTGAAAAAAATACAGTAATTTAATTTAAAAGTCCAGTTTAGTAATTCCACAAATTTATCAAAAATTTGAAGCTTGGATTCTTGAGGAAAAAATGTTTCTCTATTGAGAAACCTGTGACATTTAGACCATAATGTGTAGATTGACTGGATTCTGGAACAGAGTATCTGGGGTTAAATCATCATTTCACCACTGCTGTCTGTGCGGCCTTGAGCAGGTTAGTTTCCCTGGGCCCCTCTTTGCCTGTTTGTGAGCTGGGTATGAAGATGGCATCTATTTTTAGGGCTTTTGTGAGAGTTCACTAAGGTAATACCAGTAAAGCACTTGGATTGGTTTCCAGCACAGTGGACCCTCAGTGAATACTAGCTATGGCTGTTGTGTAATTGTTTCTATATTTATTCATCCAACAAATAGACGTTCAGCTTCTCCCTTGTTCCTGGCATTGGTGTAGGAATTCAGGAGCGATCAGGACAGGGTGTGGGAGCGTGCTTTGTCAGGGCATGCTGGGGGGAAGAGCCCTGTTGGCTGAAGGCTGGGAATGAGCGTGCTTTCTGGGAGCTGGGGCGGAGCACCCTGGTGGGAAAGGGACCCGAGCCAGGGAAGGGCTTAGCCTGGCTCAGAGTTAAAAGCAGAGCAAGCTGGAGTGTTTCTGCCCGAGTACAGAGGGTAGGAGGCCTGACAGGAAGCAGATTATGCAGGTGTGCCCTGGGGGTTTTATTAGAAAAATGAGAAGTCACCTAATTCTGTTTATTTTACTGATGAAGAAACAGGAACCCACGTGTCCTGATCAGGGTCATGTTGAGAATTTGTGAGGGAATTAGACCTGGAAGTAAGTCTCTTGTGTTCATATATTTTTTAAAAAATTAATGACGCATTATACAAAAATCATGCAAGGCAGATGTAGGATGATTTTCTGTGAATTTTCATGCGGTGAAGGTGCCCGTGGAACCGGATGGAGACAGAGATCTTGACCTGTTCTCCGTGAGCCACCCCCAAACTGATCCCCCACCACACCTTCCCCCGAAGGTGATGCCCACCCAGGCTGACTGCTGACACCACACGCTGGTGGTGCCCGGTTTTGCACTTGTGTGAACTTGTGGCTGGGAGCCCATGCTGTGAGCTGCCCCCCGTCTGGTTGCCTTCACTGCACGTGTCTGTGAGGTCCTCCTAGTGGGTGGTGGTGTGTGGGCAGCAGCTGCTTCTCTCCGTGGCTGAGTGGTTTCCACACTGCAAATCCATGGCTTCCCAGGGCGATAGTCCCTGAAAGTCACTGAGAGAGACAGTGTGCATGGAGTGGGAGCTGGACTGCGGTTCAGGGCACTTAGTATGTCTGCTCATCTTGCGAGTCCTAGTTGCTGCCTCTAGCTAAGTGAAGCTTACACGAGGAAATGTCTCTGTCAGAGCCGAGGTACATACGCCTGACCGTTGCTCTGAGAATACAGTGCCTGGTTGAAACCAAGGCTGGCACCAGCAGGGATTGCCCTGTACGTGGCAAACACGTGTTACTCACGAGTGGAAACGGCTTGGGTGGATTGACAGGTGCTTTCAGACGGTCTGCCAAGGAGCACTCAGCCTTTTCAATACTGTCTAAGGGACTGTACATTTCTAGGGGGTCAAGGATAATTTGCTACTTAATTGGGCCAAATGGCCGTCATTTCTACTTTTTAAAATTAGGTCTGTTTAAATAAGTGATTGATTAATCGGGTGAATGCCATTCTCATGTGTACTTCAATTTTTTTTTCTTTCTTTCTCTTTTTTCTTCAATATTTCAGATGATGATGTGCCATATTTTAAAACAGAGCCAGGCCTACCGCAGCTTCACCTGGAAGGGAACCGCCTGGTTCTCACCTGCCTGGCTGAAGGGAGCTGGCTGCTGGAGTTCAAGTGGACGCACAATGACAGTGAGCTCACCACCTACAGCAGCGAATGTAAGTAATTGCTCGCTTAAGAATAAGATTCCGTTTCAGGCTGATGTGTTTAGAATACTTGCCTTATTGGCCATAATAGCCCAAGGGGGGAAATAGTGGGTTGAATCTGGAATGCATTAAGAATAAAGGGATGGGTCTGAACATGTAATCAGCGTGTGACTCGCTGTTCCGATGCAGGCTGTACGTACACTTAGGGAGTCTGTCCTTATATTTGCGGAAGTAGGCCCGCTAGTGAAGTCACCGGACCCAAAGCCGCTGCAGTCACGGAGCAGCGCGAACGGCGGCGGCTGCGCGGCAGGTCTGCGCTCCGCGGCAGCAGCCCCGCCCGCCGGCGCTGTTCTGTCTGCAGAGCGTGGACGTTAAACGGCGCTCTTCAGGCCAGCGGCTCCTGGAGCTCTGATTAGTCCACAGAACGCTATCCTGCCCAACTGTCAGGCTCGGGCTGGGAAAAGACGGAACTTGGGAGGGTGGGCACGAGGCTAGCATCGCTTTCAGCAGCAGCAGAAATGACCACTGACCCAGCACCTGCCGTGAGCGAGGCACTGGGGACAGGACTGAGTGCGGCGGGGGACCCAGTGCGGGGGAAGTGGAAGATCGGGTTCCAGCGGGGGTGCGGCTTCACCCAGGGAGCGTCAGGGCCGGCTGGCGAGCCTCCTCGTCTCCTTGCGGCGCTCGCGGCCTTTCCGGTTTGGTACCTGTTTGCCTCCTGTCTCTGCGAGGACTGTGCCCGAGGCTCAGCTCTGAGTGGGATGGAGACTTAGTGACTGCCTAACAGTCCACGAGGCACAAACCAGCAACACCAAGCTCTCATTTAAGTGAAATAAGAAAGAATTAGCCATCTAGGTGTATTTTTAAGAGTAATGAGCGTCTCAACATGGGGCAGAGCCCACCACGCACTCTCTTCACTCAAAAGTTAGAACATGGGTGTCCACGGACCACATTCAGCCTGCTCAGATTGGGGGGGGGGGTATTTTAAGGATCAGCTTAAAAACGTATATGGATGTATGCACAGTGTACATTAACTGATTGCCAGCATTTAACACTTGTAAGGTTTCATATAAAAATCTGCTTTCTGGCTCCTTTGAGCAGTCAGAAGGCCTGGCCACCTGGGCCTGCAGCCCCACCCAGAAGTAGGCACCGGGCAGTGCTGCCCTTGGGTGAAGGCCTGGACACCCCAGTTCTCAGCTCTCTCTGCCGCCCCCCCATAATGCCCTGCTGCATCTGCCCAGTTCCAGGCTGCACCTGCCCTTTGCAGACAGAGGAGCCGTGACCTCCCCTCTCATCCTGAGGCCTACGCTGTCAGAGTGCCTACTGCTGTGCGAGCAGTTTATGCCAATGGTGACCAGCACGTTGAAATCAAACAGACCAGGGTTGGAGTCTCAGCTCACCACCAGTTAGTGTTAGCACTGTGACCTGGGGCAAGCCACTCTTAGCCCTACGTCCAGTATCTGCAGAGTGGGGTGATCACACCTCATTCATGGTGGTGTGAGCATGGGAAGGCTCTAATCTGTGATCTATGTAAAACAGCGTATTTTCTGGCCCACAAGCACTCTGTTAATAAATTCTAGGCAAGGTCATATTTTATTGTAATGTGACATGGGGCTTGGTTTGTCAGAATGGGTATAAAGAAAGCAAAAAGTGAACTTATAGGTGAGAACCATGATGAGCAGTGGGCTTTGATGCCAGACGACTTGAGTTCAGTATTTCTATTCAACTTATCATCTGCTTGATTTTGGGCAAGTTATCTGACCAGTTTGATCTTACTTTTCCCATCTGTAAAATGGGTGTAATAAAACCCACCTTAGGGGGGTTCTCATGAAAATTAAATGATGTAATGTTTTATATGCCTCTGGAAGAAAGGTTTCAAAAGAATCCATATTTTTCTTCCTCATAAAAAGGAGTAGTGATGTGGGTGGTCTATAACGGGGGTCTTAACCCTGGGGTATGTGGCCATGGATGGTGGCAAAGGGATTATTTTCTCGATCTCCACTTTCCATGGGCGTGTTTCTGAAATGGAGCTCCCTGACGACATGCCTTGGTGTTGACACCTGCCGGTTCTCTTTTCACACCCGCTTTGTGTTGTTTCTTCAACTTCACAAAAGAAGGGCATGCCCTTCTCAGTTCGAGCCTTCCGTGGAACGGCGTGTGCAGGGTGCCAGGGCTTGGAGAGACCTCTCATCCCAGAGAAGGCTTCCTGCCTTCACTCTGCCCACACTTCTTTTAAGGGCAGAGCGACACCAGACAGGGGCCTTTTGAGCAGTCCTGGGATTTTCTTAACTCTGATGTGTTGTGTAGGTGGGCGGCAAGAGCCACGCTGCTTTTTGTGAACCCCCTCACCTCTTCTTCTCTGGTATCATCAGGGTATATATTGTGCCTCAAGAAACATTTTTGGGAACAAAGCCAAGAGGCACTGACAAGAAATACCACAGGCGAGCACCTTGTTTTCTCCAGGTTGCAAACTCAGGGTGACGCCCCATGGCTTTCACCCACTTACACAGAGTAGAATTAGAGTTTTCAAGATTTGTTAGAAAGGAGAAGCCAGTAGAGAGATGCTCTTCTCTGAAGCACCCTGGGCTCTGGCTCACCTGCCCAGGTGAGAAGGGCTTGGCGCGACTTCAGTGCAGATCCCAAGGAGGAGGGGTGGAAAGTTCTGTTTATTTTCATCAGACCAGTGGTCCATCTTGATGTAAGTGGAACGTGCGCTACAGCAAAGTTACTGCTTTGTGTTTTCTCATTCGTTCAGAAGACACTTTCATTAACATTTGCAAAAAGGTATTATTTGATATTCTAAATCCACGGCCATTTTTATTACTTCAGTGTGTTTTGCTTGCTGGCATGCGCCAGCCTCTTCTCTCCTTGTTTATTCATTTCTTCTGTGTACGCATTAGATTTAAATGAACTGTATGCAGATATGTGATCAATACCTCCTCTTCTTTTTGTTGTTAATTCCTATCCAATTCTGTTCATTCTAATAGTAAATAACTTTCCATTCAGTAAAATGTAAAATAATTGGGGAAAAAAGCCACTTTCACTCCAGAGACATATTTCCTTTCTAAGTTTTTAATGTTTAATAATTAGTTTCCAAAACTTATAATACATCTATGTTGTTTTGATTAACTGTGTACTAATAATAATTACAATTGACATGTAATTCCAGAAGAATTTTTAAGCCGTTAGAATCTTTTGGTCAAAGGAAATTCTTTTTAAATTGTTATTTTTTTTTCCCAGAGAGGTATGTTGGGTGATAACTATCTTTCAGACATAAAAATATATTACATTAGAATCAAATTCTGTGGGGCAAATTGATTGAATATGCAGCTTCAAAGAGTGAAAAGGAACAATACAAAAGTTTCATCTGTCAGAGAGTTTACTTTTAAAAATATATAATGTGAATATCAAAATAATTATATTATTTTGATTCCATTGGATACATTTAAAACAGTGGTGTGACTGCCTCATTTTAAAATGTCAAAACATACACTATACCATTATTATATATGCAACTACTTAAGCTTATGATAGAACAATTCTGGTGTCAACTTAAAAATAAGCAAGGAGATGGGGCTCTTCTTGTGTGGCTCTTTGCGCTGGTAGATTTCCCTGTTAACGTGACGCACCCTGGGTATTTCTCAGGAAGACAGAGCATAAGTTGGTTGTGTTGAAGTGGGCTCGAGGAGGTGGTTTATTATAGACGGACCATGAAAATAAGGTAGACGCTCCACTACCATTTCACTAGAAACTCGTTAAGGAGAAATGGGTTATTCTGAAGCATGAATGGTTTGGGTTAGACGTGATAAATTATATTCCGTTCGCTGAAGGCTTCAGACAGTGAGATGGGTTATCAAGGGTCCACTGTATTTTGTCATCGTTTTTTTCAAGACATAAAACCTGTCTAAAAATCTCATGCTGTTTTTTCAAATTACTCTTTCATCGGCGTCCTTGCAATAAGCACCTTCAGCTGTCATATGTCAGCCTTCATGGGACTGCCGTCGGTCTCAGGCTGAAAACATGGACGCTTCATGAAAACAGTAGCTGCTTCCTCCCTGCAGCTGAGTGCCTGCTTCTCCCCTGCCCCACCCCCACCAGCCTTTGGTGTCAGTTACGAAAGTGCTAACCCTAGAAAAAAGCAAATAATATAAATTCAGCTTTTCCTTCTTTGACTAAAAAATAGCATTTTCTTTGCTGCCTGTGTTACAAACTGCACAGTGATTTTTGGTGAGTCTCGTCAAATGTTATGATGTTCACATTGGTGCTTATGGCTACGTTGAGGCCCGGGTGGCCATGCTGGGAAGGTGGCAGTGGTTCAGTAATTAAACAAAGCTGTGTAGGCATCATGGGCAGATTGGTATCTTTTTTTTTTTTTAAGAGAAACTACTTACTCTAAATTATTTTCTACTTTGGGATTAAAAATGTTTTATAATTATATTTGAAGTGTATATATCTAAGCCAGGAATTTCTAGGACTTCATTGTTACAACAGGAGGAACAATTGGACACTCTAAACTGCTGAAAATCTTATGGTCTCCTTATGTGATCTGTCTCTGTGGCTCAGTTTCTACTGCAGTATAAATAGTAGAAATTTGATGGGTGTTTATTCTTTTTATTTCAGTTAAAAAAAAGGAATAGTTAAGGGAAAAGTTACTTTTTCTTATGTCCTATAAAAAGACCAACATTCTACAGTATCAATAAAGTTTATTAAATGCCTGGGAATAACCTTTATAAGAAACGAGCAGACCATGCATAAAGGAAAGTAGAAAACGTCACTGAGAGGAATAAAAGAGAATTCAGACAGGAAATCTAAGCAACCGTGAAACCAGGCAAAGTGTGTGCAACAAGGTTTGTACGAGGCAGGACATCAGGCAGCAAAGGTGTGCTGGCTGAGAGATGGAGGCCAAGGAGGTGAGCCCTGTGACTGCCCGCTCACTGCCCTCAGAGCATTTCCAGGCTGTGGCACAGAGAGGGAGGGCACAGGTGGAACCTCGGGGAGCCCCGGAGCTGGAGAGGGCCGAGGGTTCAGGGAGACCGAGGGCAGGGTACTGGCGAGGAGAGAGCTGCAGAGAGAGAGCGTGGGGATCTGCAGAAGCTGTCTTGTGAGTGCTTAGCAGATTATGCATCAGCTCATCCACGTGAGGCTACCCAAGGCCAGAAAGAACTGCCCAAGAGGTGGTGGCACTAGACCCCCACACTCACCTGCGCTCAGCACCCAAACTGAAAAACCTCATAACCCATGAGGTTGTTGGGTACAGTGTACAGGCATGTCTGGGGTCTGTAGTGGGGGCTTATTAACCCTGGACCAAATAGGACTCTGGTCCTGCCTCAGACATCTTAAAAGCAAGATTGGAGAAGATCAGAAACTGTTTCCAAGTATCTTTGCAGCATCAGAGAACAAAGCTCAGGAACATTTATAGAAATATGGAAGTAGTCCAGCACCGAACAGGGTAAAATTCACAATGTCTAGAATCTAATCAGAGATGAGCAGGCATATGAAGGGGGAGGAAAGCATGACCTATAATGAAGAGAAATATCAACTAATAGAAACCAAACCAAAGCTGACACAGATGTTAGAATTAGCAGAGAAAGGCAGTGAAACCTTGTAACTGTATCCCATGTGATCGAAGTTAGAGACGTGAAAGATACTGAAGGGCAGAAAGCAGACTTCTAAGGATGAAGCCTGTGATGTCTGAGATGAAAAGCACATTGGATGGGACTCTAAGCAGCTTAGACATTGCAGAAGAGAACATTAGTAAACTTAAAGATACAGCAAATGAAAGGCAGATAGAAAAAAAAAAAAAGAAAAAAGACCATTAGTGAATAACAGCACAGCTTCAGATGGCCTAACATGTGGGTAGGTGGAATCCCAAAGGAGGCAGGACTGGAAGAATATTTGAAGAAATATTAAGCAATTTTCTCATTGGTGAAAAGGACAAACCCGCCACCCTGAGAAGCTTGGCAGATCCCAGTGGTGGAGTTACTAGCCAGTGCAAGAAGAAAAGAAAGAAGGAATAAAAGGTATCTAGATGTAAGAGAAGATGTGACAATGTCTTCTATTGAAGGTGGCATGATTGTCTATGTAGAAAACATGACATCTTTTAAAAAGCTGCTAAATTAGTGTATGTTTAGCAATGTGATAGGGTACAAGATAAACATACAAAAATCAGTTATATTTCTGTATACTAGGAAACAATAAGCTGCAACTTATATTTACTTATATACAATTTATGTAACTATATGTGTGTGTAATTGTTTAAATAGCTTCAAAACTCAGAGATAATTCTGACACGGGGTTCGTAATATTTTTACACTAAAAACTATAAAACAAAAACAAGCAAAAAACTATGAAAGATTGCCTAAGAAAATAAAAGCAGACCTAAATGAATGGTCAGATATCCTGTGTTTAGATGTCTGCACACTCAGTATCACCGCCACGTGGATCCCTTGGCTGTATCCTCTAGGCTTGAGACCGCAAGACAAAGCAGTCAGTTATACTTTGTCACTAAGCCGTGGGTTCGACTCCTCTACGTGGTTTTTGTTTCATCTTGTTTTTAATCTGCTGAGTCCCCTACTTGTCAAGAAGGGAAGTCTGTTTAGCTGAGAACCCTTTTCTTAAGTGAAATGGAACTGGCTGGTTTCATCGTCAGCCGGCCCGTGTGACTCCCACCTTGGTCTCCAGCCTTCCTGGCCTTTCTCAGCAGGATTCTCCTCGCTGCCTCGCTCTCCATCGGTCCTGTCCTCTGGGAGCTCTGAGCTCACGACACCACCAGCAACAGGTTACATTTTGGCTTGAATGAACTGGTCTTGCCCATTTTGTCTACAATAAGCAGAATTCTTTATAGTCCCGAGCTGCTTACGGCTCAGGGTAGCTTTCTTTTCTTAGTGGCCAAGATCTGAATGGTTGGGACAAGGAGTGTGAAACTTAGAACCAAATTTTGGCCTTTCTTCTGTATCACATAGTTATATTTAGGAGCCCTGGAATTAGGAATTTCTCCTTCCTAAGGCATTAGGTTCTTTTGTCTCTCTGTTTATAAGGAAGGGGGAAATAAACTTTGGAAGATAAAAGGGGATGGACTGTTCTCATCTCATTCCAAGTCAAAGTTTCCAGCACTGACTTCCAGGGCTTGTGTGGGATGACTCCGTGGGACCGCGTTTGACTTTGATCTCTGATATTAGGATGGTGTGTCCCAATGCTTATATCCCTTCTACAAAGTTGCGAACTTTTTGTATTTGTATCTGAATTTAATTGACTATCTTTTTGACTCCATGTGGTTATAGCAGATATGATTGTTTCTGGAGAATTTCTGAAGGGGAATTAGCATTGAGCTTTTAAAAGTTCTTATTGGAGATGATTTGAATTTAGAGAATTAATTTCCATGTGGTTCATTTGTCTAGGGATGATTGTGGAATCTAAGTGAAGAACTTTAGGCAGAATGACCAAAGAATTTTGCAATGTAATTGCCGACAAATGCTTCCATATGAGACAAGTGAAAGCTTTTTAATCTGTTTCTAATTCATTTATGCTAATATTGTAATTCTGAATAGTTTAGGTCCTCTTTCCATTGTGTTTTGGTGTGGATAATTTTAACTGTGTGGAAACTAACATTTCCCCTCATACTTTGACCCTTCACAGAGTGGTCCTAAACGTTTTTTTAATGTCTCTAGAGAACCTGGCAATATAAGGAATTAAGTAACAGATATGGAATAAAGGATTTTTACCTCTAGAAAATCAACGTCTTTCCCAAGGATTTTCTGCAGCTCCGTTCTCACTGACTGGAGAGAACATTTTCCCCTGATGACAGATCTAGCAGACTAGTCCCAGTCGTGACCTCATATTTCCTGAATTGTGAATTTCTCCTCTTCTGCCCCTGACTTGATAATAGAAGGTAGTAATGAATTAAGAATGAATGACCCCAAACATTGTTCGTGCTGGAGAAAATCATTTAAACCACAATCCCTGAAGGGTCTTAGGAACATTTCAATGGTGAGTCTTGAGATTCTGGATTGGCTTTTGTGACTAGGAGTGAAGATAAAATTTAAAAGTAGTTACTCATGGTATGTGAATACGCAGCCTCCACTTGATCCCTGGGGGCCTTGTAGCCCCCAGGTTTATATCCCCAGACACCTGTGACAGGTGCCACGGGTGCTGAGTCCATTCCCAGCAGGAGCCTGCTTATTGTCTCTTTCAATTTAATATACATTTTTTAGGCAAATAAAATACAGATTAAAGAACTTTTGCAAATACGATGTTCCCATCGGCTAACTTCCATGTTTATCATATTGTTTTCTTTAACTTCATGCTAACTACTTTAACTCTTTTGAAAGGATTCAAAACATAGCCCTCAGCCCACCCAGCGTCTAGAAGCTGTTAGTGAGCTAGACACACCTTCAGAATGTTGTGCCTGTCTCTTTCTTAGTACATTTCAGTCTACATCTTTTCATGTCACTCTCTGCTTGAGAAAACTGCCGGCTGTGGACACATACCCTTTTGATTGCTGGCTACATTTTAAATTTCATATAGGAAATTTATAATAATAAAATTGAAAATACAATTATTTATAATCTGGTTTTCAAAAAAAGAATTGAAGTAGTTCCCAGAAGGATACGAACAGCTTAATTTTGTATTTTTTAACTCTTTTTTCACTTTAAAGGTATGAGTGGGCTTTGGGCCGAGATATGAAAGTATATTATAGAAAACAGATATTTTTATACTCGCAAACAAAATGAAACTTGTGGGGAATTGCCTTATCTGGAGTAACATAACATGGAAACCCCCACTAAATGAAAAACACTTATATCTTATTTTAGTGGGTGTGAAAATTCTTTCTTCTGACTTGAGCAATGTTCCTGGCCCTCCTCCCCTTGAGGGAGAAGCTCCCCTCCTGGACCGAGGATGTGGTCTCATCATCCTGAGCCACGGCAGGTGTCTGCAGACCTGCGTGCTCAGCCACGCGTCTCAGTCTTGTTGAGAAGAACTGCCTAACAGTAACTGTTCTAAAACCGGGTACTATTTTGTCAGATGCTTTCTAAAACTTCTGTGGTTCACAGTTTGGGGTACTATTTATCATCCAGTGATTCTTAGAGGTTAACCAGGAGGTTAACTGGGTTTTTTAAAAAAAGATGATTCAGTGAGGCATGATTTAGGTTTTTCTGTGACCATGGTGAGTACCTAGTAACTTCAAAAGTTTTTTTTCAACCAAAATTATTTTGACTATGTTCTGGGGAGTTCTAGAACAAACTAAACAAACCCTCTCTTGTGGAAACAAAGGGTTCCTCCTAAATCACTGGGCTGACTGGACGGTGGGCAGGAACAGGGGGAGCTGAGCCCACCAGAGCCAGATCAGCCCCAATCAGCCCAGGAGCCCCAGGAGGTTCTGCTGCTGGTACCACTGGACCCCGGGTGCCGCTGCCTGAGCCACTGCTGCGTTCCCCTGAGCCGGGGCTCCCTGGGCCCCACCATCCCTGCTGTTGGACAGACTCTCCTGTGCATTACCAGCCAGGTCCCCAAATCCAGAGTGTGTGTATCCGTGGTCATGGGTGCCTCATACCTGTGCCCTGTGGATGCAGGGGTCCGCCTCCACCAACACTCATAGTGGAGAATTCTTGGCATGTGCAGATCCCAGGCAGGCTGACAATGTCAAGTGTCCTCTCCGTACACAGCTGCTCAAGCAGGTGTCTGTGGGCTGAAGTGGGCAGAAAGCTGCTTCCCAGACACGTTCTGGGTTCGCTCTTGTGGCCCCTTCCGGGTGGCAGGTCAGGAGAGGATTTCTTCTACATAGCAGAAATGGATGTTTAAACCATTGGTTTTGTTGTAATTTTGTGTTCTGTTTTCTTGAATTTGCTATTCCTGATGATGAACTAGCTCTGGAAAACGTCCTGTTGGTCTGGTAGAAGTCTGCCTTGATACAGTGAATTCAAACATTCCCTGCTGTGCTTATTTGAAATAGGAGCAGATATTTTCTATATTTTAGTGGCATATGGTGCTAAGATTTTATCATACTCTCTTACAAAGAGCCAGGAATCTTTCTCTGCTTAAAAATATGTGTTTATAAACAATCTGCTTGCAGTGAATATTCCCATCTGTTGGGTGAATATAATTTGTGTAGGAATTCCTGCAATAGGTGGAGTACTTTGCAACTTTCATGTGTGTGTTTTCCCTGGTGAGACATTAGACTATGGAGACAGCACCGAGCAGCATAGGCCTGATCTTCAGCTTTGTTTGTTTCTCCCTGTTGAGAGCAGTGCCGTTTTGTGCAGAAGTACATGGGATTACTGTAGAAATGCATAAGAATTTAAAATCTATTCAGGGCACTGCAAGAACAGACAAACGGAATGAATAGCAATCACATAAATATCGTTATGGTGCAGTGATGAAACTGTGCCTGTAGTTTGTCAGATATGTGTTCTAGTAACTTGTCTTATTTCTTTTCCAAAAACTTTTGTTGACTTTGTTTTAACCTAATCTCAAAACTCCTCCTCATTATCATCACAGTATATAATAATCAAAGCTGCTCATCCTTCTAGTCTTGATTTGTAATTTAAATAAATGGCATTGACTCTGTGTTTTCAGTTTGGTATTGTTCTGTTTGTCTCTACCAATTAATGTTTTTGTTTGATGAGCCATTCCTCAGAATAGAATACAATTTTGAAGAATGAAACTCAGCAGTATTTTTTTCATAAAACGTTTTATTAATCTTGCCTTAGGATCTCAAGATGGTTATCAGATTATTATTTGCTGAATACTGAATGACCTGTATTGTCCAAATGTTTTATTCACTTAAAACGTTTATGCCTATGAGCTCCTTTTTTTCTGGTTGACCTGTTAGATATACTTGAGTTAAAAGATGAGCAATTAGTTGAATGTAAGTGATTTCCAAGTACGCTTGGGAACTGAGCAAATACAGCATACCACACTTGGGGCCTTTTGCTTGATTTTGTTTTAAGTCTCTCTGGTTATACTTTATAAAAGGAAGTATTTTTAAACTGAAGATATCTGACACCAGAACACACTTTTCATAAAGGATAGCATCACTGTGTTTTCTCTTTTTCAGAAAACAGTTATAGTTCTTTTTTTCTTTCTTAGGATAGATAGCCTCCCATGTGTGAACAGTATCCAGGACTCAAGCTTTATTCTTGATTTTTGAAGAACATTGTCTAGAAACCAATTAATGAGCTCTCCTAAGTAGCATCGAAGGTTTGAGCTCCAGAGCTGTGGAACTCACTTCAAGGGGTCCTTGCTTGTATCTCCTGATTGTTTATGGGTTTAAAAATATCCTGCATTATAAAACTAACAGTAAACCTAAACCAGCGCTTTTATGGGAACTGTACCTTCTAACTACCCCTTTTTTCCCCTATATCATTTTACTGAAGTTTTTTAGAAAGGCATTAATTTGAGGAATGGTTACTTATGGTCACAGGAATGGCAAGTACAAATGAAATGACCTTTCAGTCATTCAGAAAAGTTTGTAAAGTTAATGTCAGGCCATACGTGGAGTAAGATGGGAAAGCACGTGGGCTGTTTTGGGCGCTGCCTGTGCCCTGCTGTGGGTGGAGAGGGGAGCTGTGCCGGGCAGTTGCTGCTTGCTCTGCCTTAGCATCCTGTGCCTCGTCCTGCATGGTTGGCACTTTTATGCACAGCGGCACAACATAGTATGTTAAGACTGCTGCCAGTTCTAGAAATAATTTTTAGAAAATTATGAGAGGTAGAATTATAAAAAAAAAAATTGAAAGATCTCTTAAGAGTAATGACTTTTAGCTATTTAACATTTCTCATCCATTCAAGCAGTCATAAGTGACACCTGCTCCGTGCCTGACCCGGTGGTACAGTGATGAAAAGGCAGGTCCAGGACCTAGCTTCACGTCATATTTGCAGCCTAGTTGGAGAGACAGACAGAAATTAATAAATTGCAGTTGCAGTAATTGCGTTGGTCAGGGAAGGGCCACATAGATACTGATTTACTGAAAATAAAATATTTGTTGAGCACCTACTGGCGAGATGCCAGCACTGTCCAGATACGGAACCATGAACACTGATTTTTGGTGTTTGGCAGGTATATTATTCCGTCTTTACAGAGGCTGGATGCTGGGTTTTACCACTGTGTGGTTCAGAACAGAATGGGAGTGCTCTTACAAAGAAGATCAAAAGTTCACGTCGCATGTATGTGCATACTGGAGAACTCTGCAAGTGTTAAGTAGCACGGTTGCGTCTGTGGGTGCTGGCCAGCCGCCTTCACCCATGGTGGGGACTGAGTTTCTGTCTCAGGTTCTACTGGGAATAAGACAATAGCTAAAACTGATCGAAAGATAAGTAAACAGTCGATGTAGCTGGTCCAGTGAAGATGAGGTAAAGGCCGCTGTTCCCAGTCCAGTGGATCCAGGGCCCTGTAAGGCACTGTGGAGGATAAAAAAAATAAATGGACAGGATGCCTTCTGACTTAGGAATTAGCTGCTCTTAGCTTTTATTATGTTTAGATTCAAAAGTTTTTAAAATGAAATATTAAGCCCAATTAGGTAAATCAGTTCATAATCAGTTATTCCCAGTTTTGCTTAGAAAGCCTTCAGCTGCACAGCAGGAAGTGCGCGGACGCGCGCACCAGCGCTTTAGGGATGAGTCAGTGCTCCGCTCCGCTGGCCGGCGCGTGGAGGACGAGGCTCTTCACAGTGACCGAGGGGCTCTCGAAACGCAGGGGCTTGGGCCTGCCGGTGCTCGGTGGGCGCGCGGGAGGGGAGGGGGCTGGCCCGCACGGGCGCTCGGTGCCTGTGCAGCCTGAAATCCCTGACGGGCAGGGTCCGCCGGGAGCGGCCTGTGGGCTTCGTTACATTGTGAAACCGCTACCAAAGCATCTCTTCACTTAGAAGAAAGTGAAACGCGGTAGGAAAGGTTAAATCACACATGGCTCTTGTCACAGTGGATTTCGGAGGGCTCTAAAGAGCTCCGAAAGTGGGCCGCGCCGACCATGGTGACAGTGCTTTCCCCAGGGCTGCATCTGACCCAGCCGAGGCCACTGCGTGCAGAAAAGCAGCCCCGGGTGTCCTGCTGCACGCTCCGGCCGGGTGGGCCCGCGGGGGTGCAGGCTGAATCACCAGGAAGGCGTAGCTTTTCTGAAGTGCCGTCGTGAGGTCGCTCAGCTAAACTTGTCTGCAGAGTAATTCAGAACTTTCATTCAGTTGAGTAATTGAAAACATAATTCACAAATGAAAAATTACAGTCAATACCCAAAACATTTGAATACACTTAGACTTTATTACAATGTATTAAATTCTATTTTATGAAACTTGGACTTTGTCGTCCTCCATTACGCTTTCCTTGCTCCATCTTTTATCTCTAGTGTTAGGTTTTCCTCTCTCTTTTCTCCTCCTTGATAACAGATTCCCCTTAATTTAAAATAACCATGAGCATTTTCCTAATCTGTTTCATTTGTTTGTTTCATCTTTTTCCTAGAATATTAAATGCTGCTTGTGACATAGGAAATAATTTTTTTGAATCACAAATCCATTGATAATAGAGATCTTTCATGGACTTTTCCAAATTTACATGAATTCAGGCAAAAATATAGCACATATGCCACATCGGTGTGTATGCATGTATCTGTACCTGATCATAATGTGAAAATTTTTCAGAAATTTCACACAGTACTAATTTTTAAATTGGCCACTTATACCCTCACTCTAATGGCTGGGTTTTCCCCTGTGATCCCAGTTTTTGAATGTTGTAAACCTGTAGCACAAAGACTGGGAGAAACCTACCTGCCCCAAGTTAAGTCAGTAGTGTGGGGTTTGGAGAACCCTCTAAAAACGAATCAATGGTTAAAAAGTATTTCTCCCAGAAGATCTCTTGGGATCATTCACCCCAGAAACGAGGAGAAGGAGGTGCTGAGCAGGACAGTGGTGCCTGGGTGGCAGCCCCTGAGGGGCGTGGATGCCGGGAGAGGCCTGAAAACGTTGTTACCGCTTCTGTGAGAATGCTTCCTGTGGCGTGAGGATGCTTTTCAGTGATTTTTGTCACTGTTAGAATCAGTTGCAAATGTTTCGCTGTATTGTTGCACCAACACAGAGCCCAGGAGGTTCTGCTGAGTCACGCGTGTGGGGGCCACTTTGGGGGCATGTGGCTCTGCCTCGTGTCCACCACCCCCCCAGAGCCGCCCTCACCAGCACTGTCGCTCGTCCCTCGTCCCGCTACTTAATTACAGCAACAGCGGCGACTGTGCAGTAACATGCAGTTGTTTCCATCCTTGACCTCCCTCCCCCTCAAAAAGAGTTTTCTAGAACTTTAAAGATCTGAGTTTTCTCTGCAGATATGGGGAATTTCATGGATACAGACCAGAGAAAAATGGTTTCACAAGGACAGGCAGCCGTTCTCAACCTCCTGCCCCTCGCCAGCTGCCCCAGACCTCAAGTGACTTGGTTCCAAGAAGGACACAAGATTATCCCAAGCAACCAAATGTAAGTTGTTCCTGGCGTTTACATTTAAATACAACTCACTGCGCTTGCTGGCACCATTTACGTGTTCAGCATATCAATTAAACTTTGGAAAGAATGACCGAGCCTGGGAGACCTACCCCAATCCTTAGTAGAAGGCTATTTTCAGACTGGCTTGGAAGTTTTTAAGCCCTTTAAGAAAATCGTCATGTAATGTTGTTATTCAGTATGCCACAGGCCCAACTAAGGCGCCCTCGCTCTTGACGGCGTGGTCTTTTCCTCCTCTGAGCGCGCTTTCTGGGAGGTCGCTGTCATCCTGAGCTGGGTTAGCACCATACGCTAGTTTAATGAGTGCTGGTATTTACTTGCAGGGCTGTGGGTTCTTCCCTCTCTTTACTGAGCCGTGTTCGATACATTCTTTGACAATAAAGCAGTGATTACTGCTTACTTCTCTTTATCCTCTTATCCCACCATGACAGCTTTATTTCCTTTCGTCTAATTAGTGGCTCGCCCATCTAGAGCAGTGTAGCCGCTTCATGATTAGTTAAGCATTATTTCAAGGTGTTCTTGCCTGTCTCACATTCAAGGTATTTATCTAATGCCAAACAGTTTCTTCTTTTGGAGCTCTAAGTGATTGAAAAGAACATTTGATATATATTTCATAAGTGGACATTTTGCAATGTAATTTAAAGACAGTACACCAGATGTAAAGGGTTCCAGGTTGGACGTTGCTGAAAGAACCACAAAATGATGCAAGCTTGGGCAGAAAGTCATGCTTACGCCATCAGACAGTTGCACTCAGAAAAATATTCATGAAAAGAAACTGCTTTTGTTTTTGCTTTTTTCCCTATAAAGATATGTGTAAGAATTTGCTGAGTAGATTTTCAATGTACTTTCTCCCTGGCCTGAGCATCTCTGTGGTTCCCTCTCTAAGCCCAATATCCCCACGCGTTCACTCGAGCATCCGAACACTGCTTGAGCCGAGATGATTCTTAAGCTTATTTAGCAGGTGTTTCTACTTTGGTTATTGGAAACAGGAAAAGTATTGAAACATATAAAAGCCATATTTTAAAAATCTAACGAAAGTACCAGTTACCTTCGAAAATGGGATGACTTCTATCCTTTTTCTTTATTTTATTAAAAGTTTCTGAGGTATCCAGCTTTACATTGATTCCAATTACAGCAGATGCCTCTGGGGTTGGGGTGAGACAAAGATGAGGGATCAGTTTCTCGTTCTCATCGAAGACCGTTAGGCTGAAAGAAAAGGCAGCTGAGATGGGTTCTCGTGAAATATTCTGGAGGGCCTAGCGTCAGCCTGTGTGGCTGGGCAGCGTCGGGCTGAATTCGGGGGATGAGTCACTCCTGGGGGCGGGGGGTGGGCTGACTTAGGGCTTCTCTCAAACCCTGGAGTTTCTAATCAATGTCAGTGTGGAAGAATTACTTTAACTCAGCAACAAATAACTATGTAGTAATTCACTTGTTAACTTGTAGTCTAGCTATATTCGTGAGGCAACATTTATTCAAGAAGTTACAAAAGGATACAGACTGAAATAACAACTCCTAATTTTGTAAGCTTTGGTTTTTTAATTGGCAGATGCTTGCTAAAGACTGTTGACTTCCTGGTGAGCTAGTAACGCGGAGGGGCCGGCAGGGCTTTCCCTCAGTGTCGCACCACACAAGCGGGCCGCTTGCGGTGTGAAGCTACTGCATTGGTAGATCTCCAATCTCAGTAGAATAATATGCCGGTATAGGCTCTTTTAAGGGTTGAGATGAGGCTGCTTATGGATATTTACACGTTTTCAAGGCCCTTTAATTTCATATTTTCCACCTCATCATCACCCCCACGTTTATTAAGTACCTGCCATGCAAGGTATCATAAATCAGGACTCACGTAGTTTTCTCAAGTTTATACATCAGTCAAAGGTACACTCATTTCCACTTCTAAAAGTTCAGCTTTGGACCTCAGCGGGGGGGCATTTATGCATTGCCCCCTCCCAGGTGGCTGGTAGACAAAAGTCAGACAGCCTTGGAGCACCTGCACCAGCAGAGGGATCATGTAATAGTGGAATGTCTGACTCAGCGTTCCACACCTGTTGAAACAGGTCAAGCCTCGCCACCTGCTGTTAACCTGGTGCTCTGAGGTCGGTCCCCTAACACAAGGGAGAGATGGACCTTGTCTTCGGGAGGGGGAACCTCATCTTGCCACCCCAACTCCCCTGTTTTTAAATGTTATCCCATAACCTTAAAAATGTGACCTTTAGGCTCACAATTAAATGACTTTTTTTTTCATTTTCAAGGAAACATGAAGTCTAATGTTCCTCAACTTGAAAAATTGGCTGAACAGCCTATCAACAATTGTAACTCCAGCTATTACTTCCTGAGCACCACCTTAAACACATCTCCTCTAACCCTCACAGTCGCCTTCCGAGGCAGGTGTAATTAGCCATCAGAATGAGGATCGGAGGTGTGAAGTGACCCAGCCAGGGGCACACAGCTGGCAGGCGGCCGAGCTGGGACTCAGACTGGGTCTGCCTGACTCTAACTCGCACACTCTCCTCTGCATCCGGCTAATTCTTCTCTTCACTTTGTTTTGTGGAATCTTCTTCATGCTTGTGATTTATTTTTTCCTTACACTGCTTTCGTTTTTTTCTCCTTTTGGGGGCACCTGCTTTCAATCTGAAACACTATAAGTCAGCCTGGATTTGCCATGAGCCACAGTCTTGCAGAGACACACGCCTGCGTCAGCACCGAGCACGCCTGTGTGTGCCTTGTTTGTCCCTTCTGTGCTCACCCCTAACTCCAGGAGTTGTTGACAAAGGGAGGGCAGTGTGACCTTCCAGTTAAGATGGACTTAATGGAAGTCCCAGGCCTGGTGGGAGGTGGACAGGGAGATGATCCCTCACGGCGATCACAGGTGCCTTAGCACAGGGCGAGGGGCAACGAGGGGTGTGGGGGTGACAACCATGCTCAGAACCCGCCCCTGCCCTGACAGCCTCCGTTCTTGATCTGCGTGTTGTTGGATGAAGAATAGACTGTGTCGGGAAAACAGCTGAACTCCATCGTCATTCCCAGGAAAGGAGTTGAAGTGAACGTCCCAGTGGTGGTCCCGAGCTGCTCCACATTCATGAGGGAGAGGCTGAGTGGAACCCTGGCAGAGCTCTGACTGCAGCTTGGGCGCCTGTCTCAGTCACCCACGAAGCCTTTGTGGAGGGCACGCTGTGTGCAGATGCCGTCCTAGGTGGTGAACCAAGGAGCCCTGTCCTCAGGGAACCGACATCCACCTGGAGGGAGGGAGACACCGGCCTGGCAGTGCAGCGGTGCCGGCGGAGGCTGCAGGGCGGGGGCAGGAGGGCAGCGGGACGCAGTAGGGAGGGGCGGCTATTTTAGACGTGGAGCCCACGCAGGCCGCTCGGACACTGAACCTGCGTGGATCCAGGGAGCGGGGCGGGGGGGGCCGCACACTGGTGAGGAGGGCACGTGTGGACACTCAAGGTGGGCACGTGCCTGTGGTGTCTGAGGAGTGGCACGGAGGCCAGTGGGGCCGCTGTGGACCAGGGAGGGGTGGGAGATGAGGTCGTCCAGGTCCCTGGGGCCAGATTCCTGGGAGCAGGTTACTTGGCCAGGGTGAGGACTTGGGCGTCCATGCTGGGCACCGGAGTGGAGCAGCACCCAGCCCCACTCAGGACCACTCAGAGAGTGGGGAGGGCTGTGGAGGGCTGTGTTAACAGTCGACTGTAGGGCGACAGAATGGGAAACCAGGAGCCCAGAAGTTGCTGCTGCAAGGACTCGGGGGCTCAAATCAGGGTGCTGGGGGCCGGGGAAGAGACTGGACGGATGCTGGTGTATTGTGGAAGCAGAAGCAGTCAGATTTCCTGCTGGACTGGATGTGACGTGTGAGAGGAGAGAAGCGCCAGTAACTCCAGGAGTTTGGGGCTGAGCAACTGGCAGGATGCAGTTACCGTCTCCTGAAATGGGGAGATGATGTGGGGGGTGTGAGGGTTGGTGGTGGTGTCTGAAGTTTGTTTTGGGCATGTCAAGTGCGATATGCCAGGAGACAGCTGAGAGGATCCAGTTGTGGAACAGTTGTGTGTATGTCAGACTGAGCGCTAGCAGAGAAGTCGTGGTTAGACTTGGGGGCTGCTGCCGTGTTGGTATTTGAAGGTCTTCAAGCTCTGGCGGGACTGTCTGAGCTGGTAAGTGAGGCCTGGAGGGTTCTATCGTATCAGGGAGGAGGCCCGTGGCTGCACATTACACAGGACAATTGTGGGTAGGCAGGAAGGGAATGTGTGAGAGTGTTTTGAGAATCACAGAACCGAGCCAGGAGAAGGGGAGGACTGGGCGGTGACCAGGAAGCAGGCCGTCACTTGCATAGCCTTCCGGGGCCGTCCAGGCCCTGAGTCCTGGGACTCTTGGATGTTAGGGGACGTGTGACATGACAAAGGGGTGAAGTGGCAGGAGCAATAGAGAACTAGTGAGGTGGGAAGGGGGCACAGGAGGATGACAGAGTCTCAGGACTGGAGCAGATGACTCTAGGGTCTGTACCCGTGACCCGCACGTGCCAGCCTCCCCTTCAGACTTCGGCTGGTGGCCGTCACCACCGAGTGCCATGACTGTAGGCCCCACCTCCTAAGTAGCCCTCACCGTCCCTGGGTACTGACCATCAAAAGCGTCCTTGTTTCTGTAGCTCGGCCTGGCCTGGTGCTGTGCAGAGCAGGCCCGCAGCACTGGAAGGGCTGAATGATGAAATGAGCGAGTGTGAAGAAAAGGTGTGTGACACCTGTAAGCTCCCCACCAAGGAGGGGAAATGGTGTGACGGACCGCAGGAGAAAACCCCGCTGATGGAGGAGAGATGCGTCTGAGACAGGCAGACAGCACTGGAAGGAACCGAGAGTAAGTCGTACTCAGAACTTTGAGTAGGTAATTATAGGTTTTATTTATCTGAGAAGATGAAAAAAAATGCATATTTATTTTTCTGGTTTGCTGAATCTGAACAATTAGTTTGCTATCTTTGCATATCAAAGATGAGAACAGCCTTGTCTTATAAACATAGTCTAGTTTGATAGTACAATTGTTCTGTGTTGTTTCAGTTAAGATGCATGTTCTTTGTTTCCTTTTATTTCTCAAAATATGAAACATGAATGTTAATGTTGTGCGGTGTTTCTCTTACCTCCAGGAGGTAATTTATGTTGGCAGTTATCAGATTAGGACGCAGAAACTTGTTCTGTGCAATGCCAATCTTTTGCTTAATTGCCAGTTTCTGTGCTCAAACGGCACCGTGCAGCCTACCTGACAGGAATGTGTAGGCATAAGTGTGCTGGCCTGTGTTTCCCTGGGGAGGCAAGGTTTACAGATTAAATATTTCAAACCTTCAGCCAGCTTTGAGGGATGACTTGCCAGGAATGATCTGAATTGTGAAGTATGGGCAGTAAACAGCATGCCAGGTGACTAGAAACAGTCTGACTCATAATTGTCCATGCTTAACTACCTGAACATCCATTAATGTATTACCAGTTCATTTCTACTGCTGCAAGAAAGATTTGTTTAAATGAGCACTTATATTGGAAGTCACAACTTAGTGCTTGAAAGAAGTATGTCTGGTTGTAATATTTTTATAGTTAACTGGGCTTTCAAAACTATGCTTTTAAAATTTTTATATTATGTTTTATTGGCATTTTGTGACTGTTTATAGAGTATGTCTATACGTGTGAATTGAGCCATATTTGGTAAAAGTGAGAAAGACTGGGATGTGTAGGCTCAGACCTGCTTCCACCGTTAATTCTGACCTTGGGCAGGATCACCCCCTGTCCTTTGCCTCCATTTCCTCCTGTCAGAATTGAGGAAGGTCAACTGAATGGCCCCTGAGGTCCTTTCTGGTGTTCACACTCAGCGGTGCTCGGGAAGGTGCCCGTGGCCATTCCTGCTGCCCCTCCCCGCTTCTTCCTTTGTGCACCGGGGGTACTTGGTGAGCGCTTTTTCTGTGCCAAGCACTGTTTAGCTGCCAGGGTCAGAAAGGGAATGAGGCTTCAAAGCTCCTGCCTTCCCCACGTTATGGTCCAGTGTGGACACAGGTTAACAACCGGGATTCTTTCAGGGATGGTGAAAGCCACAAGGAAGAGGAGCGGGGAGGGAGGTGGGAGAGGGCTGAGTGGGAGGTGGCCCTCGACCTCGAGGAGCCAGGGACAGCCTCTCTTTGCAGCTGATGTTTGAAAACCACTTTATTGGGTTGTGATTTACGTGCAGCACAATGCACAGAGCACACACACAGGTTGATGAACTTAACAAGTGTATGCATGGATGCCATTAGCACCCTAATGAAGCTCCCCGGTGCGGTTGTTACCCCGTGCCCTGCCCCCCCGCCCACTAGTCTAGTTTCTGTTCCCGTAGGTTAGTTCACCTGCTCTAGAATCTCTTACAGAAGGTGAAATCTTCTGTTCCTGCCCTCTTTCATTCAACACAATTCCTGTGATATAATCAAGGTGATATTTAATACCAAGAACTATTAATATTTTTGAGCAGGTGTCACTGTTTTAAGTGTTTTCTCTATACCGATTCATTTAATGCTGCCAGCAGCCCAGCGAGTCTTGTTGTTACGACCCTCACTTTGCCGAGAGGCACAAGGACAGGAGGTGGGCAGCCGGTCAGTGTGAGCGCCTCTGGCCCCTGGGCCCACCTGCGCGGCGCTGCGCTCTCGGGCTGACGCCTGACAGATGAGGAGCCAGCGCTGCCCAGCCCTGGGGGTGACCATTCTGAGCAGCAGGGCCACGTCCACGCAAAAGCAGGAAAGAGCTTGCTGTACTTTCTGGATTGAGGGCCTGCGGTGGTCAGGGCATGGGGGAAAGCGGCAGAAAGAGTGGAAAGAGAAGAAGCCCGCAAAGGAAACAGATCCTGGAGGCGCCAGAATCTGGAAAGAAATCTGGATTTTATTCCATATACAGTGGGATGTCTTTGGAAGTGTTTGTGGTTTGTTTGGGTTGTTTTTATTTTTTGTTTGAAAATTTTTGCAATTGTTGTAAAATATGCGTAACATAGAATTTACCATCTTAACTATTTTTCAGTGTAATTCAGTGCATTAAGTGCATTCACACTGCTGTGCAGCCGTCACCACCATTCGTCTTAGCGCTCCTTCACCTTGCCAAACTGAAACTCTGTCCCCACTAAATAATAACCCCCCCACTGCCCCAGCCCCAGCACTCCTCTCCTGCTTTCGGTCCCTGTGAGTGTGAAGCTGGTAGGTCCCCCACATAAGTGGAATCACAGTATTTATTTGGCCCCCACTTTTAATTAAACAGCATTTTGAGTTCATTGTGGGTTCCCCTGCAGTTGTCAGGGAGGCGGCACGCCCTTTGCACAGTTCCCCCATGGGCTGAGCGCTTGCGGGCCTGCAGCACAGCATGCGGCCAGGACGGCCATGTTGACACATTGAAGCCCGGAGCACCTCCGTTCCCCCAGGACCCCTCACGTTGCCAGTTTACAGCCACAGCACCTTCCTCAGCCCTCAGCCGCACCCAAAGCCCTGGCAGTCATAATCTGCTCTCCATTTCTATGATGTTATCACTTGAAACAGTTCTGTAAGTGGAGCCATGCCGTCTATAGCCTCTTAGGGTTGGCTTTTTCCACCCGGTGTGATTCCCTGCCTTGCTCAGGTTGCGCTTCCCGCACTGCGTTGTGTCGTTGTCCATGGTGCTGACGCACCACGGCTTGTATCTCCGTCCACCTGTTGAAGGACATCTGGGTTGGGTCCAGTTTTCCACCCTGTTATTAAAGCTGCTGTAAACGTCCTTGTATGTGTTTTGCATGAACATGTCTTCATTTCTCTGGGATGGATGCCCAGGAGAGCAGTGAGTGGCTGTGTGGTAGTTGCACGTTTAGTTGTTTTAGGAAAATGCCAGGCTGTTTCCAGAGTGACTGTGCCGTTTTATGTTCCCGCCAGCAGTGTGAGTGGCCCAGTTTCTCTGCTTCCTCAATAGCATTTGGTGTTGTCACTGTTTTTTATTTTAGCCATCCTGATGGTTGTGTAATTATAACTCATTGTTTTTAATTTGCATTTCCCTAGTGGTTAATGATGTTGAACGTCTTTTAATGTGCTGATTTTAAAAAGGACCTAATAGGGAAAAGCTCAACTTCTTGAAGTGAAAAATACAATCATTTATTTAAAAAGTCAGTTGAATGGGTGAAGGAGCAGACAGTGTGCAGCTGAAGTGAGAAATATCGTTCTGGTGTGTCTGAGGAAATGTTCCGAATAAAGCACAGAGACAGAAAGATGGAAAATACGGGGGGACAGGCAGGAGACAGAGAGGGCAGAGTGCCCAGCAGAAATCCAAGGAGAGTCCCAGCAAGAAAGAACAGAGAGGGGCGGGGTCATGCTCACAGACAGAATTGTTGTGATGCTTCCTGTCAAGACGGGTCTGCAGAGCCACGGAGCAGAATGAGCTGCAAGTAGGAAAAATAAAAATAAACCCAAATCTAAGCTTCTTATAGTGTAAGTGTGGAACCTCAAAGACAAAGAAGAAGTCTTCAAAGCACCTGCACCTGTAAGCCAGGGCTCCTCAGGGAGCAGCAGTTAGATGACAGTTGACAGCAACAACAGAGAAGACGACAGCGGAGAGGATCAGGAGTGCTGCCTTCGCCACACCGGGGCACAGCTGTTGCGGGGGGCATCACATCCAGCCTGACTGCTGTCCAGTCGTGAAGGAGAAAGGAGGACATTTTCAGACTGAGAATTTACATTTCTGAGAACTTTGCTGGAAGATGTATTGAGAATGGGCTTGAGGAAAAAGAGTGCTGAGTCTAGAAGGAGACAGAACGTTGGAAAGGTTGGTCTGCACTTTATTATTTTCTCTCATTCGGAAATGCTTGGTAATTGCAGTTTTAATATACTTAAAGAACAGAGAAGGAAGTGGCGACAGCAGGATGAGGTAACTCTGGGAACTTTATCGAGACTGGCTGCAGAGAAGTGGTGAGTCCCTGTGGTCAGGGGTTGCATTTCTGTCAAGGTGGGAAATCACAGGATTCAGGCAGACAGAGTGGAGGTCGCTGGGCACGTTCCAGAAGCTGACCTCGTGCCTGCTGCTTTGGGACAAAGGGTACATCACAGCCGGAGATCCGTTCCTAAGTGGAGGCAGGAGCCTGTGGGGCAGGGGTGGGCATCTTAGAATTACTTGGTTCCATTTGAGTTGGCAATGTAGTGTTTAACTGTAATGACAAGAGTTTAATATTCTATGTACCAATTTTTCTTTTGAAAATAAAATATCACTTCATTTTCAATGGGCAGATCCAGTGACAATAATGCATTTCTTCACAAATGTGAGCCTATTACACACCTTAAGTCAGTTGTACATAATTGCATTCCACCAACTCTACATAATACTTTAATTAAAACTAGGATAATTAAAATACAGTTTTAATGAACAATAAATTCTGAACTTGCCAAGCCTGGAATGTGTTAGTGGAATCACACCTTGCTCTTTCTTTGCCCTTAAATCTGTATCCACGGTGTGTCTTGAAATGGCAACAGCCATGAGCAAGAGGCATTTTTAATGCCTTTGTAAGTTTGTGCTAGTGAGTAATGTGCTGCTTTACGACCGCCATGTATCTGTCTACCCTCCTTGCATGTAGTCAGTTGTTTGCTAATAATTATGTATAATCTGTAGAAGCAGAGAAAGGTTTCCTTTGTCTCCCCACCCCAGTTTTACTGAGCTATAATTGACATATAACATTGTTTTATTTGAGGTATACAACATAATGATTTGATACATGTGTATACCACAAAATTACTACCACGATAAGTTTAGTTAATATTCCTCACAACACGTAGTTACAGTCTTTTTTCTTGTGATGAGAACTTTTAAGATCTCCTCCCTTAACTTTCACTCGTATAGTACGGGTATTCAAGGTACCACGCTGCACGCCACGTCCCCAGGACTTAGTACAAGGGGAAGCTTGTACCTTTGACACCTGCACCCATTTTCCTCCCGTCCCCTGCCTCTTGCAGCTGCCAGTCTCTCCTCTGTTTCTGCGAGTGTAGTTTTTTTAGATTCCACATATAAGTGAGGTCATACAGTGTTTGTCTTCCTCTCGCTGACTTACTTCACTTAGCACAGTTCCCTCAAGTTTCCCTTCTTTTTTATGGCTGAATAATACTGATATAAACATTCATCCGTTGCTGGACAGTTAGGTTGTTTCCATGTCTGAACTACTGTAAATAGTGCTGCAATGAATGTTGGGGGTACGATATATTTTTGAGATATTGATTCCATTTCCTTTGGATATATATATTCAGAGGTGGAATTTCTGAGTCAAAAATATCTGTTTAAACTTTTGAGGAGCCTGCATACTGTTTTCCCCAGTGGCTGTACCAGTTTGCATTCCCACCAGCAGTGCAGGGGGGGCCTTCACTCCACGGCCTCACCACCACTTGCTGTCTCTCGTTTGGTAGCGGCCATTATAGCAGATGTGCTGTGATGTCTCGTGGTAGTTTTGATTTGCATTTTCCTGATGATTAGTAATTTTAAGCCTCTTTTCATGTACCTGACTGGTTATTTGAATATCTTCTTTGAAAAAATGTCTGTTTAGGTTCTTTGCCCATTTTTAATTGAATTATCTCTTTGTCTTGAAGGCCCAGCACCTTAGCACAGTGCTTGGCCATACTACATAATTAATGTTCATTGGATGAAGAGAAAAGTATTTCTTGGACGAATGAATAAATAGTACTTGATTCATCCTGGGGAGATCGTGTCGGACTATGTACACGAGACTGAGACTCAGGAAATAAAGATCTGAGTCTCAGCTCTGTCTCTTAGTAGCTGTGTGACCTTGGGCAAGTCCTTGAACTGTCCCTAACAGTGGTGGTATGATGGGCTATCTCAAGTGGAGATCATGGTACCCACCCTACCAAGCGCTCGGAATTAGTGGTGCCTTGCAGGAGCGAACACGGGAAGATGTGAGGCTCCCTCTGCCTCCCCTCCCCCTCCCTCCTTCCCCAGGTGAAAGCGTCCTTGGGGGTTTAAGCCCGTCTTCGCCCCAGCTGGGTAGTTAGGGAGGCGTTTCCACCTGTGCATCTAATGTATGCTTCATCAAGCAGTCAGTGCCTTTTATGAGCTTCAGTGTCAGTGCTGCTCTCCCCAAATAGAGGAGGTCATTCATTCATTCACTCATCTGTTCGCTTAACAAGTACCTCACTGCACTGGTGTCACCCACGGAAGTCACTCCTGAAGCACCAGGTTCCCTGTGAAGGAAATATGCTTTGGGCTGCGGCCACGGGGACACTGCTGGAGCGAGCAAGTCAGGAAGACGGCACAGCACTTCCACCTGTGCCCCAGGAGTGGGCGTGGCCCTGAAGGGCAGCTCCTGGCAGCACTCCAGGAGGCTCCCGCACGTCCCTGGAGAGCCAGCGGGCAGGGTGGGACCCAGCATGTATGCGTGCTCTGGGGACTCTATCATGGCAAGCCTGGTCTCGTCTGGTCCTACCCCAGGGTGCTTAGGCAGAAATCTTGGATACCAGTGTGAAGTTCTCCCGCACAGAGAAGGAAGGGAGAGGGAACCCCAGGAAGGAAGGGATGTGGTTAGATCTTGGAGAAGGTCATGGGTGTCCCATTCTGGGGCATGCATGCACTTTGGGGTTGGGGCAGTGACGAGCTGTGAATGGGAGAGATCAAGGCAGTGGGGTCTGGGGTGGATCAGAGGAGATCAGACAGATGGCAGGTAGCCAACTGAACTTGGCAGAAGTGCTGGTAGAGTTGGCAGCCTCCTCCATGTGGTGCCCTCTTTGTGGGAAGAGGGCGGCCTTTCCGGGGGTGCAGTGCACCTTGCAGAGTCCTGGAGATCACATGTAGGGAAGCGGTCGGGGACCATAAGCAGGAGAGGTCCTGTATGCGTGCCACGTGTCTGAGGCATGGACAGGCTTGGAGAGCCCGCGGGGTGTAGGGAGAAGAGCTGACTCGGAGAACCAGCTGTGCTCTCTCTGGTCATTTTCCAATTTGGGGCAGGTCTAACTTCCTGCTTGTGGGACTCAGCTTTTTCACGTGTAAAATGGGGTGAAACCAATCCTGTGGGGGTCTTGTGTGAGAACTCTCTGCTGGTTGGTTTGCTGGAGCTCTTGTGAGAGGAGGGAGCTGGCTGTCCTCAGGAGCACGGTGGTCCATGGGGCAGGCGCGTGATGTGCAGCCAGTGCAGACTCTGTGGGGAGACCTGCATTGCTCTTGTCTTTCTGCAAGACTGCTCTAAATTTTCCTGGCATTCCAGTAAAGAAAGCAGAGGACGTCTTATCAGACCAATTTTGTGGATGACTGCGTGGTGGAAGAAAGTGGCTATGTGATTTAAGGTCAAATCTCTGTTAGTGATAGAGCCAGGGATGGCGCTCGGCCCCTGAATAATGCCTTTCTGTTGTTTTTGTGAATGTTTATGATGAAGTTGATCTCAGCTTGCCCCCAAGGGGGGTGATTTGGCAAAAGGGGCCCCCAGTGGGCATTTGCCACTGTTAGCCAGGTGTCCTAGGGCAAGTTTCTCACTTCTGTGGGACTCCTTTTCTTCATCTGGAAAGTAGAGGTGGTGATAAACCAGCCTGCCCGCCTCACGGGACATTTATTTTTGTGTGTAATTTTCAAATATGTAACAGATACAGTAGCCTTCTGTAAACTACAAAGTGTCATGTCTGTGTAACACGGAGTCATTTTCTCATGAGGGCCCGTTCTTAGCTGTAATCAGATCTGACCAAAGCCTGGTCAGATCTAATCGCTGGGGAATTTGCATCCGAATGACAGTTCCTAATGTCAGCGTCATCAATCGTCCACTCAGCCTGTCAGTCAGTGGCTCTGGGGATAGAAGGATCGATACAGTGATTCTGGCTCAGAAGGGCTCACCGTCTCGTGAATGGATTGTAGCTAACTCATCATAGCTCATCTTGTGTAGTTTTTTTTTTTTTAATAATAGCTTTATTAAGATGTAACACACCTATCATAAATTCTTTTCAAAGAATGTATCATTTGAACTGTGTAGTTAATTTGGTGTCTTAGTCTACAGTTGACTTTTGAACAATGCAGGGTTAATCCACATCGAACTTGCAGTTGACCCTCTGTATCCCCGGTTCCTCTGCACCTGGAGGTGCAGCCGACTCTGGACCCCAGGTAACGCTGTAGTATTTACTATTGAGAAATATCCACCTGCAAGTGGACCTACACAGTTCACACCTGCGAGGCTCAAGGGTCCAGCCTGCTCACAGAGTTGTGCAGTCGTCCCTGCTAACAGAACATCTCCATTGCTCCGAAAGGAAACCCCGCACCCAGGAGCAGCTGCTCGCCACCCCCTCCCCCACCCAGACCCTGACGACCTCTGATCCGTGTTCTGTCTCTAGGAATTTGTCCTGGACACTTCGCATGAAAGGAATCATATACTATGTGGCCTTTTGACACCTTATATAGTCTTTATTCAGTTGGCTTTTTTTCTTTTTTTTGCCTTTTTTATGTTTCACTGATCATTGTTAAATATTTCATTGACTCTTTTTTCTTTTTTGCCTTTCACCAATCATCATTAAATATTTCATTGGATCTTTTTTTGGGTAACTTTCTTTAGCTAAGTTCCACGTGGGTAAAGGAAAGACACTCCTTCATTCCTTTAAGAAATGACTCCTTTGTGTCAGACAGTCTGGCAGGTACTGGTCTGATGCCATGAGGGTCCCTTTCTCTCAGAATTTACGGTCAGGTAAGGCCAAACAGACGGAAAATGGGCGAACGAACAAACATACCAAGAGCCTCAGCCCTGGTCAAGGATCTGAGGGTTAGACTGAAATTTGAAGAGAAGGAGCCAGTGACACGCAGCCATGGGGCTGGACATTCTGGGTCCCGCACTGGCCAAGAGGCTGAAATGAGGAGGAGCCTGGCAGTCTGAGACCTGAAAGGGAGCCGCATGGGGACAGCAGGGGGCACACTCCAGTGACAGCAGGGCCCCGGCCACGTGGCTGTGGAGAAGCGGATGGGATTTATTCCTAGTGCAGTGGAAAGACACGAGGGTGCTGTGATCTGATTTGCTGCGAGGAAAATCCAGCTGCTTTGTGAAGAACGGACAGTAAGGGGCAACAGTGAAAACAGAATCCTTACCAGGTTTCTGCCAACATCTTGCCTGGCACACGAGGTGCTGATAGCTTGGATTAAGATGGGGCAGAGAAATGAAGAAAAGTGGACAAACTAGAGTGTGGGTTAAAAGTAGAACCCAAGTTGCGGCATGCGTGAGTAATGCCTAGACAAGGGTTGAAAGAAGTAGACTCAGCAGGGCCTGCAGATGGACTGGGCGTGTAGTGGAGTCGGGCTTCTCGTTTCTGATCTCAGCCCTTGGTACATACTTACTAAAATAGTGACAGCCCGGTAAAAGTGGGTTTGGGGTCCATGCAGTCTGAGAGAGGTGCGTCTGCACAGGAAGGCCGACTGGACAATTGATGTGCACAGGTCTGCAGCTTCGAGGAGAGAGCTGGGCTTGGGGTACAGGGTTGGGGATCATCAGTACACAGGTGGCATTTAGAACCATGAGAAGGGGTGAGCTCTTCTGGAGAGAGAGATTTTAGACAGAAGAGAAGCCAGCTCTGAGAACTCCAGCAGTTAGAGAAGGCCGCGAAATAAGATGCCCACAGAAGGACACAGACAGCCAGGAAGGTAGGAGGCAGCCAGGAGGGTCTGAGGCCGTGGGCTCCCCAGAAGAGAGCATTTTACCTGATTCCAGCCCCACGTGGTCCAAGTCAACAAAACTTGTGTTCCAAGACAAAGGAAATAAGGAGAAAGAAGGGGTGCAGGGAGAAAGAGGAAGAGATCATAGGAAAAGCCCTAGCAGGGTGGAGGAGGAGAAAAGGAGGTGTGAGGCAGAAAGGGGGCAAGTCGGTGGGGGGAGCCTGTCATTTTCTACCTTTGGGGTAAAACCCGCACATAATAGACTCCGTTCTGCAGCCTGGTTGGGAAGAGGTCCAGCTTTCCTCTCTGCCACAGCCATAAATTAGAAGGCCCTCTGGAAAAAATGTGCTGTGGACAGATTAGAAAGTTTGGGATCAAACAGCTGTAACAGCCTCGATCATGCTTCAGCCAGGATGATTCTTCTTCATGTTTTAGTGCCTGGTCTTTATCAGCGCTGACGGAATTGCACTGTTTTACCTTGGAAGGTTACAAATGGGGAGGAATCCTGAGAACTTATTTATCTTCGAGAGCATGAATCTTTTCCTTCTTCAGTCTAGACGTGCCCATTCATTATCAGATGAGGTAAATCATTATATCCAAGAGATAATTGATGTCCCTTGGTTTTATGTACAATGTATACTTGATTTTTATGGGCAGAGTCTCTAGTTTAACGCAGGAAACAGTTCTGCAAACTACCTGTGTTGCACGTCTTAGGGGTTTAGATGTTGCCTTTGTGAAGCTACCCAGTGCAACCCACTCCTTGCACTCAGTGCAGTCGCTGGGAAATGCTCCCTGCCTGCCCTGACGGTCCAGGTCACCGATCGCCTGTGCTCGTGGGGCTCTGTCTTCCGTCTGAAGCCTGAGTCAGCCAGGCAGTCTGCACCGCTGCTTCACCCTCAATAGTCTTACTGACTTTTTCTTATTTTAAAACTGGATATATATGGAGAAATCATATTCTGTTTTGAAGCTGCTGTGTATGGGTTAATGTTACTGAATTAAATTTTAGTTAAATTTAAGAATTTGGTCTATGGAAATGAATGTGAAACAATACTTGTGTTAATTAAAGTCGGAGAGGAAGGGGGGTTGGCAGCCTGCCGATGGCTTGTCCCCGGCTGTTGGCTGTGAGTGGAATGTCCAGCTGTTTAGTGCCCGGCTTTCATCTGCCACACTCTGTATGAATTCAAATAAATTGTAAATGCCCCAGATAAGGTTTAATCATTTCTTTGATCTTAGGATGAATTAAGGAAATGTGGCAATCATGAAAATTTTGAAAAGCATCTCATGGTTAAAATTTTAAAAAAACACTGCTTCTAAATATGTAGTGGAAAATGTCCTTGTTTAGCATTTCCTGTCGTCTTGCTGTCCTCCTGAGTGTGGTTAGGAAGGGTGACACACACAGCCTGCGAAGAAGCCGTGTGAAATGGCGGCTGAGAGGCCGAACCCCGAAGTCAGACGGCCTGGTGCCGCCGCTCAGTGGTGTGTGACCTCGGACACGTCACTCGGTTTCCCTGTGACTCTGCTCCTTCTGCCGTGTGGCTGGCGTGATAATACCTGCCTTACCAAAGGGTAAGGCACGCTTGTGCGAGGCTCGGGCGGGCCCCCGGCACGCCAGGGGCGCCGTGACTGCTAGTGGTTCTCACCGCCTCATCACTGTTCCTTATCTGAGTGGTTCAAACAGAGGGAGAGGCAGCAGTTGCATTATGCTCTTGGTGTCGGTTCCCTTCAAGGAAACCTTGCAAAGCAAGGTTGCATTTTGTATTTCTGGAGGTGTGAAAATTACTTCCTCAACCCTTCATGTGAACAAAAGTCCAAGTGCACAGCAGTAGGTAAGAAGGAGCTAACGGAGCAGCAGTGGGATGGCTGCCATGGGTGAGCTGTGGCCACGCTGTGCAGGCTTTGAGGGTGTGGTCGGATGCGTCACCATACTCTTCAAGGAGAAATCCTCTTTGGCTTCAGGAAGTAGGAAGCCCCAGAACACATCACGGGGTGAGACTCGGAGTTAGGGGCACATTTTTCCCCTAGCCCCCTTGCCATGCTTTGTGCTTTAGTCCTAAAAGGAATGAACTGCTGACAACTCCCTAAGATTCCATTTGTCCGTTTCAAGACCCTGTTGTAGCACAATGGTGACAGTGCCAGGAGCAGCTGTCCTCCCTGGGCCCCGAGGAAGAAGGGCGCCGACCAGGATGCCTGAGGTGGGAAGCCCTCAGGCCTGGGGCTGAGGAGGTGAGAGCGGGCACAGCAGCGGGGGCTGTTTAGGATTTCGTGTCCCGCGGGGTCTCACGAGTGCAGTCATGTGGGCACGCATCCACACACGTGTGTGTGCTCACACGCACACATCTAGGGAGGTGTGTGTGTAAAATAAAACATAACATCTGTAAACACATCTGTGCGTGGCAGCCTAGATATGTTTGTGTGTGTGCATAACGTGTCTCACACGTGGGTCAGGTAGATACCACACAGCTTGCACATGTGTTTGATTTCACCTTGGACTTTGAAGGAATGCAGAATTAGATTATTTTAATTCAAATTAGCATTAATTAATATTCCCAAACTAAATAAAGTTGAGTCAAATGTTTCCATATTTTAAAGTCTGTGACAGTGGTGAGCAGGTTTGAGTTGGCCGCGTTTGAAGGGAGTGAGATTGGGATACTGGCTTTTGGAACAAGACTTGTGATGCTAACAGAACATCCTGGAGCAGAAGAGTGAGCATCCACGTCTCTGTCCTCACGTGGGTTCTCTTAGGGGGATTATACAAAATGTAAGCTTACTTCATGCACAAAGTTTTCTTTTCCTCTTTTGAGTTTTTAACTAGATAAAATATTCAGGGAAATTGAACTCATGCTTGTAACGTAGCTACTTGTTTTGGGGCTCCTTCTCATGGTTTTGTTTGTTTATTTTCTGTGAAGTTCCCTTCTTAGAGTTTTATTCTGGAATTTGTTGTTTGTCAAAAACTGAGGGATTCCTACAACAAAACATTGGGTGAGTTAAGAGAATAAAGATTCCGTTTAGACCGCGCGTCTGGTGAAAGGGTGTGTGTGGCGTGTAGGGTCACCCCTCATTCTGGTTTGCCCAGGACTGTTCCGATCTTCGCACTGGAATTCCCCAAGTCCCCGGCAAACTAAGATGGTGGGTCACCCAACCTGTGGCTTATGGCTACCAAGGGTACAGAGTTCGCCATAAAATTCTTATAGGCTTTCCCTGCTGGTGACAATACTCTGCATCTATAGGGAAGCATAGAAAATAGAGAAATAAATCTATCGTCAGCTAACTACCCTGTAAATACCAAGCAAGGCTTATTTGCATGTACAGGACATAATTTATTTTCCAAGTAATAGATCATTGCCACCCCAGGAAGAACCTGGTGTGCTTCCACAGGATCCTGGGCATCGTCACTCTGAGAAAAACTAACCACAAGGTAGTCCCTCCCGGCCCCAGCTCGCCTTCGTCTCACAGAACGACAGAATGACTGCTCCACCAACATCCTGGCTTATCTCCCCCTTCGTCTCCATCTGCACATCCGTGCTCACTGAGACGTACCTGTTGACATTAGCTCAGGGAGCATTTCCCAGTTTGCCGCAGGGAGCCATTTTTCTTTCTTCTTGGTGGAATGCTCGTGAAAAACACACACACCTTGAAGGGGATGTAAAATATGAGGCGCGTCAGAGGGGTGCCCGCCAGCCACATCGCTTGGATGCTCTGAGTCATGGCAATTGTCATCATGAGAAATGTCAGCCTATTAACTGCCCCCACGGCTCAGGTGACTCCAGCCACAGTGTGGCCGTGGCATGAAGAAGTGTAAGGAGAAAATGGACCACGTGTGCTCTTCTCTCGTGCGCACGTTGGATTCTGGTCGTCTTAGTGCCTTTACGCCTGTGCTTATAAATCTGAAGGACAGAGGTGGGGTCATCCAGCTCCTGGGATGCTTGTCTGTCCTTCTGAAGAAACTTTTGTTTTTCATTTACTGAAATCTGCCCAAGTTCTCAAGTCTTGGCATCTTGCTTGTGGCTCTCAAAGGAACACTGCCTCCAAGAAACAGAAAGTGTTACTTTCATATCTTCATGTTTGGAAAATAGCAACAATGTTGAAGGACCATGTATCATTTCCAGGAAGAACAGATATGAGCTGTGACAGCAGCAGAATGATTTAGATCCTTATAAGCTGGAGTAGGTTCTTTTGACTAACCTGGAGATCTTTGAATTTGCATGGAAGGAGAGGAATGAATGAATGATCTGACTCTCTGAGGAAGAGCACACCTTCTCTCTGACCGCTGCTGTTTCTCTCAGGCCTGCGGAAACTTGTGGACCGGCCCTTCCTCTGGGAAGCGGGCTCCCGGTGTGAGTCCTCTATTCTTCCCCAGCTTGTGTCTGGGTGCACAGACCCCCTTTCTGCACCCACAGAGGCATCCACCCCATCTCCTCCTTATAATGATGCCCTGACCCCTTTTTCACCACACTCATGACTGATGCCTGGCCTGTGGGAACGCTTCAAGCAAGTTCTTCAAGCTCTCTGTACCGGAAGGAATAACTCACGTGAATTTGCACATGATTAAAGTAGTGGCTAATTCTGCTTTTATTTTTGTCCCAACCCCTACTACCGTAAGTCAAGCCAGGAGGAAATCCTTTGAGGGCCGGGATTGAGTTCCCTGCACTCCGTGTCTCCTGCACATGACACAGTGCACTCCGTGTGCAGGCACGCGGGGGTGTCTGCCAGCTGGATGAGTGAGTGGTGAAGTAATGAAGCTCGTCCTGTGTGTGACAGCCCAGAGGCAGCACATCTGTCTCCCTTCCTGGACACACGCTTTAGCAAAAGGCAGCACAAGGTAATGCTCTGAGGTTACTCGGTTTGGGCAGTGTGATCCTTGGAGAAGTGGCCCTTGTCTGACGCTGACACCCCAGCCATCTGCAGTCTGTTTAGTGCCCTCTGGAGTCAGAGAGGAAAGTGGTAAATGGTTTATTCACAGTTCAAGTATTGAGTGTTGTTTGTGCTGTTTTCCTCCCTCTAGTAACAGATTTAGATTGAGTTTTTTCAAATTCTTTTCTTAATACTTTTTTAACTGAAGTATAGTCAGTTTATTACGTGTCAGTTTCTGGTGTACAGCATATAGTTTCATAACATACAGTCTTACATATACACACACATATTCCTTCTCATACTCTTTTTCATTGTGGGTTACTACAAGATACTGAATATAGTAAGCCAGAAAGAAAAGGAAAAATACCATATGATGTCACTTATATGTGAAATCTAAAAAAAAGACACAAATGAACGTGTTTACAAAACAGAAACAGACTCACAGACACAGGTTGAGATTTAGTGATGAAGGCAGTTTATCAGTTGGTTTCACTAGTGAAGGGGCAGAGAAACTTAGAACACTTTCTGCCATCTCCCCGGAATGCCTCCCGCACCTCACCTGGTCATAAAGTTCGCCTTCTCACGTCCACCCCCTTCCTTCAGGCCACTGGCATGTGCTGCTGAGATCCCTGCAAAGCTCCAAACTTGTCTCCAGGTGTCTAGCTTTGTCCACTGTGGGCCCCCAGTTCAGTCTCTGCCTTGGAGGCTCAGGGCTCTTTCTGCAGGTCACGTGTCATCCCCGGCACTCCCAGCTTAAGTGGTTTCCATGGTCTTCAGGGTGAAGGTAGGGTCCTCCTGGCAGGCTGCCGCCTGCCCCTGGCCTCCTCCCGCATCTCCTGTCCCTCGACCAGACAGCCATGTGGACACCTTCCCCAGCTGTGCTCGGCCTTCCTTGCCACAGGACCCTTGCACATGCTGTTCTGCCGGCTAGAATGCCGTTCTGCTGACTGGTTTCTACTTTTGGCTTCTGATTTCCTCATCCTCTGAGAGCACTTCCCAGGCTGCCTTTCTCATCCCAGCTGTCCACTGAGACCAGGTCCAGTGAGATCTGTGTGTTCTGGCGGCCCCTGTGCTTTACCTCTGTGGTCTGTCCTGTCAGCTGTAAGCTGTGATGGCCTGTTTGTTGGTTTCTCTCTACATCATGAGCTCCTTGACGATGCAAACCATGTCTGAGCCTCACCTGTGTATCTTCAGGCCCGAAAGTAGCACCTGCTGTATAGTCAGTAACTGGTATTGATGTGAAGGAATTGATTGATTTATGACTAATATTAATTTTCCGTTTATACTTATCTGCCTGTTGAAGTACATGTGTGGAGATAAAAAAAAAATCAAAGAGCGAGAGCGTGCTTGAATGCTGTCAGTGGGAGGTGCGCTGGTTTACTGTTCCCGGCTCTGGTTTTATGGGTGAGATGAGGGAAAGTGCTCCCCTGCAGCCTTGTCTGGTGGTGGTGGCGGGCATAGATGCATCACTCTGTTCTTGAACTTGGAATGGAAATGGGTTTTTAATTTACTTTTCTCTTTAAGGACCCATGCTTTGTTACTTTGGGTGCTCTTATAGTTTGGGAAATTGTGTGGTGGGGATTTGTTTTTTCCATGCAGTGCTCCTAGAAGAAAAATAAATGATAAAAGGAACAAAACTCCCTGTGAATTATGACACATGCGATTTCTTGTGCATGTCTCTCTACCCTCCAGTTTATTCTGACCTAACCGGAGGTGAATTCTCATTGGAGAAATACTTATCCACGAAGTCTGTATAGCTGTTCAAGTGTAATTTTATTATAACTATATTATTATCAAAAATGCATCTTTGGGACTCTGTAGCTTCTATTTATTCCATTATTAAAATGATAACATCTTTTTTTTAATGTGTAATACATAGAACAGCGTTTTGGCCTTGAATGATATTTTAAAGGTAGTTTTTGAAAAATTGGGGCTAAATGAAGAACTGTAAATTGCTGACTCCCGAGAACTGGCGGTGCTGGTACCACAGGTGGGGCGAGTGGAGGTGTCCCTGGCCGTGTGACAGCCGCTCAGCCTGCATCAGCTGTGGGGTGTTCCACACAAGTAAAGGAAATTTAAGTTTTAACATTCCAACAAGCTAAAAATCCATTACTCTCATTATTACTTTTTCAATTCAGATATAAAGGCACAGCGCATTGAGAGTTTAACAATCAACATATGTGAAGTGTCCCTTACCTGCTTTATTTTATATAAGCTAATTTGTTTCAGAAAAGCATCTCTGAAATCAAGATAAACACAATACAGCAATATTAAGAGAAAAAATTAAACGTGTGAGCTTTCCACTGTGACTCGCAGATCTATGTCTATGTTTCTCCTTAGACATTTCTGAATATCAACAAATATTTTACCAAATAAACCGCTGTCCCCTTAAACCTGTTACTCTGAAATCTGCCTTCTTTCCCAGCCCGGCTCTACTATTAATGTCCCTGTTTTAACTGATGCTACCATATTTAATTATGAAATATACATAAATACGGGAAAGTGCACAAAACATAAATGTACAGAATAAAACATGACTATAAAACAGACACACCCATGACCACCTCTCATCCAACCTGAACACAACCTGTGCCCCTCCCGAGGGCCCCTGTCCAGTCCCCGTCCCCCAGCTCCCAGAAGACGTGACCTTGATGGCATCACTTCCTCGTGCTTTAGCTTTACTTTTTTCATGTGTTTTGCTTCTTTGGGGGAGTTTATACAAATGGAATCAAACAGAATGTATTCTCTTGTGTCTTGTTTCTTCAGTTTAACATTGTTTTTGAGATTCATCCACATTGCCGTTTGTAACTGTATCTGGCTCACACTCATTGCTGCATGGTTTTCTGTTGTACGAACGTGCCACGACTTAGCATTCTGTGGTTAACGGTCATTAATCGTCTTTGCAATGATGGCTACAGTGAGCAACCCTGCTGTGAATACAGTAGGCCCCCCTCATCTGCCGTTTCACTTACCCACGGTCCACAGAGGTCCAAAAGGATTAAATGGAAAACTCCAGAAATAAACCACTCGTGAGTTTTAAACTGCACGCTGTTCCGAGCTGTGTCTCAGTTCTGAGGTGAAAAATCTCACTGTCCTGCTCCCTCCCTCCCGGGATCCCCAGCTCCTGACACTCACTCCCTGACATCGTCGTG
Organism: Camelus dromedarius; assembly: GCF_036321535.1. Lineage (NCBI taxonomy): Eukaryota > Metazoa > Chordata > Mammalia > Artiodactyla > Camelidae > Camelus > Camelus dromedarius. The sequence goes on along the minus strand of NC_087461.1, from coordinate 25,493,141 downwards.
GTTGGATGGTCCGGGACCACCCGAGGCAGATGACTGCCCTCCTGCTGTGCTGTCGGAGGTCAGCAATAGCCCGATGCCGCGCCCCAGTGCCTGCCTCGTCCGCCTCCCTTCACCTCGGTGTGCAGGCTTCCGTGGTCTCACACCGCCCCGGGAAGAAGGGGGAGCTCCGTGCGGTGAGATGCTTTCGGAGACTGAGACACCATGCGTACATCACTCTTTACTGCAGCATGCGGTTACATCGTTTTATCACTAGTTATCGCTGTTAATCTCGTGCTGTCCCTCATGTGTAAGGCACACTTTACCGCAGGTATGTCTGCGTAGGAGGAAGCGCGCTGTGTGTAGGACGTGTCCACACGTCGAGGCGTCACTGCGGGTCTCGGACCCTCTGCCTGGCTGAAAGGGCGCCACTGTTCTCGCGCGTGCGCCCTGGTGCACGTGGCCGGCGGGGCACAGGATGCGCCTGTCTTCAACCCCAACGGACACGTGGAACCGTTTTCAAAGTGGTTGAACAGTTTATATTCCTGCCATCATCGCAGGAGTTAAAAGCTCCAACTCTTCATCGGTTTTCAGATTTTAAACTATTTTGAAGCGTTCTCCAGCCTAGTGGGTGTGTGGCTGCACTCACAATGGCTTTACTTGCCATTCCCCTGACACTTAAGGAGGTCAGGGATGTTTCTATATGTTTATCAGCTGCATTTCCTCCCTGGAAGGAGCCTGTTTGGGTCTTCATACTTTTGCCCATTCTCTCTCCTGGGTTGGCCACCTTCTCCTTACTGATTTGTGAGAGTTCTTCAGAGACACTGGGTGCCAGTCCTTTGCTTGCTGTATTTTCCACGTCTCTGTGGCTGGCCTTTTCACTCCCTTTACGGCGTCTGCTGATGAGAAGCGCTTGCTTTTACTGCAGTTACGTTCATCAGTCTTTCCTCTACAGCGTGTGATTTTTGAGTCCCATTGAAGATGCCTGTCTCTGCCCTACAGCGTGAAGATACGCCTTTACATTATTTTATGAAAGCCTTTGGTTTCGCCTCTTACACTTGCATCCCAGCCTGTGGACTGCTGGCTTTGTCTGTGGGGTGAGGGGAAACCCCACACTTTCTTCTCCTTCCCTCCGCGGCCCTTCCTTCCTGTGCCCGCGTCATCCCCAGCTCTTATCACCTTACGACTGTCTGTACCTCCACCTCCCAGTTCATGCTGCACTCTGGCTCACTCTGGTGACTGTATGTTCAATTAACCGCCCCCTCCGACAGTGTCACTTATTTCCTATACGATTAGTTTTTGTCTATTTTTCTGGTATTTGGAGCTCCTCAAAAAATCTGTTGTTGCGGTTTTAGCAAGAAGAGATAGCATCTCATCGGCTAAGATCAGCTGGCTCTCACAGTGACTCAGCACCACGTCCAGAAGGAGCTCCTCAGCTCTGCACATGCCAAACCGGGTTTTTTGGAGGTTTTGTGGTTTGTTTTTCAGGTCTGAATTCTTGGAATTGATCCTGCCCAGAGGACTGAGACTGATGTAGGCGCCAGACACGTGCTTGCAGTGAGGACCCGCACATTCCAGCGACCATTGTGCTCATGTCTGTTTTCCAGGCCACCCTACTCCCATTGCCAGCGTAGCCAGGAAGCCACGCTGGTGTGACAGAAGTGCGTTCTGTGCAGACAAAAGCAGCTAGACCACTTTAACAAATATTTATTCTGAGCTGTGGTGAGGCCGGACACTGTCCTATCTTCACAGCTGCCTACCTGGGTTTTTTTTTATAGGCATCCAGGTCATTCTCTTTTTCTCTCTTGAACCAGGCCTGAGAAACCCAGCCAAGTCTTTCTGATCTTTCAACTTTTCTTTCCAGGCTACTTGCTGACCCAGCCTGGTGCTCCCTCCACCCCCAGGACTGCTCCCTCATCAGGAAGAGTGGAGTCCAGCTGGGTCAGATTTTACCACTATCGTTATGAAAGTAGCCTTTTTCCCCAAGCTATTCTGTGTCCCATTGTCCCTGCAGCCCCTGCCCCTACCATGGGCATGTCTCCTACCTGTGCTGGCCCAGCCTGGGTCTGTTTAATCCTGCAAAACCCCTCATGCTTTTGGCAGAGCAGGCCACTTGCTATTTTTGAAACACATCTGTGGTTTCTCAGTTCTTTACCTTTGGTTAATTATGTCATTTCTCTGGGTTACCCTGTTTCTAGGTCCATTAAATCTATAACTTAAAAAAAAATCCTATCTGGATTTTGAAACTTTCCAGTTCATTCCTTCTTCTCCAAGAAATGTCTCGCAGTCACACTTCTTGCCGAAGGGCAGAACCCAGGGACCACGTCTGAACCACACGGTTCCTTCCTCTGACCACAGCTGATTTCAGATCAGAGGTGACAGAGAAGTTAATCCATTGACTGATCCTTAGCTAATCAAAATCTTTGAAGAGAGCTGTGCTGAGAAAGCCAGACACCACAAGCCTGTAGATTGTTTCTGGAAAAAGCCACACATCGGCTGAAGTGGTGGGTCACAGAGGGCCGCAGTAAACAGCGGGAGCTGTTCTGCGAAGGGGGACGTGGAACAGGAGCTATCAGGAGAGGGGATGTGCATCATCAAGAGGACAGGACGTCACCTGGAGAAGAGAGACGAGTGCAAACCGGCGCCCAGGTCAGCCTAGCAGTGGTCCCCGCCTGGGCCCTGGCGCTGCCTCAGTGAAGGTGTGGTGATGCACGCAGACTGGGCAGCTCCCCGTGGGCGTGGGGTGTACACGTGCCCACGCAGGCCTCCATCCTGAGGGTGCTTGGCGAGCTGGGGGCCAGGGGTCTATTCCAACTATTGAAACAGTGAAACATTTTCTAGGGGCGTCTTTCAGTATTTCTTTGAAGGAGTCCAAATGATTTCCTCATCTGCTTTTTTCTATCTTTTTTAAAGGCTTAACATCTTTTTTTGAACTCCTTTTGGCTATGGGTCAGCTCTTGCTGATAGTAAATGAGCACTTTAGTACTAAGACGCTTTTTGGTAGCATTGGACCAATTTGAAAGGTAGTGGTTCCCAGATTTCGGCGATGCACCAAGCTTTCCAGAAAACGAGTTCCGAAGGGGACTGTTTCTCTCCGCACGCTCTCGCCCTGCAGACAAGACGCTGACTATGCCTGCTGGGCTGGGGGTGTGAAATGAAAAGGAGGCATCGCCCTGACAGGCCCCGTGGGAGCGGTGCATGGGCAGCAGGACTGCTCACTGGACAGACACGGCTGAGAGCCGGATGGGGTCCATGGGGAAGGAAAGATGAGATGAAGGAGGTTTCCCGGAGGAAGCGTCAGCCTTCTCCCTGGAGTCATGTGCTTCAGGGGCGGCTCTTCCTTTCAGCTTGCCTTCCTTTCTGGGTTGTTCATCCGCTCATATCAGAGTCTTGAACTCCTGGTAACTTGTAACCACAGGTTTAACGGGTCAGCATGAAAATACTGGCGTGTTACCATCTGAGTGGTTTCACATCGCTGTGAGAGGCCTTGGGATGGTCTTGTTCTTTTACCTCTGGCTCACGGTACTCTGACTTCTCCATCCTCCTGATGCAGCAGGAGCCTTTGTCTTACCACGGGAGGCCGCGGGTCCGCCATCAGTGCGGGGCTCCTGTCCAGGGCCGCGTCCCCTGCAGCTGCAGAGCCACCTCATCACATGGCAGACAACAGTGTTCACTCCAGGGGAGGAAGACACCAATGTGGGTGTCACTTGAGAATTATGTCATAAAACTGGGTTCTAAGTCCCTCCTCTTGAATATTAATATTGTTGATAAAACGATTATAGATTATTCTTAGAAACAAGAATAAAGCAATTTTTATCTTGTTAAAACTCAGAATCAAAATGTTATAAAGAATAAGGGATTATTTCAAGGAGCTTTTTAAGAGGTAACAACAGGGAAATTTGTTTGATCATAGTGTTTTTAAGTACTTTTGAAGGTGGGAAATCCATTAAGGTGCAGAAGAAAGAATAAGGAAGTATTTCTGGAAAGCACAGGCTGATCACATGCTGATTGAAGGGCTATCTGTGTACATACTGTGAGGCAAGAGACACATCACAAGAAGTCCTGGAGAGACAGCACCGGAAATTCACCACAACGATGAAGGGAGACAGGTATTGGAGTTCGGGGTGGACGGAACTGGGAGTGGCTGTTTACTCAGATCAGAGCTGCTGTTTGGGGCAATGGAAAAGTTCTGCAAATAGTGGTGATGGCTGCACAACTTTGTGAATGTACTTAATGCTATTAAACTGCAAACTTAAAAATGGTTAAAATGATACATTTTATATATATTTTACCACAATTTTAAAGAAACAATTCAATGGAGGAAGAAGAATCTTTTCAACAAGCAGTGCTTCAGCAATTAGACACCTGCAGGCCACAAATGAACTTCTACCTGAATCTCACACCAAAAAAAAAAAAAAAAAAAAAAGAAAGAAAAATACCCTGAAAGCATACCATGGCCGTGGCCGTGAAGTACAGTCTGTAAGCTCCTAGGAGAAAGTCTCCAGGACTTAAGGGGTTGTGAAGGATTCTGAGACATGGCACCAAAAGCATGATTCATAAATGAAGAAAATCAATACATTGAGTTTCATCAAAACCGAAACTCTTTGCTCTGCGAATGATGTTGGGAGGAGGATGACAAGGTAATCTGCAGGAAGTATTTGCAAACCACGTCTCTGCAAATGATGCTGGGAGGAGGATGACAAGGTAATCTGCAGGAAGTATTTGCAAACCACATATCTTTCTAAGGACTTGTGTCTGGAATATATAAAGAATTCACAAAATTCAGCAGTTAAAAAAATCCATCTACAAAGTGAGCAAAAGAAATGATTAGACATTTCACCAAAGAGGATATTCAGATGTCAAATAAGCATATCAAAATATTTTCAGCATTATTAGCCATTAGGGAAATGCAAATTCAAACCACAATGAGATTTCACTGCACACCTATCAGAACAGCTAAAATCAGAAGTAGTGACTGTAATACCAAATGCTGTCAAGACAGGGAGAAGCTGAATCAGTTCTGCATTGCTGGGGGACCGGCAAACCAGCTCAGCCCCGGGAAAAATACACCCCTACCAGAGGCCACCACAACCCCTGGCACTTCTTGGCACTTTTTCCAGAGAAATGAAGACCTGTGTTCAAGCAAATCTGTGTACTCAGACATTAATTGCAACTTCGCCATGGCCAAATTTTAGAAATTTATTTGTATTTAGGCAAAAATTTGAAACAAAACCAGTTCTTCAGGGGTGAATGATTAAACCAACTGTGATGTATCTGTCACCGTGGAACGCGACTCTGCACAAAGAAGGAATGAGATCTTAAGTCAGGCCTCGACTTGAGTGGCTCTCAAGGACATTATGCAGACTGAGAAGCATCCAGTCTCAGGGTTATCAGCCGTATGATTCCATTTACATAACATCCCCCATATGACACAGCCATGGAGATGGAGAGGAGATGAGGGGCTGCCGGGAGTTAGAGACCCAGGAGGTCTGGGAGGGCAGAGGAGGGGAGAGGCGTGGGTGTGAATGCAGAGGCTAGCACGGGGGCCTTGGCGGTGATGGATCAGCTCTGCTTCTTGACTGTGGTGGTGGTCACACAAATGATGCACACGGGCTAGGCCTGCATGAGACCGGGCGGGTCTCAATAAGGTCTGGAAGTTGTGCCAGTGGCTTTTCTGAGAGTGTAGGATGGTTGTATCAGGTTTTACCTTTGGGAAAACCGGGCGAAGGGTACCTGAGACCTTTCTCTACTGTATTTGTATCTTTCTATGAATCTATTGTTATTAAAGCCCATGGTTTTAAAACATGGCTGTGCAACTTAGTGAAGTATTACAAAGTGAATATTTGCAGAAGCAATGCCAATAAACGGAACGTCGCAGCCTCTGGGAAGCCCTGGGTCTGCCCTCGCCCGGTCTGACCCCTCTCCCCTTAAAGGTGACAGCCATCCTGACTCATAAGTATGTTGAGCAGTTTGTAGTTCTTTATGCCACCTGAGTGTGCCCCCTACATGCTGTGATTTAGTTTTCAGACTTTACATGAATGAAGTCTTATTGTTTACATACTTTTTGTGTCTGCTCTCTTTCACTCAACGTTATTTTTATGAAATTCATGCTTGTTCTAGAAAGTAAACATTCATTTTCATTACCTTTTAATCATCCATTGTCTGCACACAGCACAGTGTGTTCATTCTAGTGTGAAGACTTTTGAGTTGTCTCCTGATTAGACTGTTATAAACCATACTTATGAAAGTTCCCTGGTATATTTGCACACGTTTCTGTTGGGTGGGTTTTGCCTAGGAATGGAATTGCTCTGTCAAAAAAGAAATTTTCTCATGTTCATTAAGAAATGCTTGTTTTTCAAAATGTTTCTGTCTGGTCGTCCAGTTTTTCCTCAAACGGCTTTAACTTATTTTACTTATTTATAACATTTATGTATGACTTCCATCATTAGAACATAAGCTCTCAGGGTATTGTCTTGTCTTTTTTGTTTTTTCTATTTTGTATTCCCAGTGTCTATAAAAAAGCCTGAGACATAGCAGGCTGAGCAAACACAGCAGTGTTTGTTGAATGAATAAATTGAGTCCATGGGTGTTACATCCACCCCTCCCTTCACTTGAAAAAGGTTAAGACAAGTAGAGGTCCTCCATGTTTCTTTCAGCCTCCTGAGATCAGAAGTAACTCGGAATTCAGAGCTTCCCATTTTCATATTTTGGAAAGCTGATACAGTTCGTACACTGTACATCACCTACCAGCACAAGTGTGACTCTGGGAACATTGCATAATCAAACGTTATCAACGTCTCTGCACCTAAACTGTGACGAACACCGTGATGGTAAGAACAGACTCTGAGCAGCCTCCTGGCAGCTACAGTGATCGTTTGATGAGCAGAATTTTAAAGAATCTGCCTGTCAGATCACCTGATGAAGATTGTGGTGCTAAGAATCATACGTCAAAATTTACAGAACTGTTTTCCCTTTCATTACAACTCTGTGGGGTGCTGGGTCACAAGGATATGATGACACTCACCTCACTGAGGAGGTCAAGTCACCAGCAACAAGGCGCTAACTCCAAGGGCCCTGAACAGCAGGGCAGAAGCACAAGCCTCATCTTCTGACGCTAATAGTTTTTCAACATGCAGATGCCACAGCTACTTCTCATGAAAGCGGCAGTTTTTGTGATTCATACATTAGCATTTGCAGAGGGGAAAAAGCTCCTTCATAATGAAGCTGTCATAAAGCACAGCGGTGTGCTGAGATTTGGAACAGCACTGAGGGCCGCGCGCCCACCGAGGCCCAAGCGTGCGCCGGCCTGGCCGGGGTCAGCGTTCATTTGCGGCCGCAGGCAGCGCACTGGCCCTTGCGCTCGCTGGTGCCTCCCTCGGCCCTCCCGCCCTGTACTCTCCTCCCGTCCACTCCCGCTCCCGCTCCTGCTGCCCAGGGCTGCCCAGCACGCCCCAGCCCGCGCTCCCCGCAGGTGAGAAGAGGGTCTGAAATCCGCAGTCTGGGAGTCAGGCGTTCAACAGGAGATTTTCCTGGGAGTGATTTTCAGGCAAGGGGGGGGTACCAGGTGAGGCACTGACCTTGACTGAGCTGAGAGAACGGATGAATGTAGATTTCAGTCTTGCCCTGGCTGGTGTTGACTGTGCTCACCTGTCCCTCCGGCAGGGGGAGCCGTGTCCTGCAGCGCTTTTCCTCCTTTGTTCTCTGCTGCTTTCCCAGCTCCTGAGGCAGGGCCCAGCACACCTCTGCCCTCACCAAATGTCTGCTTAATAAACAAATAACCATTCACTCCTTTTATCTTCAAGACGTATCTGCCTTTGAGCTCTGTTAAAAACAGTTTCAGGCTGGAAGAAGCAGAAAGGGGGATTTTTGTGGAGTAGGTAGATTTTGACATGCCCTATGGGAGCATTTGTCATAAATTATTATCATGATTTTTGTGTAATCCTTCCATTATGGTTTAGGGAGCTTCACGAGGACAGGAAACTCAGCTGTGCCTGGCACAGGATAATAATTCAGAGAGTATTTACTTCAGGTTCTGCCAGGATGGAGTGGCCCCACCACCCCAGGTCCTTCCTCCACGGCTCAGAGTCCCTGGATGTGACACAAGCAAGCACAGGGCCCTCTGAAGGTGGAGAGAGGACTTTGGCACTTAAGGCTCAAGGTGTTGGTGAGCCCCTGAGTTTTCGAACTGTTGCCCATGTGTCCCAGACAGGGAGCTGCAGGAACTCTGATCTGAACCAGCAACACACGTGCATGCGCACACAAAGCCCTAAAGAAAGAAAAGGCTCTCTCTACTAGCCAGAGGACTAGGAAAAGGGTGGCCTCCCAAAGTAAAGAGCAGAGTGACCTGTCATGCTCTAGCCAGACAGGAATAGGAAACCCCCCCACCAGCCTTCCTCATGGGGAGGTTGGGGCTCCACCCTGGCCCCTCCCCACCCAGATAGGCAGGTGCTCTGACCTGCCCATTAGGTGGTGCTGGCAGGACTGGGTAGGAAGCTGACCCTCCATCCTCTGCCCAGAGGACACAGGTGGTGCTGACAAAATGGCAAATGTAAACACTAACATATCAATAATTGTATTAAATGTAAAGGGTCTAAGACATAGATCTGTAGAGTGAACACTAAAAATATCCAATTGTTTATTGTCTGCAGGGAGCTCCCTTCCAGTGCAATGACACAGGTGGGCTGAAGGTAACAGAACAGGAAACCATACGTGACAGAAAAGCAGGAGTGTCTATATTAACATAAACAAGGCAGTTGTGTTAGGTTCCGAGGACTACTGTAAGAAAGTACCACAAACCAGGTGGCTTAAAACAACAGAAAGTTATTTTCTTATGATGTGGAGACCAAAAGCCTGAAATCAAGGTACTGACACATCCCTGCTTCTTTGAAAACTGTAGGGGAGTCTCTCCTTGCCTCTTCCTAACAGCACGACTGACAACGAAGAGAGAAAAGATACACAGCACCAATATCAGAAATGAAAAGTCTTCAGGAATCAAAATGATGATAAGGAATAACGTGAGCAAGTCTATACATGTACATTTGATGACTGAAACGAAATGGACCTATTCCTCAAAAGGGAAAAAAAGTCAAAAGTCAACCAAGATGAAATAGATAACCTGAATGGTCCAAAAACCATTAAGGAAGTCGAATTTGCAATTAAAAACTTCTGAAAAAGAAACTTCCATGCAATCTCTAATGTCACTGCATTTGAAGTGAGTTTTATTGGAGAATTTAGCCAAACTTTTAAAGAGTTAACACCAATTTTACACAACCTGTTACAAAGAAAAGAGAACACTTTCCAGTTCATTTTATGAGGATAGTATTACTTTGATACCAAAACCAAATAAAGACAGTACCAAAACAAAAAAACAAACAAACAAAAGCAACTGGACACCAATACCTCCCATACACTTGGTCACAAAGATTCTTCAACAAAATATCAGCAAATCAATTTCAGTAGTGTATAAAAAATTATATATCATGACTAGGATTTATTCCAAGTTCCAGCATTTGAAAATCAGTCTATGTAATCCATCTCATCAGTAAGCTAAAGAGGAAAAATGTATCATTTATCAATTTATGCAGAAAGAACTTCTGACAGAATTCAACACCTATATATTCCTGGTAAAATACTCATCAGACTAGGACTAGAGGGGGACTTGTAACTTCCTCAAATTGATCAAAGCATCAAAACAAACAAACAAACAAAAAAACGCCCTGTCACTCATCCATACATCGCTGGTGGGAATATAAATAGCACAGTCACTGTGGGAATACTTTGGCAGTTTTTTATAAATTTAAACATACAATTACATAAAGCCTGTCAAATGCACTCTTGGGCTGCTTTAGAAAGATTCAGACATTCGATTCATGGCAAGATGCCACATGCTGACCCTAGTTTGGTGACAGGCAGAACTGATCATCACTTACCCCTCCAAAGGAGAAGGCCACCTAGGAACGGTAGCCGAGGATAGGGCAGCAGCTTGTGTATGGCAGGCAGGCTGAGGTTAGCCAGGTTTCTTGGGCTTCTTGTGGGCTGGCTACTTTGAATAATTTCAGTGGGCTCCAGGGCCTAGGGGCCATCCGTGGCTGGCTGGTGGATGGCCCTGGAGCAGTTAGGGTGAGTACAGAGTGATCTGGAATGTGAGAGCCCCATAGGAGAGGTGGTGGGGTGTGGACTTATCACTGCTCAAGAAGTGGGAACTGACCTGCATCTCGCCAGGTCCTCAAAACTAGGTCAAGATAACGTTTTTTAAAAAGAAAATGATTTCATATGGACATTTTTCCATAGAAACAAAAAATTATTTTCTCCTAAAAATCAGTACATGAATAGGCATAATCATCAAAAACTGAAAAACAAATGTCCTGGGATGGGATAATGAATGATTAAGCTGTGATATATCCATAATGTGGAATACTATGCAGCAGGGGGAAAGGAATGCACTATTGATATGTGCAGTGACTTGGACGAATCTTTAAGGAATTGGGTAATAAAAAGATTCAATCACCAAAGGTCACATTTATATGATCATTATTGAAATGACAAAATTAATGGAATGGAGAGCAGATCAGAGGTTGCCAGGGGTCCATGAATTAGGGAGGGGAAAGAGGCAGGCATCACTGTAAAAGGGCCACATGGATGATGGGTGATGGAAATGCTCTGTATCTAGATGGTGCCCATACCCGGCCTGATTGTGAGGTTGGACTGTGACTTTGCAAGCTGTCGCCCTGGGGGAAGTTGGGTGAAAGATACCAGGGCTCTCTCTGTATCATTTCTTACAACTGCATGGGAATCTGCAATTATCTCAAAATAAAAAGGTTAATTTAGATCAATACTTATGGGATAAATAAAGGAAGAAATGCTCATAGAACATTCCCCAAGGTATGTGTTGAGCTCAGTTTGTATGCAGTGTCTCGGGGCAAGCCATCAGAAGGCTACAGGAAGGCATTCTGCCTCATAGATGCCTCTCCTGTCCCTTGGGGACAAAAAAGAGTTGGAGTCGTTTTCTTGTCCTTCTCAATGTGGATTGGGAGAAAGGAAAAATAGTAATTACAGTTTCTAATTTCAAATGCTTTGAAAACTCTGCAGAGACCACGTCTTCCTTCTATGAACTGGGGTCAGCACATTCAAAAGCCCAGAAGAGCTTTGAGGAAGGGAATGAGAGGGGGCTGCGGCACCTTGGAAGATTAGCAGAAGAGGTTTTCCTTCCAAAGGTTAGATGACTTCCAAAAGGAAACTGCTCTGGAAACTTTTTAACTGCCTCAGGGCAGCCCGCGTACTAAGAGCTTTGAGACGATCAGTGCTCAGTGCGGTAATGATGGGGCCACTTGCCAGCTCCTTATGAGTGCTGTGTACACAAAGCTAAATGTATTATTACTACTTCAGAACAACTGAGGTTTTCTACATGTTTCTTAGGAGTGTTACAAACCTTAAAATCCTGGAGAGCAGTGCAGTACATGGGCGGCTCCAGTTGGTGCAACCCGGTGGTTTGAGAATTGGACCCGGATTCTCATCCTGGCTCTGCCAGTCCTGCTCGAGTGACCTTTGGCATGCGGGTTAACCTTGGCTTCAGTTCTTACATGGAGTGTGAGGACTGAGCGGAGATGGTCGTATCCCTGCTGAAGGGGCCCTGTGCAGGGTGGATGCAGTGCTTGAGGACCAGCTGGCCTGCAGCGCTCCGCACGCGGGGCTCACTGCTGCTGCCGCAGCCGCCACAAGAAGCAGGAGCAGTCGTGGCAGAGCTGCATGCACAGACATGCTTCACCTCCGCTGCAGGCCCATGGCGTGACTTCTGGAAAGTCACTGAACTTCGCAGACCTTAGGTTCCTCTTCTAGAGTCTTTGCAGGGCGCAGTAGAGAATATGCAAAGTATCCTCCAGTCTTCACCTTCCTGGGTTCTAGGTGAGCTTGTGGGAGATAAAACGAAAAATGACGTAGTGGTTAAAAAAACATAGCGGCTGAAAGCAGCGACTGTGGACTCTTCCAGGCTAGACCCGAGCCCTGCCTCTATTCTGTGTTTCACTCCCCATGGCCCCACCGCCGGCCTTCCCGTGTGCACCCCACCCCGACCTGAGCTGTGATGGCTCTGAGACAGGTCTACAAGCGGCAGCCAGCCCGGGGCGCAGATCCGGGTCCCCCACTGCCCCCAGCCTGTTCTGCATTTCTGTAAATAAGGCTTTGTTGGAATGTTGCCTCCTGTTCATCTGTGCATTGTCTGGGGTCCTTTTCCAGCCGTGAAGGGCTAGTCCTGGCGTCCGGGCCCATGTGGCCTGCAGACCCTCAGCTGCTTCCTGTCTGGCGCTTTATGGAAGATGGTGCCAGCCCTCCCCTAGGGCAGCCGTGCCGCTCTGGCCCCGGGCCCAGCCCCCCTTGTGGAAGGACAGAGGGGCAGGGTTCCTGAGGACACCGCGGACCCGCTGTGCACGTCGGGACCCGCTTTGCTCGTCGGGACCCGCTTCCTCTCGTTCTCTTGTTATATGAGAAAGTAAATCTCATTTTAAAATGTCTTTTGCAGTTGTTAATGTGCTTGCCTGTGACTCCACGCAGTCCAACATTAGAGGCTTTCACTATTTGTGAAACTTTAGACAAATTATTTAACTTCTCCAGGCCTCAGATTTCTTATGTTTCTCACATTTAATAGTAACAAGGATGAAGTCAGGTGCTAAGTGGAAAGCTTTTGCTCAGGCTCTTCCACAGAAAAAGGAAGTAATAGGAAGGCATATTTTTATTTCCTGATGAATCCATACATAATTTTAAATTGCTTTAAGACTGTGTCTACACAGGCACACATTTGCCAAAATAAATACCTCTTATAAAAATCATGTTTTATTTTGAAATGTTTTGACAGCCAGAACATGTGTTTCTATTGCAAACAAAAATATTTCCAGTTTAGAAGTACTTGTTTTGATCATCTGTGTGGAAATGAATGTTTTTGCATTTGAGTTAAGCTACAAAAATATTTTTGCCAAATGCTATTGCAAATAAATTTGTCCATTTCTTAGAATATTACCTTGGGGAAGCACCCAGTGGCAATTATGCTCTTAGGCGAGATTTGCAGTTTATCACCTGCAGCAGATCTAACCTTTTGAAAAAGGAGGGAATGGCAGCTGGGGCGGACAGCTTGGTTGCGTCATCCTGGCCGAGACTCTCGTGGTATCCCCGATGCCAGCTGGATGAACTTGTGCATGGTGATCGTCCAGGACCCAGAATTAAATGACATGTTGTACTTCTGTCTCAAGCACCATATAATATTGATTTTTCTTTACTGTCACTATAATTTTTTTCTTTGAAGGCCATGAGTAAATAATATTTTTTTTGCCAAAATTATAATAATTCAATGAGAGTGGCAAGGGTTTATCCTTTTATAATTCTCACATCGTTTCTCTTCCAAATTTTACATGTAGTGAATGAAAAAGTAGGCCCACTGGATAGCCCGTGTCTTTCACTGGCATTTAAGATAAAAAGAAACCCAATAAATCATGCATCGAGCGGTTCTACCGATATTGGGTTATGAGATCAGCGTGTAACTTTTACAGGTAAATCACCAGGCAGACGTCACACGATCGATCTTGTTGAGAAAGTGGGAAAGCACTTCTTCGTTTTAAGAGTCCACGTTAGTTTTAACCCCATATGACATAGCAATATTTTTTCAAGTTGATTAGACTCTCCACTGCAAGGTCAAGATAAACGTTACATTAATAAAAGCCATAGGACTTGCCTTTGAGTTCCAAGAAAATTTAATTTGAAAGTAATACTTTGCATTTATCTAACACCTCTCATAATATGTAGTCTCAAAACACTTCAGAAATAAAATACACTAATATTTTAGCCTAGATTTACAGGCAATTCGGTGGGCTAGTGTTTCCTTACAAGACCGTGTGACCCACCAGAAATACTCAAATATAGTGGTTTGTCCCTGTCAGATGACTTTGTTCTTCAAGGAAAATTATCTGGAAGAAAATTTCTTCAACTTATGATAGAGAAATGCTTCTCTCATTTTCTTATCATTTAGCAGGAAGCTCACCAATTTCTCTCAGACAATTACACCAATGTTTCAAACCTTAGAATTACCTTTCAACATGAATAAATTCAAATATATTTGAAAACCAGTTAGAAATTCTTGAATTTCAGACATGTGAGGGACCAAAAAACTGCTGAAAATTTTCTTTAAGTTTTATGATTATCACAAAGCGGAGTGGAAATGTCGCAGAATCACAGTGTCTCAGGCTGTGGAGATTTCAGGCTATTTCTTGGCGTGCAAACTGAATCACAGGCTTAACTGTGACCGCTTGGTCCACTTCAGCTGTGAAACCCATGAACAACGGTTTCCCAGCACTGCCAAGTGCCGGAAATGCCTCCAAACACAGGAGACCCTCTCCTCTCTTCAGGGCCCGTATAAGGAGGCAGCAGTATTCACAATAGAGAGTGGAAGATAGATGAGATGGTCTCTGGTGGTGTGGTATTTTAAAAAGAAATAACAAGATTATTATCTGACGTGATCCATGTGAACTGATCTTATTGATTTTCCTGCCATGACCTTGGTCATCAGACACCAGCACAAACGCACATCTGTTACTGTCAGGTCTGCTCTCCATTGAGGTCAGAATGTGTCAGAGAAGAAAAAATAGGGGCTGGTTGTATTTGTTCTTGCCTTAATTAAGCAGTAAATCTTGGTTGTCTCCTTACTCATTCTTTTGACATGTGTTTAGCATGTGTTACAAGCCAGGTGACATGCTTGGCCGTGGGGACATCCTTGAGAAGTTGATGGTTAGAGGGGTTCCTTGTCTGCCAGATTCACCAGGACCTGGCTTCTCCTTTCCTTCCTTCCTTCCTTCCTCCCTTCCTTCCTCCCTCCCTCCCCAGATCTCTCCCTCCCCTCTTTCTTTTCTTTCATTTATTCATTCATTCATCAGTACTTTCTCAGTTCCTACAATGTGCTAGGCACTCAGACTCTAGCTGTGAACACAGTAGTTTTGGGTCCTAACTCTAATTTAACGTGTAATAAATAATTGTATAGGTCAGTTTTGTTGCAATTATAATTCCTCTTCAGAGACTCTAAATAATTTCTGGCTTCCTCTTTTTTCTTAAAAAATTATTCCTGGTTTTAAAACTTTATAGACAACTTAGAAAATTTAAGAATAGATCAAGAAAAATAACCTAAAATAACCCACCAACCCTAACAAAAGAACAAAGTAACTATTCTTCACATTTTGATGTATTTCCTTCCGTTGTTTCTTTCTCTTTGCGTGTGTGTGTGTGCGTTCTTACATGCCCACACACATGTGCGCTGGGGATCACACTATATATTCAGTTTTGCTATTTCCTTTAAATGATGATTCAATAGTCAGAATTTCTCATAGTATTGAATACTCTTTTAAAAATGTATTTCAGAATTGCTGAATAATTTTTTCTTTTATTTATATACCCTAAATTATTTAGCTCTTTTTCTTTGGATTCATTTCAGTTTTGTCCTCCCAATTTTTGTGTTATTTTAACTGATGTGCTGATGAAAGTGTGAATCCTTGTGTCACTTCTGGTTACCAGCCCAGGACAGAATCTGGAACTGGAATTACTGGGCCAAAGGGGATACTTCTGTGATGCAGCATGTACCTACCAAGTGACATCATTAGTGGCCCGCCCCCCACCACCCCGTCTGTGCCTGCTGCCACCCCCACCCGCCCCCAGGCTGCCTGGCCCCTTCGCCTGGCCTGCCTGCAGCCAGTCACCGCTTCCTCTAGATCTTTGCAGCGTTTTGTTCATACCTTTCGGGGAGTATTTTTCATATTCGGTCTTGAATGATTTATGTGTATGCCTCCCCTTGCCCCAAACCGTGGCAGTGTGACAGCGTGAAAAGCAGGCCGTGGAGAAGGACTCGGCCCTGTGACAGCGCACCCCTCATTTAGACACGCCTCTGCCTCGGCTTCCTTCCTTACGTGGGGACGGTCAGCTACGCCCTGCCTGCCTCGCAGGCCTGTGCGGGCGCACCCTGTTACGTGAAGCAGGCAGACTCACGAGACGATAACCACGCCAGTCACCTCCCCTCCTGGACTGGGGGGTCCGGAAGCCGAAGTCTGGCTGTCGCGTCAGTGTTTCACGTCAGGCAGCTGTGGTTTAGCACAACGCTGTCCCCTTGTGGACACTCTCAACTAGACTGGGCCAGTGGGTGGCCAACCCCGGCAAGTGGGGGTTAGCAGCTGAGTCCCGGAGACGGTGAGGTATGTGCAGCAGGAGGGCTGCCAGGTGTGCAAGTTTGAAATTATAGCCAAAGACCTGGCGATGTCTGCTTGTCACTGGTACTTAACGTCGGTCTGGAAGGGGTGTGTGTATATTGATGAGAATAGTTGCAAAGGGAAAAAAATCTGAATTTGGGAAATTCCACGATTCTCTAGATGCTCTAAAACACTCTCAGGAAAATAATACTCAGATCTCAGTGTGCTTGGTGTCCTGGGGAACTTTTTAAAGCTGCAGGCTTCTAGGCCACGTGTCCTGAGATTCTGACTCCGCAGATCGGGCCCAGGAGGCTACATGTTCACACACGTCCTTGGTGATCGGCATCATCGGCACGTCTGTGAAGCCGCGCTTGGGGGAGCACCAGGACCCTTACTAGTGATGCTCAGACCATCTCTTCTGTGAACGAGAGGTTAAACACACATACAGACACACAAGCGCATACCCCGCAAGAGAGGCATCTCGGTGCTCTGGTGCTTCTCTGTGTGTCTTCCTATTGTTTCACCAAATTCTGAAATACTTTTAGTGTATAAATGCTCTGCCCAAGAAAGCAGATGCAGAGCTGGACATGTTAGAGACAAGGAGTGGTCATGCTGCACAGGTCTTCTGCGTAACTCACACCTTACTGATTACTGAGAGTACTTACCAGCGCGTAATCTCAGCGTTCTGCTAAGGCAGCTCTCCTTTAAGGCAGCATGGTCTACATTAGCTTTTCACAGCAAATTAAACAGTGTTTCTTTCTGAGAACTTGCACACCAAACGTCCTTGTGGAAGTTGATTCTGTCATTATAATAGGATTTAATTATTTCTTTTCATGATTTAAAAAATTACACAAAACGCATGCTCATTGTCACGTAATTGGTAAGTACAGAAGAGTATGGACAAGCAGAGCAAGTCACCGGTGATCTTGTTTTCTGTAGGTAGTTACAGACATTTGTCATGTTTCCATGTTCTTTTATGTGTGTTTTTCACTACGGAAATCTGCCTGGGTAAACTGTTTTGTAAACATTTTAAAAGTTGTATCATAGACATTTTCTTTCGTCAAGAACTTTTGTAAAAACTCATTTTAATGGTTGTGTGATGGTTTGTCACACTTAGACGTGGGATGCCACACTTGGATGTGAACATTCGCACAAAATCAGAAATATGACACGAGGAGAGATGCACTGTTAGTACAGTAAGTGTTTCAGCCAAATAACTTAATTAGCTGGGATTTATATCGTGTGTGCATTTTCCTTGTAAAATGCATTGGCTCATGTGAGTAATTCAAAGTCCTGAAAGGAGACAGAGCAGACAGGACCCAGGGCCGGCGGAGCCAGGGCGAGGGGGGCGCTGAGGAAGACAGGGACGGTGCCCGAAGACACGGGGGCACGGCTGTCGTCAGCGCTCGGGGCAGCTCTCGCTCCTGACGCCCGCTTTGCTCTCCAGCCTCCTGACGCGCGCCTCTGGCCTCCCTCAGCCCTGCCCTTCCCTGTTGCTCCCTCTGACCTGCGCTTTCTCCTGGGGCCACAGTGCTGTCGTTTCTGTGCATTCTCTGCCGGGCTCTCCTTTCTGTCCCCTCAGCCATCTCCCCGGGGGGTTTCCTCTGGCTCCTCTGCTTTACCTGCCTCCGAGTGAGCGCTGGCCCCCGGCGTCCTGGCTGCGCTCCTCCCTCGCGCCTGCCTTCTCTTCGGCCCTTGGTCAGCCCACCCCCTCTGTGTGCCCCTCACGTCCCCATGGCCGACCAGTGTGGGGAGAAGCCTGCCCTCATCTGTCTGCCTAGTTCTCATTGTCCTTCCCCGGGACTCGATGATGGTGCTCTGAAATGTATGTCCAGGTTTCTCCTTCTCTTCTCCCTCTTCCTTTGAATCGTCATCTATATTTAAGTTTATTCCAAAAGCAACAATAATTACATTTCTAATTCTCTGTAGGTGCTATCTTCTAAAATGATGTTAAGAAAATTAAAGAATGAAAGAAAGAATATATTCAATTATTTTCTAATTTATTGATTCTCTAATTATTTTTTAAATAGTACATTGAATTTAGAGATTAAAATGTAATTATAAGAAAGTGACTTACTGTAAAGGAAGGACACTTCATTGTTTCTGACTCCCTAGGGTGTCCAGCACTAGGACACCTCTAATGTTTACCATTGTAATTTCTTAGAGGAAACATAAATAACATGGTATATGTGATAAATAAACTTCATATATAGGATAGCAGTGCTGAGTGAAACTTCAGTTTAGAAATCCTTTGAAGACATTGAAAGGGATATACATCCTCAGGTTTCTCAGTCTAAGAACTGGAATGTGAAAGAAATCTTTTGTTTTCCAGCTTTCCCTTGTCTGGCTGTCTCTGACCAGTTCTTATAATAAAATTGGATGGAGCAAAGGAAGGGGATTTAAACCATCCCCGCTAGATTTTCTTTTGCTGTTACCTTTGGAAAATAACAGGAGTGATTGTGTGCAGGGCTGTGGGTTTTAAGTTGCTCGTCTGCTAATTATAAGAAAAGCCAAGATGCTGAAATTTGTGTGGTGCTAATTACCCGTCCCTCTCTCCCACTGTGATTTACAGCGTGTCTTCGGGATGTCAGTTGCTGATCTGGAGCTTCTGCTTCTGCCTTTTCCTCAGCAATTAGGTTTCATCTTCAACTAATGGAATCGGGCGACGTGTGGCTAACATTATGGAGAATCTCTCTTCTGCTCTGCTTCATTAAGAGTTGACAGGAGACCTTAAAAAAGGTTTTCTGGTTTTTTTGTTCCTAAGGCCATGTGTATTAACATAAATTTAATCCTTCCTTTTTCTTAAATTATTATTGTCTTCTTACTCTTTGCCCCGTAGAAGTTTTGACCATCTCCAAGTCATTATCTTTTGCCCTAAGCAAAACAGACGAGGCCCTTGTTTTCACTGCTGAACTTGTGTGCAGTTCATCATGTATCCATTTCTTCTTCCCACTTCACTCCCTAGTAGCTTTTCTGTTGTTGTTCCTCCGGCATTTCTATGTGCTAATGATCCTTGAATCCTATTTTGCTGGTTGTCAATCAGTGGAAGAGAAAGATGGACTGTTGAAAGCATCTTCCCAACTCATGCTCCTGGAGAGATAGAGAAGATGTACTTTCCTTATTTTTCCTGCCAAGTGCAGCAAACATCTGTGAACATTTTATATGAAAACCCTGAAAGGTGGAGAGGAGAAGCAGATTGCCTGGGGGCCCTGGGGCTCAATGAATGACACATGGTAGGTTCTCCGGGCTTTCTGCCCGCCTCATATATGTCGGACTGGGTGCCAGAGAAGTGGAAAACCCAGATGCCAGTGGGCACAGACGGAAAAGCCTTCAAGAAACCCTGCTCTTTCTAGGGAAAGGAAAAGAGGGGCGACCTTGCAGAATGGAAAACATGTACACAACAACCCCTTTACTCCGGCCAAACACAGCAGGCAGCACTGTGGGCACTCTCTAATGCCACCAGCAATGCCGAGTGGGGAGCCCAGGCTCCCGACCTCGCCGGGCTGGCATGGGATGCTTCACTCCCCGCCCCCGGGCCAGAGCAGTAGGGAAGAGGGCTGAGTGTGTAGCCGAGACTTGCATCCCTTCTGAACAGTGGTGAGTTCCCTCCTTGTGTTCTGGGGAGATCACCTTGGGAGCAGACTTCTGTCCCCGCCTGGTGCTGTTAAGGTGCTCCTCACTCCTCTGGGTAAAGTCGGAGGGGGCCTAGTAGGGAAGTCGGGATGTGCACTTCCATCAGTGGTAGCAAGGCACCCCTCCCCAACAGGGTCACTGGAGGCTCTGTAAGGAGTGGCAGGGAGGTATCAGCAGTAATGGGGAGCAGTAATGAGGAGCCCTCCACCCCAACTCCCAGGTGTCAGTAGAGGCCAAGTGGGAGTCCTGGACTTCTACACACACGGGCACTAATGAGGGGAAGACCTACCCTTCCTCTATCAGAGCAGTGTTAGAAGAAGCCTGCATAAATAGATTTAAGCAACATCCAGAATCTCATGGCATGATATGCAGTGTCCAGGTTTCAGCTGAAAATAATTTGCTGTAACAAGAACCGAGGATGTCTCAGTTTGAATGAGAAAGGACAACCAACACACACCAACACCAGCCTAACGCAGATGTTAGAAGCTGACCAGCATTTTAAAGCAACAGTCATAAAAATGCTTCAGTGGGCAGTTATTAACACACTGGAAACAAATGAGGGAAAAGAGAACATCTCATGGAAGAGATAGAAATCTCGGCAAAGGAAGAGAGGTAAAGCACTACCGAATTGAAATTTTAGAACTGAAAAATACAATAGCTGAAATAAAAAATCTCAGTGGATGGGCTCAACAGCAGATGGGGAAGAGAGAAAAGAATCCATGAAGTTAAAGTTGGAACAGTGGAAATTAGTTAATTTGAACAATAGAGAAAATAGACTGAAAAAAAGAAAAGCAAACCAGAGCCTCAGAGACTTCTGGGACTGTGATAAAAGACCTAACAATTGTGTCATCCCAGTCCCAGAGCAGAGAAGGAGGTGGTGGTAGAAAGAATTTTCAAATTTAGCAAAGCACATAAACCTACAATCCAAGAAGCTGAGTACATCCCAAACAGCATGGATCTAAAGAAATGCACATGTAATAAGAAATGTTTATAGTCAAACTTCTGAAACTAATGACAAAAAAACCTTAAGAGCAGCCAGACAGAATAGCACCTTACCTATAAGGGGAAAACAATTTGCATGTCATCAGATTTCTTAACAGAAATGATGGAGACCACAAGATTTCAGAACATGTTTCACTTACTAAAAGATGATGACTGTCAACCAATAATTCTGTACCTGGTGAAACTGTATGTGAGGAATGAAGGGGAAATTGAGACATTCTTAGATGGAGGGAAACCATGAGTATGTGTTGTTATAATACCTACCCTTGAAGAATGGCTAAAGGAAACACTTCAAAATCCAGAAATGATGAAGAAAAAAAAAATACAAGGGGAATTTTGAAACATCAGGAAGAAAGAACAACAGAAAGAACACAAATAAGGATAAACAATAGACTTTTCTTTTTTTATGAATTTATCAAATTATGCTTGATGGTTGAAGCAAAAAGTATAACCCTATAGAATGTTCACAGTGAATGTAGAAGAAATATTTAAGACAATCATATTTTACATGGGGTAGGGTAAGGGGTTTAGAGACAGTGAGGTTTCTATACTTTACTCAAACTGGTAAAATGTTGACACTAGCACACCATGATAAAGTTATAAAGATAAAATTTAATGCCTAGAGCAACCAATAAAAAGCTATGCAAAGAGATATATTCAAAACCACTGAATACACCCAAATAGAATTGCAAAAAATTTCATATAACAATCAGGAAGGCAGAAAAAGAAATCACAGGAATTAAAGATACAGAGAAAACCAACAGCAAACACAAAATAAAAATAGACTTAAGCCCTCAAATATTCATGTTTACAATAACTGTAAATGGCTTAAATACACCAGAAAAAAGAGATTGGTAGGGTAGATTAAAAAAATATCGTAACCCAATTATATACTGTTTATAAAAAAACTAATTTCAAAATAATGATATAGGTACACTGAAAGTAAAAGGATGTAAAAGATAAGCCATGCAAACATACATCAAAAGAATTCAGGACTTGCTGTATTAACATCAGATAACATAGACTTCAGAGCAAAGAAAATTACTAGAGACACAGAGCAACATAATGGAAAAGGGTCAGTCTACCAAGATGATATGGCAATCCTAAATATATATCAAACAACAGAGCCATAGAATACATGATGTGAAGACTAACGGAAATGAAAGGAGATATATACAAATCCACATTTATAGCTGGAAACTTAAACACCCCTCTCCTGATATTTGATAGAACAGATAAGCAGAAGATCAGCAAGGAGTTGAAGAACTCAGCCATTAACCAGAAGAATGTAATTGACACTTATAGGACATTTTAGCCCAAAACAGCAGGATACTCGTTCTTTTCAGCACTCATTGAACATATACCAAGGTGGACATTATCCTGGGCCACAAAAGAAACCTTAACAAATTTAAAAGAATAGAAATCATACAGCGTGCGACCAAAATGGAATTAAATTAGACATTGATAACAGGAAAATATCCGAAGACTTGGAAACAACACATTTGACCTGTAAATATCCATGGGTCAAAGAAATCTCATAAAAATGATAGAAAACATTTTCAGTGAAAACTAAAATGCAACATATTATAATTTGAGGGACACAGCAGGCTTTAAAGCAGGCTGAAAGGGAATTTTACAGCACTGAATGCTTCCCTTACAAATGAAGAAACGTTTCAGACCCACCCAAGCTCCAACATTAAGATAATAGAAAAACAAGAGCAAAGGAAACCCAAAGCAAGCAGAAAGTGGAAAATGAGAAGAAAACACAACGAAAACAGAAAAATAGAGAAAATCAATGAAAAATAACTAATTTAAAAAAAAATTAATAAAATGGACAAATCTCTGAAAGACCAACAAAGGGAAAAAAGGACACTAATGACCAATATCTGGAGTGGAACAGGGGTGTCACTGCAGGCATCAAAGGAAAATGACGGTGTACTCTGAGCAACTATGGCTGTTTAGGTGAAACGAACCAATTCCTCGACAAGCACAAACCACCACAGCTCACCCAATATGAAACAGACCGTTTGAAAAACCCTATAACTAATATAGACATTGACTCCATAATTTTGAACCTTTTTAAAAAGAAATCTTCAGGCCCAGATAGTTGCACTGGAGAGCTGTACCGAACTTTAAACACAGACCCCCCCCTCCAATTGTACCCAGTCTCTTCTAGAAAATCAAGAGGGTGAAACAGTTCTCAATGTTATGAAGTCAACATTACTTTAATACCAAGACCAGAAAACACACCCAAACACAAGAAAATTACAGGCCAATATTCCTAATAAATATTAACAAGAAAGCCCTAACAAATACAATTATGCTTTGTATTAAAAAGAATTATGCATCATGACTACATGGGATTTATTCCAGTTATGCAAGGCTGATTCAGGACACAAAAACCAGTCCATGCAATCAGACCAGCAGTCTACAGAAGAAAACTCGTACAATCAGATGGGAGATGCAGGAAAATTATTTGACAAAGTAGCAGCCATTCCTGGTCAAAACTACCAGTAAATCAGGAATAGAACCTCTTCTACCTGAGAAGCACACACAGAAAACCTCCCACTGACACTACTTAGTGTGGACACACTGAATGCTCTCCTGCAGGCTTGGTAGCAAGATGAGTGTGTCCACTCTCACCCCTCTTCTTCAACATGGTGCTGGAGTTTCTGGCCAGCTCATAATGCGAAAGAGGAAATGAAAGGCACACAGATAGGAAAGGAAGAAAAATAACAGTTCCTGTTTGCGGTTGGCATGATGATCTACCTGAAAACAGCCCAAGGAATCAATTTTTTTAAAGCTCGTAGAATAAGTAAATTTAGCAAGGTCACAGGGTACAAGATCCACGCACAGGTATCAACTGCATTTCTATACAGTAGTGATGAACATATGGAAATTGAAATTTAAAATACAATACTTTTTACAATTACTTAAAAAAAGAATGCTTAGGTATAAATTTAACAAAACACATTTAGGACCTGATGCTGAAAACTATAAAATACAGCAGTGAAATCAAAGATTTAAGTATATGCTCCGTGATTTGAAAGAAGTCCATTTTCTTCAAATTGATGTATAGGTTTAATGCAATTTCTGTCAAAATCTTAAGGTTTTTTTTGTAAGTATAGTAAAGATTGTTCTAAAATGTACGTGGAAAATCAAAGAAGTTGAAATAGTTTTGAAAGAGAAGGATGAAGTGGGAGGAATCACTCTATCCAATTTGAATTCTTACTATACAGCTAAAGCAGTAAAAACGCCATGGGGTCACGTAGGGATAGACATATCCATCTGTGGAGCAGAACAGGGAGCCCAGAAATGGACTGTCAGAAGTACAGCCGACGGATTTGTGACAAAGGCAGAAAAGCAAGTCAGTGGAGGAAGAATGGTCTTTTCATCAAGTGGTGCTGGGAAAAAAATTAAACCTTGACCAAACCCTACTCCTTATAAAAATATTAATTCCAATGTGTTGGATGAAATGTTAAAAGTAAAACTATTAAGCTTTCAGAAGAAAACATAGGAGGAAATCTCTGGGTTTTAGGATTTCATGAAGAGATCCTAAACATGACACCAAAAGCAAAGTTCATAAAGGCAAAAAAAAAAAAAAAAAAAAAAACCCAATACATTGGAATTCTTCAAATTTCAAGTTTTGCTCTTCAAATTTCAAAACTTTTGCTCTGTTCAGGGAATGAAAAGACAAGCTGTGGACTGTAGTAAAATATTTGAAAGCCACATATTCTCTAGAATACGTAGAGAGTGCTCAAAACTCTGTAATAAAAAGTCTAATTATAAAATGGGCAAAAGACACGAAGAGACATTTCAAGAAAGAGGCTCTGTGGACAGCAAATAAGCACATGGAAAGATACTGAGCATGACTGGCTTTAGAGAAGTGCAAATTAAATTGTGATGAGATATCACTGAGGAGCTACTGGAACAGCTAAAAGAAAAGGTGGGGGCAACACTGAATGCTGGCCAGGGTCTGGAGAAACTCGGATTGCTCGTGCACTGCAGGTGGCAAGGTAAAAGAGTCCAGCCACTCTGGAAAGCAATTCAGCAGTTTCACACAAAAAAATTAAACATACACTGATGGGAAGACTTAGCAATTGCACTACCAAGCATTCATCTCAGAGGAAAAAAAAACTGTGTCCACACAAGATGTACGCCTGGATGTTCATAGAAACTTTACTTGTAATGGCCAAAGCTTAGAAATGGCCCCTGTGTTCTTCAGTGGCTGAATAGTTAAACAAAGCATGATACAGCCATGTCATAGAGCACTGCTCAGCGCTGTTAAGGCATGGACCATGGACAGTGGCAGCAGCTTGTATGTACCTCAGGGGAGCTGTCCTGAAGGAAGAAAAGCCTATCTCAGGAGGTCACATATTGCACGGCTGTTTATAGAATATTCTTGAAATGACAAAATTAGATGCTTGAAGAACCGATTAGTAGGTGTCAGGCTTGGGATGGTGTGGGGAAGGGGGTCCATGTCAGGGCTGTTGATGGTGATGGACTAGCCCTGCATCTTGGTTGTGGTGTCAGTGAAACCGGTGCTCATGTGTGAGTGGTACAGAGTCGATTTCCTGGGTTTTCATGACATTATATTTAGAGGTATTCGCTAGGAGACTCCGGGTGACGGGTGCACGGCTTTCCTGTATTATCTTTACAACTTCCTGTGAATCTATAACTATTTCAAAAAAATTTAAGGGAGCCTTCTCAGATGTCCTTTTGAGAATAACTGACCCACTTGAAAACACTTTGAAATGTTCGTCATCGACATCCCAGATGGTTTGCCTTAGTTGTTGTCTCATTGTGTTATACTTTTGTTGTTTTTGTTTATTTATTTGTGTGAACAGATGGGTTCCTGTTTTTTAGAGTAAAACCTTTGTCTTGAAATTGGCCTTTTGCAAACTTTTCAGGGCTGCTTTGCAGGATGAACTGAAGTTCTAATATGAAAGGAGAATTTACGAAGGTTAGAAACCCCAGGCCCTCTCCTCTTGATGTTTGTCTTCAAGGACCTCAGTGATCAACTCCGTCTCAACCTCAAGGGAACAAAGCATGTGCCAGATGCCCCAAAACTTAAACATTCTCTTTGGTTTTGTATTTTTTTAATTTGATAAATTAATTTTAAATTATTTGACATATTATTTGAGTATAAAGAGATTTTATTAAAACTCTTTAAGCATTTTTTATTAAACTTGTTATTGCCTACAATGCCTTTTACCTTTTAAATCCGTTGGGGCAGGCAGAGAATTGATAAAGCACTGGTTTTCCAGTGGCAGATTCTGTGATACTTACAGCAAGTCCCATGCTGCGGTTAACTGTTCTGCTGTTCCACACGTATGCACTTTGTCTTTCCACCTGGCTTCCTTACAGTGGGGTCGCGTGAAATACTCAGCATCCTTCAGAATGACCAGCTTGATGCAAGACTTTCATATACTGGACACATAATAACTTATTTGTTCACTGGTTATTCAATTATTCCATGCTATTTTAATGAGACAGGAACAAAAAATCCATTGCCCAAATATGATTGTTTTTTATGAAAGTTCTCATGTTGGAATTACTAAGGACAGAGATCTGACTGGAGTTGTTTCCAGTTTTAATATAAGAACAAGCTGTTTGGGGAAAATCTTTCTCTTCTGTCTCAGTGCTTCACAGTGTACTTTTTCTTAGTTAAACAGAGTCTTATACACTTACTGTTTGCTCTCACCTGCTGTGCAGAACATGCACACCAATGGCGGAGGCTGTCAGAGTGCCCGCACGTCCCAGCTGAGCCATAGCTGCATCACTGCTTGACCTGCAGGGGCTCCCGGGCCATCCAGAGGGCAGTGCGGAGGCTGTGGGTCAGTGGTCCTGGCAGCTGACCCCAGTCCACCTTCTAGAAGACGTCCTAGGGACGTTCGCGCTGGCATTTCATACTTCCTGTTTTCACATTACCTGCACGATCACACCTTGTGCCGAATACTGCATCATTTGCAAACACCTGGCCGGTACCTTTATTACTGTGGCTTCATGTAGTAATCGAGAGATTTTTATCTAATATATAAAGTGCATTTGAAAGCTATTCTTTTACATTTATGTCAATTTCAGGCTTTAAATTTTATTTCCAGGCAACTCTCAGGAGGTGTTTTTGTGAATTCGTGACCTATAATTTGATAGCAATTAATATTATTGTTCCCGAGTTAGAATGTCTTTATATCGAAAAGTCTGAATTATGTAATTTCAGAAAGCTGATATACTTTCTCTTTTATCACAGCAAAGAGTATGATTTGACTTTTTAAAACAACATAAAAATATTTCTATAGATTTTTGCGTGTTTCCTTTTTTCTTTACAATGAGAACGATCTCCATTAATTTCAGAGGCTGTGCTCGCCATCATCTTTGCAGTTAAGGACTGACTTATTCTGTCATTAAATATTTATTGAGCCCTGGGCTTACACTTCAGGGTTATGTCAGAGAGGAGACAAATTAGGTCCCTGGCCTCATAAAGTTTACATGGGAGAGACGGGCAGTTAACAAGGAAGCAGATGAATAAACAAGGTAATCCTAGAGAGCTGTCCGTCATGTGAAGGAAACTGGGTGACATGTGCAGTCGGGGCGGTGGGTGGCTTTGGTCGGTGGTCAAGGAAGTCTGCTTTAGGAAGCTGACATTTGCACTGATTCCTGCAGTGTCAGGATGAGCCCGCAGGTGCCCACCATGATAGCGTTTCAGGCCTGGGGGATGGCGGGCAGGCCCGGCGAGCTGGGAGCGAGACCGCTGAGAGTGTGAAGAGGCAGGAAGAAGTGAGTGCTGGAGGGAGGTGAGCCAGGGGAGGGTCTCGGGGGTGGGCGTGGAGGGGAGGCAGGGACCAGCCCTGCCAGGCCGCTTGGACCACTTACATCCTCTGGAACTTTTTTTTCATGTGTCAGTTTCTGGTGCAGCAGTGCCCCAGTCACGCACATACACACATACATTTGAGTCCTTTGGAATTTTGTTCTGAGCACGGTGAGGCGCCATCGACCCTCTCTGAGCGGGTGCCACCTGGGCTTCTCTGCACGTGGCTGCTGTGTGGGAGCAGAGACCCAGGAGGGAGACCTGCCTGGCTGACCCTCCGGGAAGGTTGTCTTGGGCCGTTGTCCTTCGTGGCAGGTTACTCAGTCTCTCTAGAGCTCAGCGTCCTCGTTTGTAAGTGACATTATTGGCCGTATCTGTGTAGTAAGCTTACCGCGAGGGTTCTGTAAGGAAATGTACGTGAAAGGCTTCTGTTTAAACAGAGCAGGTGCTCAGCAGCATAGGAGCAATCGCTGTAGCCTGTGGTGGTTCTGAAAATGAGTAAGACATCTCACTGCCTTCAGGAAGCACCTGGCAGTGGGCATGTAGCCAGACCCGTGAATTCCAGCAGTTTCACTGTCAGACATAGAATTGCTTGTTGAGTCTAAATGTGGCTAAACATACTCCGAGTGGCCCTGTGATTTGGCCCAGGTGCCTCACAGCTTCTGCCCTGTGGACCTTCCCTGGTACCACTCCTCTGGGCTCAAGCACTGTTGCCCGCCAGCCCCTGGGAAGGTGCAAACCCTCACACTCAGTACCTGGAGTACTAACCATTGGTTAGTCTCCAGCCTAAGGGGACAGAACCAACCACGTGCCAGGGGATGAAGGGGTGCCAGGAAGCAGGCTGCACCCCCTGGGACGGGGGCAGGGGTCCAAATCTGGAGGAGCAGGAGGTCTCGGATAGCTGGAGGGTGCAGGGAACCCCTCCTCCAGCTTGGGAAGTGTGAGCGCAGCCCCGAGACAGACACCTGCTTCAGAGCTGAGTCTGGCTGGTCGGCAGGTGGTGAAGGGGTTGTCTTCCTCTGCTAAGAAAATCGTGGCTTCTGCACCTCAGAGCCCCCTGGGAGCTGCGGGTCTACGTAGGGTGCAGTTGGAGGTGTTGGTCTCTCCACGGCCAGAGAAATCCAAGTCCTAAAAGAAAAAGAGAGAGAGTTTCCAAACAGCGTAAAGTAAGAAAGGCTCTGGGTGGGGGCAGACTGTCACGCGTTTTCCCTTGGCTTCCCCTTGGGGATTTCTTCGTTCGTTTCCCCTGCTGTCCCAGACGTCTCCGATGCCTTTCTCCGCACACCGTCTTCCACAATTCAGTTAGTCTGGTCTCTGGTATTTGTAACAAAAAAGAATTTTCCCAAGCACATGTCAGCCCTGTTAGAGCAAGATCCCCCTGGTCATCAGAACGTCGCACCTGCTTTCTGTCCCGGCGTTTGGGCCCCTGATCATGGAGTCTGAACTAAAGCTTTCACCTGGAGGATATACCAGCTCTGAAAGCAAAACCACTCATAATTTAGTAGTTAATTATTGTTTAATTTGTTTATGCTAAGATATTACAGTCATAACCCATCACTTCTTGACAAGTCACATGTCTGGTAACCTTTGTGACTAAGAACTAAACTGAGACCCAGGAGTTGGCAAAGCAGATGTTACACAGCCAAAATAAACATCGCATTAATTCACGGCTGGATTTAAAAGCGAGCCCCTCGGACCCTAATTCAAAGGCTGTTTCATCTCAGCCCACGAACACATGTGAAATACCAGATTAGAAATAGCGAGAGGCAGGTGTCCGGGCAGCAGCAAGGAGCGAGCCGGCAGCCCGAGAGCACCGGAGGGGATGGAGGATCGCGGAATGTGGGGCCAGGAGTCACAGCACATTCACAGCCACATCACAGTTGCAAATAACCCTGCAGACACAGCCCTGCAGAAGCAGCTCCGGACCCAGACTCAGAGGGGCTCTAGAGACCCATGAACTGCAGACCAGGGGCTGGAGGCCTCGACTGAGCCATCTGTGAACAGACAGTTGCTTCCCGTCTCTGAGTTTCTGTCCCCTGGCTGTAAAATATGGGGATGATAATGCCTGTTATCAGAATTAAACGAAGTGCTGTGTGTGAAAGGGGCTGTGGCACTGTAGAAGGGCAGCGTGAAGGTTAGCTTTTTCACTCCTTTTTCTTTCTGTTGATTAGCTATTTAATTATCGACGAGTCATTCACCACCCCTGAGACTCAGTTTCCTCCTAAACTGAGAGACTAATTGCATTTTATTTGCCCACTTAATACCAGTGAAATAATGCCTTTAAAGGGCTTTGCATTCTGTGAGTAATTACAGCATTCTACGATTCTGTAAGCTTTGCATTGCCATGTGAGCGGGATGGCATTGTCATGACTGTGCTGCAGAGCAGTGTACAAATTGTGAAGATGGTCCTGAGGCCTCGAGAAAGGTTAAATGTCAGCCAGCACGCTTTATTTAAGAAGGAAGAGAACTACTGTATAATTAAGTTCAGAAAATTTTCTTTAAAATGTGACTCTAAAACAAGTTTCCATGCCTGAAGCATTGAGCATTGAATGTGTGGGAAATCTGCCTTTGTAGGAGATCTCATTTCCCAGTTATGCCAGAATGAGTTGTTCTGTGTATGCCTCAGATATGGAGAGGTTCTAATTAAGTGCACATTACAATGAAATTAATAAATGACATCAATGTTTAGACTTTAAAATGGGCTTTGAGAGCATGCCGTGTGGGCTTGGACTGATTATAATCCTAATCTTTTAAGTTGTGAATCAGTATTATGTAGCATTAAAACTCAATTAAATAAAAAATAAATGAAGAATCAAGTAAAGAGAACATTCATCTCTCAGTTGGTTCAAACTGTCAAATGATGGCTTAAAATCTGTTAAGTGCTAACATCTAATTGTCCTTATTGTTCACTGGATTCCAAAATAATTGCACATATAATTAGTCTCAGTTAATGAGAGAGTTTAAACTACCTTATTCACAAGTATACTAGTTTGTCACAAATTGTTCAAATATAATGGCAGACTTAAGGTTTGATTTTATTTTTTGCAGATAAACTGCAGACTGTAAATGAATTAATATATATATATATATAAAACTACTTACCAGAAATTTTCTTAAAAACTGTTTGACCCAGTAGTTTCTGATCCATTCCCAGTGGTAAAAGGTGTAGACCAGGAAGGTGTTCCCCTCCCCGCAAGGCACCAGCCAAGACTGAGCAGGAGCCCCACCAGCACCTGACGGCCCAGAGAAGCTTTCTCAGTCCAGAGGGCCAGGCACCACTCACCTCCCACCCAGTGATGCAGGGAGGCCAGGGAAGCGCCTTCCGTCCCCACAGGTGGCAACAGCAGGGAGCCAGCAGGAGACCAGCAGACCCTACAGAACAAAGGAGACGAGGGTAGCTCTGAGAAGTGAATTGTCGTTGTAGCTACAGCTCACAAATAGTGTGTTTAACAGCCTGCCCACCACACCCCTGGATGCCCAGACACGTACATTGTGAAGTCAGGTGTCCCCTGCCTCTGGTCCAGGGTCCTCGGGGACAGTCGGGTTTGAGCTGCAGTCGGGCCACGGCAGAGCAGGCTGCCAGCTTGCAGGACCTCACACTCAACCCCCCTGGCCTTTGCCCCTCCACTCCCAGGAGGTGCTTCCCAAGGGAGAGTGGAGAGTCAGCCTAAGTGCTTAGGATTTACAAACCCCTTTCACCTTGAAATTGCGTTACAAGTTTTAAACTTCATGTTACTCCCTTGGAAAAGAAAGAAGTAACATGTAATACTCAATTTCACACTCGGGAAACAGAAACAGTGTATCTGTTAGGAAAGAGTCTGTGACTGTGTAATTCTGTCCTCAGACCTTTCTCAAGTGTTTATTTTATTCTAAAATAAAAAGCTTCCATATTCAAAATTTAGCTTTGTCCCGATTGGGTAATTAAATTAAGAATTCAAAATGAGACAGTAAATAAATTAGACCAAATAAATAAGTTGCCTCTGTGCACCTAGTTATAGACATAAGTTCAGATAATTACCATTGAAATCAGAAAGCACTGTCCTAAAATATTAGAATAACAATTTTTATACCTTAAATACAAGCTTTTGAAAAATAACGATGTTTATTGGTAAAAGGAGACTTCTAAGGGCTGCTGCGTGTCTCGACGAGTCAACAAATAGGGCTGCTGAGAGAGGTGACTTCAGTTTTCTTTATTCACATGTTCATAACAAAATTAGGAAAATCAGTGAGAGTATATTATCTGTTTTGTTGACTCAATGATAATACACCTTTTCATCATAAAACGTGAATTTCAAGCACCCATCTTTTTCATTAGTGACGTGTGCAGAACTGGAAGAAGACAGTTTATGCATTTATGTCCCTCCCGAGTCTCCAGGCCTGCAACACGGTGTGCTGGGGAGTTGTCCTTCTGCTGCACCACCGCTGATCGTGTCTGAGCAGTGTTTATTTGCTGTGGGCCGAGGGGTGAGGTGAGGAGAAAACTTCCTACTGGTTGTGTTGGTACCTTCTAAGGGTCCTAACAGTGAGTCGTATTAGGGCGGCTGTGGTGGCAAACAGACACAAACACAGCAGAAGCGGTTTTCGCTCCCGGAGAAAGCCAGGGTGGCCCTCTTGGCCCTGGCACTGCTCTTCCCCTGGGGGTTCCGAGACTTGGCGTTCCCTCCTGTGGCCCCGCCCTTGCCGCTGCCAGGCGTTCAGTGGGAAGGGGCAGTGCACCTGCCTGGAATGTATCTTTCAGCCTTTACAGGCATGGCATGCTTGTGACAGGAAAGCATGCTTGCTGTTCAATAGACAACATTCCCCTCTATTAAGAGGAATTGATTTTTAAAATTTCACTTGCATCATAAAGAAGCACTGGAAAAAAGTGTCGCTCGCTGATTGTTTACATGGCAGGTAGAGAAGCAAGTTACTTTCAGTTTTAAAAGCAACCTTGTTGCCATATTGATTTAATCAGAGTTCTATTTGTGTCTGCTGATCCATTGTGGAATCGGAATCCCTAAACAGAAAGTGGTTTCATTCCGTTGCTCTCTATGCTGGAAGGGAAGTGTGATGTTGGATTTACTACCAATGTCTGCCATCACCCCATCACCTCCAGGCACTGAAGAAGCCTCTGCATTATTTCTGTGCTCGCCTAAGACTGGCTCTGCCCCACCCATCCTTCTCATTTTGCCAAGGATAGCAGTTAAAAATGACTCATCCAGAATAAAACATATTAACTGAAGTCCATACTTCATTCAATTTTCCTTCTGTTTACTTGATGTCCCTTTTCTGTCCCAGGATCTCATCTAGGACCCCACATTGCACATGGTCACCGTGTCTCCTTTGGGTTTCTGCATGAGGGACTTGGCTTGTTTGTGATGGCCTTTACAGTTTTGTTTTGTTTTGTTTTGTTTTTTTGAGAGGGGTTACTGGTAAGATATTTTGTAGAATTTCCTTTAATTTGGATTTTACTGATCTTTTCCTCACGGTTAAACAGGGGTTATGAGTGTTGGGGGGAGGACCACAGAGGTCAGCGCCATTCTCAGCACATCATGGCCGTGGTTCCCATGTCAGTGTGGTCTGACTGCCTGGCTCAGGTGTGCTCTCAGGGTTCTCCACTGTGAAGTTAGGCTGCGTTCCCCTTTCCATACTACTTCTTTCTATTTTAATTCTGCCTCGCCTGCAAGACTACCTTAGGATTCACCTCCTTCTAGATATCGTCCCTTGAACTGACTGATTTTGCGGATTATTGGACCATAGACTTATTATTTGAAACAAGACTCATCGAGAACGGCACTAGAAGGGAAGGTGCGAAGTGCTCACCACCTCTGAGCTGAGCGACACAACCACGATTCCGTAACTCATCACAATTATAATCTCTTTATGTTCATGGGTAAAACCTCAGAACTCCTCTAACCCTGGAGAAGGGTCTTGTGACACTGAGATGAGGGGCAAGAAGACCACACAGTCGTGGGTTAGCAAACTCCAGTGGCTGTTTCTAAGTACAGATGTATATTTGAGAGGGAGCCGGGGTTTCCAGAAAAACCCCCTGGGTCTGTCCATTTGCTGGGGTTTTGGCCAACCTTGGCCAGCAGGCAGGGTGCCTGACCTGCAGTTCCGTCTGCCATAGAGGTTGACCTCCTGGGAGTCCCTCCCCGGAACGCTGAGCTTTTAGTTATCCTGTGGTGTTCACTCTCATTTTATCTGAAAAACTCCCCTATGTGAACTTCCAGGCAGAGACCGTGCATCCTACGTCCTCTGTAGTCCCCAGGGCCGTGCTCTCAGGCGTGTGTTCCTCAGGCCCTCTCTTCTCTTTCTACCACATGTCACGTTGTGGCCTCCTTAGTTCTCTCTGCTCCATGGAGACTGAGTGTTCTTCATCCCTCGCACCAGCAGAATAGGCAGGCATTCTACCCAGAAACACCAGCAGAAGCCCTTATAGCTTAGAGGAGAAATGCAGTGCAAAACCACCACGAATTCCCTTTGAAATGACTACATTCAGGAATTAATTTGTAAGTGTCAGCAAGACACATAGAAATCTTTGGTTCAAAGTTCAAAGGAAAATGGCTTGAGAGAGAGCATAGGACACCCTGGGCCCCCTGCCATCAGCCCTTGGGCTCAGACGGCGTTGGGTCCACTTGACAGGGTGGCCCCTGTTGGCATCATTGTCCTTCCCTGTACGGTGTTTGTACTTATCTTAACATGGCTTCAAACTGCTTTGGGTATTAATGAAAGTTTGTATGTAAGGTCCAGTGAAATTAAGTGGTTTTTAAAAAAATCTTAGTGAATCTTTTACTATTTTGTTTTCAATTTAGAAGCAAAGTTAACTCTTATATATTCAGGTGTGAAATTAATCGTTAGCCCAAAGGAAAATAGACTTTTAAAGAGGAACATACAGTTTTAATGGCTTGGTGTGTGGGGGGGGGGTGTTCCCTCCAGTGCTACCTTCAGATACCCATAGATTCTGAGGTCGGGGGAGGATTATGTCCCTCAGGAGAGACTTGACATTTGTGGTCATCACGACTGGGTGGAGGGGTGCTACAGACATCTTGTGAGTGAAGCCAGGGTTGCTGCCGCACACCCAGCAGTGCATGAACAGCCCCAAGAGCAGAGAGCTGTCTCACCCACGTCAGCAGTGCCAGGGTTGAGCAGCTTCTCTGACTGACAGTGTTGCCTCCAGTTCTTGCCTGGGGCACTTTCCCTAGACCTGAGACATACTGTATATTTGGTTTGGTCTGAAAGATGGTAGATACAGCCCCGGAGAATGTCTGTGACCCCAGGTCCAGCTAAGAACCAGCCTTCTAGAATGTTCTAGAATGATTTCTAGAACAATGGTTTCCACTCAGCCTGTTTGTATATGAAGACCTTTCTTAATGACCAGAATTTTCAGGGAGTCTCACATAATTGTTGATCTCTTATTCAAGAATGAAGAAAATGCATAATAATGCTAGCCCACACATGTACACACACACACACACTCCTGCAATAGCTGTGAGTTAGTGAGCTATTTTCAGTCATTTCTATCTTGTCAACCACAACATTAGAAAAACAATGTACCTATGTGTCTGTCTGGGACCCATTATTTATTCAGGCTCCAGTGAGTGCCTGGGTGCATATGTGCTTGATGGCCCTGGAAGGGATCTTTGTCCTCATAGGGGAATGTGGCACATGGGGTGGGGATCCCCTGTCAGTGAGGGTTCCTTTGAGCAGAGACGGCATGGCGGGTACTCACATCTGGAGCTGAACAAATGGTCAGTCCAGGCGGGCGGCGAGGGAAGCGTCTGCTCATGATGGCGGGTGCTCTGCCGTGCTTGTCCAGCCTCGTCGCCGGTCATTAAAGGACTCTGACAGCCGAGGCATCAGGCTGCTTTCTCCAGCCCCAGGGAGAGTAGGAGCTCCGGAATGAAGCCCGTGGACAGAAGAGACTCCCGCCAAGACTCTGAATCTTCTGGGACCATCTGTGTCCACTTTTTCAGAGAGCAGATTGTGAAATGGCAGGAGGGTAGGACATGGAGGTGATAGAGATGTGAATGAGCTGATTCTAGGGAGGCAGCGAGAGGACCAGTGCCAGTGGGGAGAGCCCGTTGGGAGAGTAAGTGCCCTGGCAGTGGGTCTGAGAGGACGAGATGACAAATGGCTTTGTTCTCTGCGAAGGCAGCCAAACATGTGAGAGTTGTGGCTTGGGTACCAGATCTTAGATCATTTTTCCTTACTCACAAAATTAATGTCCACATTCCTTCCAGGAAACTAGCAAAAGCAAATAGATCAAGAGGCGGCCAATTGGAAGAGCCTCAGATGTAGTAAGAGGGTGGAGGGGAGGGAGAGGTTGTATAATCAGCTCTTTGGCAGCTGTACTCTACCACACTCTGGCCTCGAAGATTTTTGCCTTGGCTCCCAAACTTAGAGGCCTTTTCATGTCTGCCATCAGTGTTTGAAATACAGAAACAGGCTTAAGGTCTTGGGAGAACCTCAGGACAGTTTTTATTTTGATGATTTTTCTTATCAATTTGTATACTTTACATTTCCATTGAGTAGCGTCTCAGTTAGCTATTGCTGTGTAACAAACCACCTCCAGAGTGAGAGGTTTCAAAGAATAACTTTTTGTTATTTCTCGTGAGTCTGTGGGTTGGCTAGGTGGTTCTGCTGATCTGGCCTCACCTATGGTCACCCATGGTCATGAAGAGCCAGGTGAGTGGGAGTGGCTGCTCAAGGATGGCCTTGGACGGGGCCTCACTTCTCCTCCATGTCTCCCACACCCTTCTATGAGGCTCAGTGGGCATGTTTTCCCAGCAGTGGGTCCTGGAGAGAAAGAAATTCACAAGAGCTTTTCAAGCTTCTGCTTGTATCATGTTTCCGATGAAACCACTGTGAGGCAGGTCACAGACCAAGCTTGGGGTCCATGTGGAAGGATGTTACTCTAGACAGGGAGGCAGATATGGGGTCAGTAATGCCATCACTCTACCAGAACTGGTGAGGTACAAGCAAGCTAGCTGATGGCTACTGGTGGTCAGCATGACTTTTTCTCCTGCATATTCTTTTATGTTTGGAGCTGCTGCTTTGGAGCTAAACATGTCATGTATTTTAATCTACCTAGTGGTTGAGATCCACCTTGGCAGGCATCTTGACTAGGTGTTTTAACCTGATAATTTTTCTATCTCTTAGTCATTCTGTCACCTACATGATGATGATAGAAATCCCAGGAATACAAACACCGCACTAACATGGCATGTTCAGAGGAACTAAATAAAAGAAGCCTGTAGGAAACAGAATGGAATCCCCATGGAGAAAAACTTCCTGGTGATTTTGTTTTTAAGATAAAATGAGAAAGGAAGGAGTGTTTGTTAGCAGTGACTACATAGAGCTCCAGTTGGCTTTCTGGTTTTTTTCTTTTCTTTTTTTTTTTTTTTTTTTTTTTGAGTAGGTGGTGCATAATGGTGAAGTGGGGGACTCCAGCCATGCGTGTGTGTTGTCAGTAGGGTGTGCAGAGACAGCTGGTTTTCAAATTGTGATGATCAAACAAATACAGAAGAGTTTATAAACATACGTGAATAATGAGTACATTTTTGCACTTTGTCGGGAGAGACCTACCATGTTATTTGGAGCTTATATAGACAGAATAAAGTGAAACTTCCTAAAATCCCATGAAAAGACAGGGGAGATTTTTCTAAGACTTTTTACAGTAAGTTTTTAATTTATACAATTCATATTTACAGCATTGCCATCAGCCCTCTCTTGGCCTTAATTATTTATATATATGTATTTTGTTCAGTGCTAATAATTATACTTTGTTTTCTTATTGGCAACACATTCCTCCTCTTTCTCCACGTGAAGCGTTCATAGGGACTAAGCGACAGACACTAGCAGTCCTCGCAGTGGGTCTGTTTTGTTTGGTTGACTGAGGCACAGAGCGTCTAGGACACACTCAGTGAGATGGAACTGAGCGGCAGAGGGGATGTGGCATCTTCAGCTCAGGGCTCCGTGGCTGCCAGTGAGCCTTAGAAGGCAGCACTGCTGAGGCTGGTCAGGCTGTAACTTTCACTGGGACGGGGGTGTGGTGGCTACGGAGCCTTCACATGCTGCTCACCCTTTCTTACAGTGGCCATCTTACCTGTGTGGAGAAGGAGTTTATCTTGGAAGTCTTCCTGACATCTAGGGAGGCACGCCAGTGTCTAGCAAGTAATCTCAGGGGTTACAGGCTTGGATTTTGGTCATTTGCACGTTGGCAGGTGAATCCATCCCTGGGGCTCTGCATTTTTTTTTTCTCAATTAAGTAAAACAGACATTAGGCAGGTCAATGATAAGCATAAAAGAGGTTTGACAAATTTCTTGAAAAGAGGGTTTCTACAACTAGGAAGCAGCTCTCTGTGCAAGGTGATGGGTCTTTAAGGGGCAGGCTAATTCACCGCCTGGCCCGCTGAATCAAGCCCTGTTTCCAGGAAGACACTTTGCCTGAAGACCTCTAGCAGGATGACATGAAAACAGTTGCTATGCTGGGAAGCCTTCTAAATGTGTGCAGCCAAACGGCCATTGCAGATTGTAGGGCTTCATTCAGGAGAAACTGTCTTAACTTGTCATTTCTCGGGACTGATATGCAGAAACTTACAAGTAATAGCAGTGACCTTCTGGCTGTCGTTGGATGCACTTGGCCTTCCCTCGGTTTCCGGGGTCTGGTGGTCATTGTGCTAAGCATGGCTTCAGATGGTGGCTCCTGTTCCTGGCTTATCTCTAGCTTCTCTGCCTTTTAATCTGGCCGAGACCTGTGTTCACCTCCACCCGTGAGTTCCCAAAGCCCCGTCTGCCCTCTGACTCCTGCTCCTTCCACCCTGTCCAGCGACCAGCAGTGAAGTGATCAGTGCACCTGGCTTTCATGACAGGAAGGGATGGATGACAGCACAGTGAGGGGCCGGAGGTGACGTCCCTTGAGGCATCTCAGAGGCCTGTCCTCTCACCAGCCTTCCCTGCACGACGGTGGTGACAGTCCCATCCTAGTCCTCATGACCCATAGTGAATGTTCTCTGGACAAATGGCTCTCAAATCTGAACACACATCACGGTCACCCAGGACACCTGTTCTGGGGTCACAGCCCCGAGCTACTGACTCAGGATCTCCAAGGAGTGGCCCCAAGAGTTTACTTTTCAAAAGGCTCCAAGATGTTTCAGATGAAGCTGCCCTGAGAATCCACTTCAGGAGCTGTTGGTCCAGACCGGCCAGCAGCCTGGGCCTCTGCCCTGGCTCCCAGTGAGAGGAAGGCTCCTGCATGCTTCATCTTCTTCATGGCAGGTAACGGGCATTAAGGAGCCACAGCTCTCTTCATTTACCTGTGGTATCCTGCTGATACTTAGCAATAGCTGTTTTTAGATGTTGTTGTCTCATTGGCCCCTCGACTGCTCCTCAAACACAGAGGAGCCTTAGTGCATAATTGGTGCCCCGTGAGGAACAGAGGGAGAGATGCCTGGTCTCTGAGAACTGCTTGAGAATGCCACTAACACTGGTGTAACTCAGTCAGAGGGGGTGTGGCGCTCCCCTCCGCATGCCAGGGCCACTTGGTTTTCACTGCTACTGGAGGTGCAAGGCTGTTGGTCAAGGATCCTGTGGAAACAGGGGGAGGGCTATGGGAACAGGCCAAATTAAAACACCCAGAGTTTGCTGTTCTTAACAAGATTCACCTGTTCTTCTGTACTAATCACTCCCTGGATTGTTGCAAGCCTCTGCTTACTTCCCAGAGTTCTGAGAAAGTTAATACTACGGTTTTTGCCAGTGTTCTCAACTGATTTGGTGGAGGAGTTGAATTTCCGAGGCTTTTGATCTGCCATTCCAGGTGCCTTGGTATGCTTCAATGAGGTGTGGACCCGGGGAGGGGCCCCTTTGTAGGGAAAAGCCGTCAGGGACCTAACCTCGTGGTTCATGTGCCTCTGCCACTCCCCGGGGCCCCCAGAGTAGAATGTCTGTGGCTTAGGGAGGGACACTGGCTTCCTTGGCCACATCTCACTGGACACCTCCCCTGTCACCTCCTATGCACCAAGTACATGATCTAGGTACTTTCTGAATCTCTGAAGAAGGCATGACAGAGTTTCTAGGACAGTCCTCCCCCCACCAGCCACAGGGCTGGCTGCGGCGTTTTAAATGTGTCCAGTCAGAGTCCAGGGCAACCCTGTCAGCCCCTCGTGTCGCCGGAGCTCTGAGGGGTGATGTACAGCCCAGGTTGTCCCAGCTTCACCCGCGTGGGAGGTGTGAACCCAACTGGCGGTGCCGCATGTGCGCGTGTGTGCGTGTGCGTGTGAAGCTAATGTTAGCTCTCCTCATCAGGAAAAAGTGAAAACAACTTTTTTTTTTTTACTACTCTATATTTCATCTGTGTTATTCTTTTTTTTTTTAACTTTTTTATTGATTTATAATTATTTTACAATGTTGTGTCAAATTCCAGTGTTCAGCACAATTTTTCAGTCATTCATGGACATATACACACTCATTGTTGCATTTTTTTCTCTGTGAGTTATCATAACATTTTGTGTATATTTCCCTGTGATATACAGTGTAATCTTGTTTATCTATTCTACAATTTTGAAATCCCAGTCTATCCCTTCCCACCCTCCACCCCTCTGGTAACCACAAGACTGTATTCTCTGTCTGTGAGTCTATTTCTGTTCTGTATTTACGCTTTGTTTTTGTTTGTTTGTTTGTTTTTGTTTTTTAGATTCCACATATGAGTGATCTCATATGGTATTTTTCTTTCTATTTCTGGCTTGCTTCACTTAGAATGACATTCTCCAGGAGCATCCATGTTGCTGCAAATGGCATTATGTTGTCGGTTTTTATGGCTGAGTAGTATTCCATTGTATAATTATACCACTTCTTCTTCATCCAGTCACCTGTTGATGGACATTTAGGCTGTTTCCATGTTTTGGCTATTGTAAATAGTGCTGCTATGAACATTGGGGTGCAGGTGTCATCCTGAAGTAGGGTTCCTTCTGGATACAAGCCCAGGAGTGGGATTCCTGGGTCATATGGTAAGTCTATTCCTAGTCTTTTCAGGAATCTCCACACTGTTTTCCATAGTGGCTGCACCAAACTGCATTCCCACCAGCAGTGTAGGAGGGTTCCCCTTTCTCCACAGCCTCTCCAGCATTTGTCATTTGTGGATTTTTGAATGACGGCCATTCTGACTGGTGTGAGGTGATACCTCATTGTAGTTCTGATTTGCATTTCTCTGATAATTAGTGATATTGAGCACTTTTTCATGTGCTTTTTGATCATTTGTATGTCTTCCTTGGAGAATTGCTTGTTTAGGTCTTCTGCCCATTTTTGGATTGGGTTGTTTATTTTTTTCTTATTGAGTCATATGAGCTGCTTATATATTCTGGAGATCAAGCCTTTGTCGGTTTCACTTGCAAAAATTTTCTCCCATTCCGTAGGTTTTCTTCATGTTTCCTTTGCTGTGCAGAAGCTTGTAAGTTTCATTAGGTCCCATTTGTTTATTCTTGCTTTTATTTCTTCTAGGAGAAAATTTTTGAAATGTATGTCACATAACATTTTGCCTGTGTTTTCCTCTAGGAGGTTTATTGTATCTTGTCTTATGTTTAAGTCTTTAATCCATTTTGAGTTGATTTTTGTATATGGTGTAAGGGAGTGTTCTAGCTTCATTGTTTTACATGCTGCTGTCCAGTTTTCCCAACACCATTTGCTGAAGAGACTGTCTTTATTCCATTGTATAGTCTTGCCTCCTTTGTCGAAGATGAGTTGACCAAAAGTTTGTGGGTTCATTTCTGGGCTCTCTATTCTGTTCCATTGGTCTATATGTCTGTTTTGGTACCAATACCATGCTGTCTTGATGACTGTAGCTCTATAGTATTGTCTGAAGTCTGGGAGAGTTATTCCTCCAGCCTCTTTCTTTCTCTTCAGTAATGCTTTGGCAATTCTAGGTCTTTGATGGTTCCATATAAATTTTATTATGACTTGTTCTAATTCTGTGAAATATGTCCTGGGTAATTGGATATGGATTGCATTAAATCTGTAGATTGCCTTGGGCAGTGTGACCATTTTAACAATATTGATTCTTCCAATCCAAGAGCATGGAATACCTTTCGATTTTTTAAAGTCTTCTTTAATATCCTTCATCAATGGTTTATAGTTTTCTGTGTATAATTCTTTCACCTCCTTGGTTAGATTTATTCCCAGATATTTTATTACTTTGGGTGCTATTTTAAAGGGGATTGTTTCTTTATTTTCTTTTTCTGTTGATTTATCATTAGTGTAAAGAAATGCAACTGATTTTTGAACGTTAATTTTGTAACCTGCTATCTTGCTGAATTCTTCAATCAGCTCTAGTAGCTTTTGTGTGGACCTTTTAGGGTTTTCTATATATAGTAACATGTCATCAGCATATAATGACACTTTTACCTCTTCTTTTCCAATGTGGATCCCTTTTATTTCTTTCTCTTGCCTGACTGCTGTGGCTAGGACTTCCAGGACTATGTTGAATAGGAGTGGTGATAGTGGGCATCCTTGTCTTGTCCCAGATTTTAGTGGGAAGCTTTTGAGTTTTTCACCACTGAGTACTATGCTGGCTGTAGGTTTGTCATATATAGCTTTTATTATGTTGAGATATGTTCCCTCTATACCCACTTTGGCGAGAATTTTTATCATAAATGGGTGTTGAATTTTATCAAATGCTTTTTCTGCATCGATTGAGATGATCATGTGGTTTTTGTCCTTTCTCTTGTTGATGTGATGTATTACATTGATTGATTTGCGTATGTTGAACCAGCCTTGTGTCCCTGGGATGAACCCCACTTGGTCATGATGTATAATCTTTTTTATGTGTTGTTGGATTCTATTTGCTAAAATTTTGGTGAGGATTTTGGCGTCTATGTTCATCAGTGATATTGGCCTATAATTCTCTTTTTTTGTAGTGTCTTTGCCTGGTTTTGGTATCAGGGTGATGGTGGCTTCATAGAATGGGTTTGGGAGTATTCCCTCCTTTTCAATCATCTGGAAGAGTTTGAGAAGGACAGGTATGAGTTCTTCTTTGTATGTTTGGTAGAATTCCCCGGTGAAGCCGTCCGGTCCTGGACTTTTATTTGTAGGGAGGTTTTTAATTGCTATTTCTATTTCCTTTCTAGTGATTGGATTGTTCAAGTGTTCAGATTCTTCTTGAATCAGTTTTGGTGGACAGTATGTTTCCAGAAACTTGTCCATCTCCTCTAGGTTATCTGGTTGGGTTCCATATAGTTTTTCATAATATTCT
The DNA here is from genome assembly GCF_036321535.1 of Camelus dromedarius. Classification (NCBI taxonomy): domain Eukaryota; kingdom Metazoa; phylum Chordata; class Mammalia; order Artiodactyla; family Camelidae; genus Camelus; species Camelus dromedarius. Next base: position 25,450,291 of record NC_087461.1, on the reverse strand, counting down.
CGTATGATATTCTGTATTTCTATTTTGTTTGTTGTAATTTCTCCATTTTCCTCTCTTATTTTGCTAATTTGTGCAGCCAGAGGTTTGTCGATTTTATTTACTTTAAAAAAAAACAGCTTTTGGTTTGGTTGATTTTTTCTATGGTCTTGTTAATCTCTATTGTATTTAATTCCTCTCTGATCTTTATTATTTCCTTCCTTCTGCTGCTTTTTGGGGCTTTTTGTTCTTCTTTTTCTAATTCATTCAGGTGGTGGGTTAAATTGTTTATTTGAGATTGTTCTTCTTTTTTGAGGAAGGCCTGTATCGCTATAAACTTCCCTCTTAGCACTGCCTTTGCTGTGTCCCATAGGTTTTGAGTGGTTGTGCTTTCATTATCATTTGTCTCAAGGTATTTTTTAATTTCAGCTTTGATTTCCTCATTGACCCATTGTTTTTTCAATAACATATTGTTTAATCTCCATGCTTTCCTTTTTTTCTCCTTTGTTTCTCTGTTGTTGATTTCCAGTTTCATGGCATTGTGGTCAGTAAAGATGCTTGAGATAATATCTATCTTCTTAAAATTGTTGAGGTTTCTTTTGTGCCCAAGTACATGATCGATCCTGGAAAATGTTCCACGTGCACTTGAAAAGAATGTATATCCTACTTTTGGGGGGTGTAATGGTCTGAAAATATCCACCAAATCTAGTTTTTCTATTGTAGTATTTAATTTCTCTGTTGCCTTGTTTATTTTCTGTCTGGAAGATCTGTCTAGTGATGTTAATTCAGTGTTAAAATCTCCAACTATGAATGTATTCCCATCAATTACCCCTTTATCTCTGTTAGTAATTCTTGTATGTACTTAGGTGCTCCTATATTGGGTGCATATATATTAACGAGTGTAATATCCTCATCTTGTATCACTCCTTTAATCATTATAAAATGTCCTTCTTTATCTTTCTTTATGGCCTTTGATTTAAAGTCTATTTTGTCTGAAATCAGTACTGCAACACCTGCTTTTTCGGCTTTTCCATTTGCATGGAATATCCTTTTCCATCCTTTCACTCTCAATCTATATGTGTCCTTCTCCCTAAAGTGGGTCTCTTGTATGCAGCATATTGAAGGTTCTTGCTTTATTATCTAGTCTGCCACTCTATGTCTTTTGACTGGAGTATTTACTCCATTAACATTTACATTTAATGATAGATGTGTGTTTATTGCCATTTTGAACTTATCTTTGCAGTTGAATTTGTATATCGTCTTTGTTCCTTTCTTCTTCCTTTTGTGGTTTGGTAATTTTCCTTTGTATTATCATGGATTTTATTTAATTTTTGTGACTCCCTTGTAAGTTTTTGGCTTGTGGTTACCCTTTTTTGTAAATCTATTAGCCCGTTACTATAACTGTTTTTTTTAAACTGATAGTAACATGATCTCAAACCCATCCTACTGCTAAAAAAATTTAAAAAAGAAAGAAAAAATATATTCTATATTTCCCTGCCTCCCTCTCCCACTCTCAGTGATTTGTATGTCTTCTTTTATAATTTTGTGTTTACTTTATCTGTAATTCATGAGTTATCACCTTTCCAGTTGTGAGTTTCTCATTTCTGTAGCATCCTGCTGCTTTTCTATTTAGAATAGCCCTTTCAATATTTCTTTTAGCATGGGTTTAGTGTTGCTAAACTCCTGCAGCTTTTTTTTCTCTGTGAAACTCTATATTTCTCCTTCTATCCTAAAGGATAGCCTTGCTGGATAAAGTATCCTAGGCTGCATCTTTTTTTCATTCGGGGCTTTGAATATATCTTGCCACTCCCTTCTGGCCTGTAGTGTTTTTGTAGAGAAATCATCTGAGGGCCTTATGGGGGTTCCCTTGTAACTTACTCTTTGCTTTTCTCTTGCTGCCTTTAGAATCATTTCTTTATCCTTGACTCTAGCCATCTTGATTATGATATGCCTTGGTGTGGGTCTATTTGGGTTCTTCCTGTTTGGGACCCTCTGAGCTTCCTGTACTTGGATATCTGATTCCTTCTTTAAGTTTGGGAAGTTTTCAGTCATGATTTCTTCAAAAACCTTTTCAATCCCCTTTGATCTTTCTTCCCCTTCTGGGACACCTATTATGCGAATATTGGGACGCTTTATGTTATCCCATAGGTCCCTTATGCTATTTTCATTATTTTTTATTTGCTTATTTTGTAGTTCTTCTGAATGGGTGCTTTCTATTGTCCTGTCTTCTGATCACTAATTCGTTCCTCTGCATTATCTAGTCGGCTTTGCACAGCTATTAGATCATTCCTCATCTCTGTCAATGAGTTTACCCATTCTACTTGGCTCTTCTTTATAGCTTCAATTTCATTTTTGACATATTTTATGTCTCTAAACACTATCTCTTTTAATTCCTTCAGCAATTTGATCACTCCTTTTTTGAAATCTTGATCTAGTAGGCTATCGATGTCTATTTCGTTGATCTTTCTTTCAGGGGATTTCTCTTGTTCTTTTAATTGGGGAAGGTTTTTCTGCTTCTTCATCTTGCTCATACCTCTCTGGCACTGTGTTTTATGGAGTATCAGTTATCTGTTTGGTCCTTAAGGAGTTTATCTATCTAATGCCTATTTAGGAATAGAACTTAGGAAAAAAAGAAAAAAGAGAAAGAGAGAAAGAATTTTAAAAGAAGGGAGAAAGAGGCTTTGAAAACAGTGTATAATGAATAATAGAAGAGCGAGTTGAAGCAGAGTATCAATCAGGTTGAGATGTCCTTTTAAAACCTTTAAAAAAAAAGGGGGTGGGGAGGATGAATAGATGTTTTTGAAACCTGTGTCTAATCAATAACAAGACATCAAAACCCAAGAGAAATAGAAATGAATTAAGAAGTAAAAATTAAGAGGGTAATAGAAAATAGAACAGGTAAAAACAGATTAAAAAAAAAGTGGGGGGGTGTTGTCAGTGTTCTCCTGGAGTCTGTGTGCTTTTAATGTGAAGTCTTTCTGTCTTCGTCCTGTTTTGGAAGCTCAGCTTGCTGTTTTCAGAGGCCCTCCGTTGGCGCCCTCTTCTGTGCTGCTCCCAGCACCTGTCAGCAAGCAGATCGTGCCTCCTCCTAACACTGGGTCAGGTGCAGCTCTCCTCTGCTGTGGGCGGGTGGGTCACTGCCCCTCCTGATGCCGCAGTCAGATGTTGCAGACTGGCCAGGTAGGAGAGCGGGTCGTGCCCCCTCCCAGCACCTTGGTCAGGGGCTGTGTTCCTGCCCGAAAGGCGGGGGGCCACTCTCCCTCTACCTGCGACACCGGTAGCTCTGCTGCTCTGTGAGGCTGTGCACTCCACCCTGGTCGGCACTCCGCAGGTGGGCTCTGGGAAGACCGAGGGACAGCCTTGTCCCTGCTCCGGGCCAAAGCTCAGCTCCTTGTTTGTCTTTGTGGGGCAAGTTCTCTGAGGGACCAGGTTGGAAGGATCCTATCTGCCCCGGGCTGTAGGCCAGTCTGAGTCTGGCCTTTGAGGCTGCTAAGCCGTTTGGTGTGGATGCAGGTTTCGCCCCCGCCCTCGCCTGGATGCTAAGCGCCGGAGGATATGGCGGCTGTGCCTGAGCCCCATCTCTCTTCCCTCAAAAAGTTTCCGCAGGTTTTCAGAGATGGGGGTATGCACCCTTCCCCCAAGAGCACATCAACCTTGCTGTTTTATGGAGGGCCCAGATTGTTCTGCCCTGTGCACCCACAGCCACGGTGCGCGCAGCCCCTTGCGTTCCCCCGGGGCTGCCTCTGTTCAGCCACTCCCGTCCTCCACCCGGCTTGTGCAGCCTGGCCCTGCCTGCTGCTGCCGGCCCGCGTCTCAGGCTGGGTGTCGGGGTGACCCTCTGTGCCTGTTTAACTTAGTTCTGTCAGTCAAGGGCTGCTCTGTATAGATCCAAGCCTCGGAGGCTCCCCCTCCATCCCGCTGGCCTCTCAGTTAGAGAGGGGAGACCCAGCGAGCGAGCGCCAGTCCTCCTTTGCTGCTCCCTCCCCTGCTCTGCTTTGTCTTTTGTTCTTTCTTTTTTCCTTTTCTCCTACTAGATTTTTGGCGTCTTTATCTTTTGAAGAGGGCGATGTTCTGTCGGAGTTCCACAGGTGCTCTGGTTGGCTGAGTGGGTCTGTGGATGTGGGTCTTGGTGTATTTGTGGGAGAGGGTGAGCTGCGAACGCCCTTCTACTCCACCATCTTCTCCTGTCTCCTGTACCTCTTTTCAGGCTTTTGAAGGAACACACAAGATTTAAAAGTCATTAATTTTTAGAAAATAAAAAATTTTCGTTAATTTTGTAGACTAACACTCTATAGTGTGAAATATAGTATTGAAACATATAATTAAGAAAAATACTATTTATTAACAGTTATATGAGTACACAACTGGTTTTCTTCCTTGAAAACATTTTCATGTACCATCTAAAAGATACTTTGGGGGATTATTTATAGTTTATAGTTTATACTTTTCTTTTTACAGCTTTCTTCTATGCTTATTTTACTAGACTTCTAAGAAAAATTTGGATAACTGTAGGAAATAAACATTTGTATCTCATTTCAGTGTAGTTCAATCATTTAAACAACTTTATTTATTCATTTAAATTATTTTTGTTTTGAGATAATTGTGGATTCACATGCTGTTGTAAGAAATAACATAGGGAGATCCTCTGCTCCTTTTACCACGTTTCCCTCAGTTGTAACATTTTGACAACTATAGAACAATATCATATCCGGCATATTGACATGGACACAGTCAAGACAGGGAACATTTTCATCACAAGGATTCCTTTTGTTACCCTTTATAGCCATACCCATTTTCCTCCTGTTGAGCTCAGCACTGCTCTTGGCAACCACTGATTTGCTCTTCACTTCTATAATTTTATGTCAAGAATTATATAAATGGAATCGTATACTATGTAACTTCTGGTATTGCCTTGGTTCACAGCATAATTCTTTGGAGATTCAAATCTGTTGTCAAATAATTGTCCATGCTGCTGATGTACCATAGATTAATTATTCACTCATCAAGGACATCTGGGTTGTTTCATGTTTTAGCTGTTATAAATAAAGCAGCTGTAAATATTTGTGTAAAAGTTGTTTTGCATATACAAGTTTTTATTTTTCTGTGATAAATACTCAGGAGTAGAATTGCTAAATTGTATGTTAGTTGAATGTTTAAGAAACTTTTTGAAGTGGCTGTACTATTTTACATTGTCACCAGTAATGTATGAATGATCCATTTTTTCCACATCCTCATCAGCATTTGGTATTCTCACTTTCTTTTATTTTAGCCATTCTGAGTGGTGTGTAGTCATACTTCATTTTGATTTTAATTTACATTTCCCTAATGTTATACACCTTTTCATTTGCCTATTTGTCATCTGTATATTCTCTTTGGGGAAATGTCTCATGTCTTTTGCTGTTTACTAATTGGATTGTTTTTTCACTGTTGAATTTTGAGAGTTCTTAATGTACTTTAGATACTAGTCCTTTGTTGGCCGTGTGGTTTACAAATGTCTTCTCTCACTCTGAAGACTCTTTTCATCTTTTTAACAGGGTCTTTTGCAGAATAAATGTTTAACTTTGATGAAGTTGGATTAATTCATTGTCCTTTTATGGATCATGCTTTTGGTGTGAGGTCTAAGAACTTGTTTCCTGTCTAGCTATAGATCCTGAAGTTTTTCTCCTGTTTGCTTCTTCTAAAAGTTTTTAGTTTTATGTTTCACATTGAAGTCCGTGATTCATGCAGAGTAAGTTTTGGCTTATGGTTGAGGTTCATTTTTTTAACCTGTGGATGTCTAATTGCTTCAGCACCATTTGTTGAAAAGGCAATTTTTCCTCCTTTGAATAACTTTTGCAGGTTTGTTGGAAATCCGTTGAGCATATTTGTGAGTCTAATTTTTTTTCTATTGATCTAAGTATCTCTCAGCTAATAACTTAGTCTTTGATTACCATAAATATAAAATAAGTTTTATTTTTTAAATTGAAGTATAGTTAGTTTACAATGTGTAATTTATAAGTGTACAGCATAATGCTTTAGTCATACATATACATACATATATTCCTTTTCTCTTTTTAGAATTTTTTTTTGATGGGGGTGGTAATTAGGTTTGTTTATTATTTATTTATTTATTTATTTATTTATTTATTTATTTATTTATTTAATGGAGGTACTTGGGATTGAACCCAGGACCTTGTGCATGCTAAGCATGTGTTCTACCACTGAACTAAACCCTTCTCCTCATATTTTTTCTTTATAGGTTGCTACAAGGTATTGAATAAAGTTTCCTGTGCTGTAATGTAGAAACTTGTTTATCTACTTTACATATAGTAGTTAGTATCTGCAAATCTTGAATATGTTTTAAAATCAGATGAATTATTCCTTCTTCTTTTTCAGAATTGTTTTAGCTATTTTAGTTCTTTGAATTTTTATATAAACTTGAGCAATTCTTAACTAAAAAAAAAAAATCTTACTGGGATTTTGATAGGAATTGCATTAAATCTTTATATCATTTTTGGGAGCATTGACATCTTTACTGCATTGTCTTCCAGTCTATGAACGTGGTATGTCTTTGCATTCATTTACATCTCTGACTTTTTTCTCAACCATTTTAAGTTCTTGGCATATAAGGCCTGTGCATGTTTTGTTAACTTTACATACAAATATTTAATTTTCTTGGAGCAATTGGAAATAGTATTGTAATTTTAATTGTGGTGTTCATGTGTTGTTTATTGCTAGCATATAGAAATTTTTTATGTTTATATCCTGTGATGTTGCTTATAGAAGGCCATGACTGCTGTATTGTAGATATAAAGCCATTGCACATGAAGAAGGAAGAAAATGAACTAAAGTAACCTAGATATGAGTAGATTGTCTGCTGCAGAATGGTGGTAGTAGAAACACCTCTTGATTTTAAGGACCTTTGAGGACTTTAAATATGTTATTTATTTTCAGTTTGGATATGTCACTTTTCATCTTGTACTTTTCCAAGACCTAGAGTCAGCCTTCTCTCCAAGAAGCCCTGTTTTCTTTTAGGGGAGAATGATATTTAAAAACTGAGGTCTGGGCTCTCTTGCGGCAGACAGCTGTTGTTGCTTCAGAAGCTAGAAAAGAACAATGGTCAGAGCTAGGAAATGAAAATAATGATGAGTTTCAAAGTCAAATTTAACAGGAAATGGTTTTTAACTTTTTGCCTCCTTCAGCTTTATATTTCTGTCCTTTTTCTCTTACACTGGAAATACTTGTTTGTTGATAATATTAACTTACTTATTTGCTTTAACCTACAGTATACATAAAGTATTTTAAAATTACAGTACCAGTACTATTAAAAATAAAGCTACTGAATAAAGTTCAAGAATTTTTTTGCAGGTGTTTTTTTAAGGGTGGAATTCTTTCAATATATACTACCAAGGATATACAGAGAGAGTACTGAGTTTAAACTTTTCTTCAAACAATTCTGTGTGTAGATACATATCTATACATATATACCTATTTACATAAGTATATATGTATTTGTATATGTGTATGTATAGATATATACACATGCATATACACTTTAAGTTCAAAAGTCACAATTAAAAGTAGTATTTAGAGATGTCTCACTTCCATCTCTAATCCCTTCACTCCTTCCCAGTATCTCCCCCTTTTTCATTAATTTTTTGTTGTAAAAATAAGGAAATACATATTCTCTTTTTCATACAGAACGTATTTTATATCCTCTATTGTCCATCTTTTTTTTTTTTCAACTTCATTATACATCCTGCAGAGTACTCTGTAATAGTATGTAGAGATCATCCTTACTCCTTTTTATGGCAGTGTAAGTAATGGGCAATTTTTCATGTGTAATTTTATTAGATATTTCAGAATTCTCCCTTATGGGGATTTTTTTTTTTGTACTCTTATCAATAGTGTTTGACATTTTCCATTTTTTCTCAACCTTGCCAAGAGAGTGAACTTTTGCCAGGTACAGGGGGAGTGTTTCAGTGTAGTTTTAATTTACATTTCTCTTATGAGTATAGTTGAGCATTTAAAAAAAGTTTGAGCTTTCTTTTCTGTAAACTGTTCATGTTTTTGCCTATTTGTCTGTCAGGTTTTTGGTGCTTACTGCTTCTACTTTTAAAGAAAAAGGAAGACCATCTCTTTGGGAGATGAATTGTGGATATTCTGGTTTGCCATTTGTTTTAGGATGATCTTTTTGTATGCACAAGTTTTGAAAAATGTTTTTTAATAGTTGTAATTTTGTATAATCAAAATCTTTATGCATTTATTCTGCATAGATGGGGTATAGAAGTTAGGAAGTGCTTTTCAGGCCTGCATTTTCTAGCTGCTCACCTTTTTGGGCTCTATTTCAAACCAGCTGTCCCTAGCAGTGTATTATTCCAGTTTCTTTGTTGTTTAATTTTCTCACCATATACCAGAAAACCATAGAATGCCTCTACTGGCTTTTTGTCTATCATAAACTTGCCATTTGTGAAACAGTAGCCCAGTGATGTTAATTCTTTTTATGGGATGGCATTCATGACCTTTTTTTCCCTCTATATTTGTAATACATTTCCATAGTCTGTGTTCCTTGGATCTCTTATCTAGATCAGAGGTTTACAGTCCCTTTCTGCAAAGGGCCAGAAGTAAATATTTTAGGCTTTGCAGACTATATAATCTTTGTCAATTACTCAAATTACTTAAAAATCTTTTGTGACGTAAAAGTAGCCTTAGACAGTATATAAATGAATACTCTGGCTGTGTTCCAGCGGATTTTTATTTACAAAAACATGATGATGGGGGGAGATTGAAGAAGAGTGGGCAAATTTGGCCCATGGGCCACATTCTGCTGACCCCTGGTCTAGAGCATTATGATTTTTACTCCTCTTTAACTTGTTTAACTGCCCACTTCCTTGCCATCATTTTGAGTAAGTTTATTATAAGTTCCCTTAACTACAAAATCAGGAAAGAGTCATGTACCTCTAGGAAATGTACCTTTAGTGTTTGGAGGATGATGGTGAGTAGATTTTACTTATTTTTGATATACTATTATTATGGCATAAAGTAACTACATGGTTTTTTTTTTTTTTAGAAAATCAGAGTAACTACAACATGCTTTAATTGCTATCTATTGGATGTTGGTGTTGCTGACAATATTCCCTTTGAGGATGAACATTGCAGAAAGACTGTTAAACAGTGGTACTATCACATTGCATTGTCAGATCTCTATGTAGAAGTAATAATTCTAAGAGAGATTGATCTGCACCAGGAAAGGGTCTAGAAGGGGCTTCAAGATGATGGAATAGGACACAGAGCTCACCCTCTCCCACAAATGCATCAAAAATACATCTACGTGTAGAACAGTTCTCACAGAATACTTAACTGAGCTCTGGCAGAAGGCGCCATACTTTCAAAGATACAAGAAAGATCTCCATGTAACAGGGTAGCACAACAAAAACAAGACAAAATTGGAACAGGACCTGTGCCTTGCGGAGGGAGCAGTGAAAGAGGAAAAGTGCCCTCACCCTGGGAAGACCCTTCAACAGCAGAGAAATTAGCTGGAACAGAAAGGGAGCTTCAGAGGCTCAGAGGAGAGTGTAGCAGCCACTATGAGGAAGACAGAACAGAGAGAAACTGTGACAGAGGATCCGTGCAGTCCCTAGCCTGAGATGTGAGCCTGCTGGGGTGTGCCGGGACTGGGTGCTGAAGCTCGGGATTCAGAGGACACATCTGCGGAGAGGCCTGGGGATGGTTGTGCGGAGACACCTGAAGGGGTTAGACGGAGGTACTGGCTGAAACTCGGTGTGTACATAGGATGAGCATGGGCCCACTGTAGGAGCCCCGTTGTTACTGTACCCTCAAGATGAGAGGGGCAGGACACTGCCACAGCTGTCTCCCTTTTGGCTTGCCCTAGGAGGGCATGGTCCCTGGTAGGTTGCCCCTACGTGGTTGTGGGGCTAAAATTTGAGCCCATTCCCAGGGACCAGGTGGCTTCAGAAGCAGGGCTGAAATTTGAGTCCTGTCCCAAGAAACTTTGGCAAATTTATGCCATTGGTGCCTCTGTAAATTCAGTGCATCCAGGTCATCCAAGCAGACTACTGTGTGACTGGGGCAGGCCCAGCATTAACAGCAGATGTGTGCACGTGGAGGTGGGGCTGGTGTCTGAGCTAATCCTGTAGCCCTCTGTGGATCCGAGTGCCTGACTGCATGACTATGGTGGGTCCTGGTTCCCAGCTTCAACGGATCTGCCCTGGTGACTGTGAGCACAACACCAGAGGGACATTAGGGCAGGCTGCCTGCATTCCCATGGCTGAGGGTGGGCTGAGGGCGGGCTGAGGGCAGTACCAACAATGGTGTACTTTGTGAGCCCACATAGTGGGTGACAGGTGACACCAAAGAGGGCACTTCCTGGTGGATATCTCCTCTGGAGGACTATTCAGTGGCTAGTCTCCCAGCAGAAGTACTCCAGGTCTGCCTACCTCACACAGCTCAGAAACAAATCTGATGGCTTCTGCTCCAACAACTGGTGAGCAGACCCAGCCCCCAACAGGGCTGTGACAACCACAGAACAAAAAGGAGGCCCCAGTCAACACCTAGTGTAGGCTTTTGTTACCACAACATCAATCACACCCCAATCAAGGGGATAATAGCCAGGATACTTGGAGGAAAAACATGGCAGCCATTCATACTAAAAACAGCCCTTGCACCAAAAATATTAGATGCACACAGGCGGCAGAAGGACAATCCCACATAAAAATAGCCCTTCAAGACTGCAGGAGGTAACTGTTACTCCTAAATACATAGAATCAGAGAAATATAAGTAAAGTGAAGGAGGGGAACCACTCCCAATTAAAAGAGCAAGAGAAGTCCCATGGAAGAATAATGAAATAGACTTCTCCATTCTACCAGAACTTGAGTTAAAAAAGGAGATAATAAAGGTACTGAAGGAATCAAGAGAAGCTACTTATAGAAATGCAGATTACTGTAAAAAGTAACTAGAAACTATAAAAAGGAGCCAGTTTAAGCCAGAAATTGCAATTGCTGAGATGAAAGCCAAACTAAAGGCAATAAATAGCAGACTAAGTAATGCAGAAGAGTGAATAAGTGATCTGGAAGATAGAATAATGGAAATCACCCAACCAGAACAGCAGGCAGAAAGACAAATGAATAAAATGAAAGCAGTGAGGCTTATGGGATCATGTAAAATGTGTCAGTTTGTGTATAATAGGGGTCCCAGAAGGAAAAGAGAGGGAAAAGGGGATCAAAACATATTAGAAGAAATTATGGCTGAAAACTTCTCAAACCTAAGGAAGGAAACAGATACAAGATTCCCAGGTATAGGAAGCATGGAGAGTCCCAAACAAGACAAACTCAAACAAACCTACACCAAGACATACTATAGTTAAAATGGCCCAAATTAAAGAGAAGGACCCCAAAGGCAGCAAGAGGAAAACAAGGAGTTAATTACAAGGGAAACCTCATAAGGCGTTCAGCCGATTTCTGTGCATAAACATTGCTGGCCAGAAGGGAGTGGAGAAATACATTCAAAGTCCTGAAGGAGAAAAATCTGCAACGCAGAAACTCTACCCACAAGATTATCATTTACAAGGAGAGACAGAGTTTCACAGACAAGCAAAAACTAAAAAAATACAGCAATACGAAACGTATTCTAAAAGAAGCATGGAAAGATCTCTAAATAGAAGAAAGCAAAAATTTATAGAAAAGAGAAAATCACAATTGGAAATGTGATAACTACAATGAATAGCAGAAGAATAAACATGAAGATGTAAAAGAGGATATCAAAATCATAAAATGTGGGAGAGAGGAATAATAAAATGTAGATTTTTTTCTTTATTTTTAGAATTTGTTTGAGCCTATATGATTCTAAAGCAAGTAGATATAGGAATGGGTTAACAACTTAAACAGGGTAACCACAAATCAAAAATAATACAATAGAGTCATACAAACAAAAAGAAAAGAAGCATAATACAAAAGAAAATCATCAAACCACAAAGGGAAAAACAAAAAGAGAAGGAAAGGAACAAAGAAGAAATACAGAATCAACTGGAAAACAAGATTTAAAATGGTAATAAATACACATCTATCCATAATTACTTTAAATGTTAATGGAATAAATGCTCCAATCAAAAGATACAGAGCGGCAGATTGAATAATAAAACTAGTGTCTACAATATGCTGCCTATAAGAGACACACTTTAAGGCAAAGGACACATATAGATTGAAAGTGAGGAGATGGAAAAAGATATTTCATGCAAATAGAAATTACAAGAAATCGGGGGTAGCAATACTCATCAGACAAAATAGACTTTAAAAGAAAGCCATAAAGAAAGATAAAGGAAGACACTACATAGTGGTAAAAGGATCCATACAAGAAGAGGATATTATACTCATTAACATACATGCACCCAGTATAAGAACAGCTAAATTCAAAAATACCAACAGACATAAGGAAGAAATCGATGGGACAATGATAATAGTAGGAGACTTTAACACCCCACCAACATCAATGGACATATCTTCAGACAGAAAATAAGGCAACAAAGATCGTAAATGACACAATACAACAGTTAGACTTAATACTCTCAGGACACTACATTTAAAAAAATCAGAATACACATTCTTTTCACCTGGTCCTGTCTTCTCCAGGGCCAGCCCTCTCCTGGGCATTCCCTCCCCTATGACTGACCTCCCCTGGGCCTGCACTCATCTGGGCCTGACCTCTTATGTGCCTGCCATCTCCTGAGCCTGCCTACACCTGGACTTAATCTCATGTGGGCCTTTTCTCTTCTGGGCCACCCCTGTCCTGGGCCTCCCGTTACCTGTTCCTGTCCTCTCCAGGGCCAGCCCACTCCTGGGCATTCCCTCTCCTGTACCTGGCCTCACCTGGTCCTGCCGTTTCTTGTGCCTGCCCTCTCCTGGGCCTGCCTTCACCTGGAACTGTCCTCTCCAGAGACAGCAGTTTCCTGGGCATTCCCTCCCCTGGGCCTCTCCTAACCGAGACCTGTCCTCACCTGGTCCTGCTCTCTCCTGGGCCTGCCCTCTCCTGAGCCTACCTGAACCTGAACCTGACCTTATGTGGGCATGCAATCTCCTGGGCCTGCACTTACCTGGGCCTGGACTCTCCAGGGCCAGTCCTATCCTGGGCATTGCCTCCCCTGTGCCTGACCTCCCCTGGGCCTGCACTCATCTGGGCCCACCCTGTCCTTTGCCTGCCATTTCCTGAGCTTGCCTTCAGTTGGATCTGACCTCATGTGGGCCGGCACTCTCCTGGGCCTGCTCTATTCTGGGCCTGTGGTCACCTGGGCCTGCACTCTCCAGGGCCAGCCCGGTCCTGGGCCTTCCTTCATCTGGTCCTATCCTCTCCAGGGCCAGCCCTCTCCTAGGCATTCCCTCCCCTGTGCCTGACCTTCCCTTGGCCTCTCCTCACCTGGGACTGCCCTTAACTTGGCCTGTCCTTTGCTGGGACTCCCCTCACTTGGTCCTGCCCTCTTCTGGGCCTGCCGTCTCTTGAGCCTGCCTTCACCTAGACCTTACCTCATGTGGGCCTGTGCTCTCCTGGGCCAGCCCTGTCCTGGGCCTGCGCTCACCAGAGCCTGCCCTCACATGGGCCTGCCCTCACCTGAACCTGCCCTATTGTGGTAACTGCAGCAAAGTAAGTGAAATCCCTGGCACTTAGGGGCTTGGCTTAGAGTAGGTGCTCAGTAGTTGGAGATTCTGTTGGTAGGTAAAGGACACTACTGAGCATAGTGCTGGCATGTGGCAGGTGTCACCTGGCAGCTGCCATTAAATCAGTAGTGAGTGACCAGCACATGCAGGTGCCTGGTGGCCGGGAAGGACTGTCAGGAAATCTATTCCAGGCAATTCAAGGCCTGGAGCCATAAGCAGGGGGAGGAGCAGATGTGGCCTTGGGGGCAGGTGTGGGCTCGGGCTGGTGTGAGGGGCATCTACCTCAGATGGTCTGAGACAAGTTGGCAGTCCCACGGAGAGGAGGGCCCCCCTGGAGGGTGACGTGGGCCACCTCGCAGACGACCTGGGAGCGAACATCCCCTGGGGCCAGCACCACCTTGGCTGTGCTGGAGATGTTGTAGGAAACGCTGTCTCCCTCTGGGTCCACGCTGGTCTGGGAGGCTGTGATCTCACTCCCATTTTTGAACCATTTCAGGGAGATGTTTCTGGGGGAGAAGCCGTGGGATCTGCAGGTGAAGCTCATTGTCTGCTCAGGTGGGGCCCTCGTGGCAGGGCCTGATACCATGGGTGGAGAGGGTTTCACTACAGAAGGAGCATTTACAACAATGAACATCATTGTCATTATCATCACTAATGATAAGCTTGCGACACAGTTAAGAAAGTTCACATATTTTTTATGATTTTGTTTTCAACTTTATTTCAATTCAGTTTTGTTGCAGGGTGAAATAATCAGGTTTATTTCATTTCTTTTTTTTTTTAATCTTTTTTCTTTAATTTACTGAGGATTGAACACAGGACCTCGTGCATGCTAAGCACTGAGCAGCAGACGAGAGGTGTGGCTGGGGCCCCTCCCAGCTCCTCATCTGTGAAACAGGACAGCAGGCATTATCCTTCCTGGGGTTGCAGTGAGGGTTCAGTCTGGCAGTGGAAGCGTCCTTGCTTTGAGTAAAATCAAGATGCCTCACAAAACTAAACAAAGTTTTCTCTTTAACCTGGACTGTGTTTATATCCAGAGCTCTCCTTTCAGGTGTTTATTAATTTACTCCGTAGTTTTCATTCTTTCCTCAAATATTCCAGTAGGACTAATGTGCCAATCCCTGAATTTCAAAGGAAAAGGAGTGAAGGGATGTTTTTCTGAATCTGGATTCCTCTCTTGGGTCAGTTTTGAGCTGAAAGCAAAGATCACTGAGTGCTGAGAAACCAGAGGTAGTTAATTTCTTAATTGTTCTTAAGTCAGAAGAGACACAGATGCAGGCCCATGAACCAGGCAGAAGCAGCTCCCGTGTCCTGAAAACATACACAAATCAGAGAATCAAAAGTGAGGGTGCAGGAAGGGGGGTATAGCTCAGTGGTAGAGCACATGCTTAGTGTGTATGGCGTGCGTGAGGTCCTGGGTTCAATCCCCAGTGCCTCCATTAAGGGGAAAAAAAATATGAGCACAGTTTCTCCCTGTAGAAGTTCCCATAGGGTGTCTTCAAATTGTTCATTATTACCCAATATCGCCTGTAAAAGTCAAAAGTCGACAGACAGCAAATATTACAAATATTTCCATTTGTTAATAGTTATCTGCTTCCTAAAACTCATGGGACATTTTAAGGATATAGTAAGGGGGTGTTACTTGAATATGTGAAGTCATAAAAACACCAGCATTCTGGATGCCCCAGAAAGATGAGACATTGTGATCAGCCTGAGGCTGGATGATCCACCCACAACCTTCAGCTCTTCAATTCCCCCCACCAGCCCTGAGAAGGGGGCCCAAGTGGGGTCCCATGTACAGGACGAGGCTCAGGGAGGACGCAGCTGGCCAAGGACACCAGCGAGGAAAGGTTGGAGCTCATCTCAGCACACACAGGGCTGATTGATTTTAGGGTCTCTGATCTTTATCCTTGAGCCTCAGCATCTGATTCTGGACAAACCTGGTCAGACTAGTGAGGATGTATGTAAAACACAGGGCCTGGTGTAGAGTAGGTGCTTAGTGAACAGGACCTGTGATTGTTATCATGTGAACTGGTCATTCCTAGTTCTGAAACTACCTATTTATTCTTTAGGCGGTAAGAAGGCAACATAAAAGCCCAATGGAAGCACCAAGAGGAGTCTCAAATCCTGCTCCATGCAGCTGCCATGTAAAATCCACATGAAGAAAGTAGAAACACCAAATTATGATTTTTCCCCCTATTTTTAATAGTCCCCTCAGAAAATAAGTTAGGGGAATTGGCTTTCAAAACATGTGAGATCACAGGTGTTTTTCTGGCTATTCGGTCTTTACAGAAAGCTGGAGGCATTTTGAAAGGAGGGAGGACAGATTCCATCAGTGCCACATTGGTGTGTTGAGGCAGGAGGGCTCTGGGCTGAGCAGGGAGCGTCTGTGGGGATCCCAGCGCCTGTTTAAACACAAGTCTCTAAAGCTGGGGAGGTTTCCCCATTGATGAAGCTCCGGGCTGAGGGTGGTCTGGGCAGCCCCTCCTCGAGGCTGGAGAGGGCAGGAAGCCACGCTCAGGGAAAGCGTGCTCCCTGGGGTGGGCTCTGCCTGCCACTCCACTGGGTTCACTTTCTTGGGCTACTAATGGCTGGGGAATTGGGCTACCCAGGCACCATGGGGACCCGCCTCTGTCAGGGAACAGCCCAGCTCCATCTGTGACCTCAGAGAACACGGAGCCCAGGGCTTCTCCGCCCGGGCTGTGCGGCAGCATCCCCTGCAGGAGTTAATCAGGCAGCTGCCTGGGCCCACGTGTCTCCAATTAAACCAGGATTTCTAGGGCGGGGACAGGGGCTGGGGATCTTGTCAACATTGCCCAGGTGCTTCCTGGCCCCACCCCAACCCCAGTTATACTTAGTCCTGGAGGGAATGAGCCATCCGAGCCCTCTGGCTTTGGCACATCAGAGCTAATGCTGGTGAAACACATACTCTGTGCCGGGTTCTGCTCTAAGCTCTGTACGTGGATCCCTCACTCAGTCGCTGCAGCGGCTCTGGAAGGGTGGTGCTGACAGGGACGGACCAGGCCCCTGAGCCCCAATGTGGGCAGTGGGGTACGTGTCTGAGATCCCAGAGCCGGGACCTTGCAGAGCTGGGATGGGAGCCCAGGCAGCGGGGCTTGGCCCAGGTGCTCAACCACTGTGCACTGAGGCTCAGTGACACCCTAGCCCACCCCATCTAGGGCTTTCTAGATCCTCTCAAGTCATCACAGACCCTGAAAGGCACCATCTCACAGGTGGGGAAACTGAGGACTAGAGGGAACTGAGACCTGCTCAGACCACAGCCTGGGGAGACACCAGCATCACTTACTGAGGGGCTGTTCCGTTATCAGGTTTATTGTACCCTCAGGACATCCTGCAAAGTTTGTGTGATTGTCATCCTTCTACCAGTCTCCTCAAGCCCACATCATCTCCCCAAGCCGACATCTTCCATACATCTGGCCTCTTGAGTAGAGTTGTTTTTCCTCTGTTTCTTTCTAGAAAAACCACATTCTTTAGTTCATGCATGCAAGTAGCATGCTTCTTGTAAGAGATTAATCTATCAGGGGTCCAACATATTAAAATAAATAATGAACTTCAGTTTAACACACTAAAGTTGAGAACTTGCCAAAATAAAATCTCCCTGGCATGGATCTCAGTCTCTACAGCAGATGCCTTCAGTCCCACACAAAGGAGGAAGTAAATACACACAGCAGGTGAAGGAGCCTGGAGCACGTGGCGATGTGCATGTGGCAGACCTCAGAGCACAGGCGGGAGCCATTCAGCCCTGGGTTCAAGCTGTCCCTTTGCACAGCGTCTGGGAGCCCTTGGGTGCCCTCTCTCTGGAAGACTTACTTGTAGCATCCGGGATAAAATGGTGATGATGAAAATGAAACATCGTGTATGAAGCACTTGACACGAAGCCTGGAACTTGGTAAGTTCCTAAACAATATTAGCAATTATTTCGTTTTTAAGTCAACACCTCATTTCCGGATGTTGTCACTGACTTGATGTGCTTATGTGCTATGTCAGTCTGAAGCGTGACATATCTGAACCCAGGAAATCAGCAAGACGGGCAAAATTAAATGCCATAAGTTGTGCAAAGGTGTTATTTTATCAGGTAGACATGAGCAAATGTAAGATCAAGCTGTTTGGAATTAAAGGTAAATGTTGTAAAACCTGATGTCTTGTGCTTTCATAACTCCCCTAGGACCGCAGGGAATATCTCATCTCTCACTTTACAGGGGAGGAAGCTGAGGGACACATTGCTGCTGGCTCCCTGTGGCTCAGCTGCTAAGTCAGAAGAGGCCAGTAAGATGAAGAAAGGTCAAGATAATCTTGTTCGATCTCCTAATTTTCAATAACAAATAAATGAAACCCAAAGATCTAAATATCCATCCATTTGACTTACCTGCTGAATGTCTGAAAAAATTTTAAATGCTAAGTAAATGTTGGTATCATTTTTCATTTTCAAAAAATGGTAACACCCAATGTTAATGATGGTTCAGGAATTTTCTAGAAAACAATTCCATCCCATAGAGCCCTAGTGGAAGGGCACTGCCACAGCTTTTCCTAAAAGTGGTTTGGCAGCGTGTTTCAAGGGTTCCAAAGTGCACTTCCCCTTGAATCATATAATTCCATTACTCTAAATTTATAGGAAAAGAATAATCAGACATACACAAGGCTTTGTATTCAAAGATGTTTACTATGGAATTAGTTACAATAACTAAAAAATATAGGAAAGGTAACATACCTATCCAATCCAGAGGGTATTTGTGGCACATTCTTACGATGAAATCCTCCACAGACAAAATGTAACCTGCAATATGTTTTTAAATAAGAGAATTCTACGGCAGATCATTAAGAGTGAAAAGGAAATTACAAAACAGTGTAACCCACATGATTTCTGTTTTGTTGAAAAATAAGTATAATATTCTTATAATCACCAAAATGTAACCCTTCGTGGTGGGATTTAGGCAAGGATTTGTTTCCGCTCTTTTTGTATGTGTTCTAGATCTTCTCTGATGAACTTATGTAAATTTTAATCTGAAAAATATTACTAAAGAAAAAATATATAAGTACACATGATAAACGCTAAGAAGTCAGCTGGGTGGAGTCAGTGCTACACGGGGAAGTGGAGGGATAAGCAAAAGCCGGAGGGAGGCTTCTCTTTCGATTTTTGGAATAAAGCCAGCGGAGTCCTCTAGGTAAAATTACAGCCGAATTTTAAGAGCGTCCTGTTCTTTCCAATCCCTCGTGCTTCCTAGACTGCAGCTGTCTTCAAGCAACCTATGAGTAATTAAAATGTGGCCCATAGACGGACCTCCATGTTTTGATAAACACATGTTGATAAAAGGCAGACGGAGAAATGAATGTGTATTTCTTGTGACAATAATCCTCTCCAAACATGCCGAAGCGTTTCCCTTGCTCATATACTTTGATTAAAAGCAATATTCGTATCATATATCATCCACTTAAAAGAAAGAGAAAAAAAAAAGGATCTGGCCCCAGAAGGCAAACCTGTGTAGAAACCTTGGTCTTGGTTCATCGTGAGTTAGAGGCCCTGTCCTCCAACGCTGGGCGGGGGCCAGCTCTGCTCCAAAAGTTGAAAAAAGCACAGTGATTTTTAATATATCAGGGATCCCAACACTTGCAAGTGAGTCACTGCTTTAGCCTAAGCAACACCTGTGAAGTCTCTGTCTCCAAAGGAGGGTAAAGAAGTCTTTGATGGAACAGCCAACTGAAACTTAACTGAACATGTCTTAAAGGTACAGAGTTCCTGAGGCTTGGGGCAGAGGGACGGTGGCAGGAGGGGGTGGGTGGTGATGAAAATAGTGAGCAAAGAGCATTTTTAAAGGTAACAGCATATTTAAATGAAATTTCAGCTGAAGCACTGAGATAATGGATCTTCCAAAGTGATGTCTCAGACTTGACTGCAACATTCTCAAAAAAGTACTTAAAAACTGGTTACAAGACTCTTGAATGCCTCACCTACAGTGAATGTATAAAAGGACCTGAAGCATTTGTGAATCTAAACAGCACAGGATTGATGGATAAAAAAGAATGAAATAATGCCATTTGCAGCAACAAGGATGGATCTGGAGATCGTCATTCTAAGTGAAATAAGCTGAAAGAGAATGAAAAATACCATGATATTACTTATATGTGGAATCTTAAAAAAAAAAAAAAAGGGCGCAAATGAACTTATTTATAAAACAGACAGACTCACAGACATAGAGAACAAACTTATGGTTACCAGGGGTGAAAGAGGGTGGGGAGAGAGAAATTGGGATTCAGGATTTGCATATATAATAACTACTATATATAAAATAGATAAACAACAAGGTCCTACTGTATAGCACAGGGAACTATATTCAATACCTTGTAACAGTCTATAATGAAAAAGAATCTAAAAAGGAATTATATATATATATATATATGTACGTATGTATATATATATATATATATAACTGAATCACTATGCTGTACACCAGAAATTAACACAACATTGTAAATTGACTCTACTTCAGTTAAAAACTTAAAATTTGAGAAGAACTGAGGTGAGAGTTGCCTAGAGATCGCTGTGTGTGCACATGCACACGTGCACACACGGGCACGAGAGAGGAAAAGAGAAGGAGAGAGAGAGAAAGGGAACAATCTCAGAATTGAACAGCTTCATTCTAAATAAACATCAAGATTGAGAGTACAGAGCTTGACCTCCAGGACAACTTCAGCCAAGGAAGAAGTTTTCTGCTCTGCTGTTCCCTTCAGTCTTTTCCTTGCCGGGACTTGAAGCTGGTAGGCGTCATTGACCACTCCAAGCACAATGGGGGAGGCAGCGTGGAAGCACTGGGTGGGATGAGGGGGAGGTCAGCTGGCTCAGCTCCTCTGCCCCTGAGCCAGCCTGCAGAGATGGAGCCGGAAAAGCGGAGCAATTCTGAAGGAACAATGCTGTCCTCTTATTAATAGGACTAGACGCTGACATTTTTAAATTGAAGCAGTGTTTTTTGACTCCAGTGACTGGAGACTCTAACGGTGATGAGAAAAATCACAGATGAACCAGGGGTCAACTATTCAGAGTGGATTTAAACGTAAATGAAAGACGGGAACATAGGTGCTTTCCAACTGCACCCAGGAGTCGTGCTTGTCAATGTGAGGACTTCATTTATTTTATTAAGGTTTATGTGTATCATTAAGAAAGTTTTATTATTGGGGGTTGCTTTTTGTTATGATTTTAAGTTTCAAACTCTAAGTAAAGCAACCAGTAATTTTTTGGATGTATCTTGGGCTTTGATGATGCAGGAAACATGCAATGGAAAAAAAAAAAGAGTTGCATAAATCTCAGATTGGTAACACTGAGCTCTTTGCTGTTAGTGTAACTATTTGCAAAATAAATTGCATTTTAATTCAGAAAGGGTTCCCACTCTCATCTATAGCCAGGAATTTGAAGGGAAAGGAACCAAGTATTCTTTAGCCCTACATGGTGTAGGCTATATCTCAGCTTATCCCCACAACCACCCATTGATTTGGCCATGATTCCCAATTTACAGATGCCAAAATTGAGGCTCAGAGGACCTTACCCAGCTAGTAGGAGGTGAAGCCTTGATTCAAGGCCAGGTGTGACTCTTTGAATGCTCTGTCCAGCAGTCCTGCCAATGTCATCTTTGGCCACAAGAATGGACCACTATGTCCTAAGCTCCAGTTCCCATGGACCAGCTGGAATCATTCCACCTGCACAACATTCCATCAGTCCCTGGCGCATGGAGACTAACCCTCAGAAGTGCTACTGCATGAACCTCCTCTCCCAGATCACCCAGTCCATGAGGCCCATGAATGTGCTGCACCCCACTTCACCCCACCCCACAAGGGGGTCCCTAAGATGCAACAACACATAGCAGAGTGGGGTACAGACTCTGTCCTGAGCCCTGGCCCCTGAACCTTAGTGAGACAGAGTGAAGACCAATCAGTGGCTGAAAACTAGCTTTCTCCCACTGACCTGCTGACCAAAGACGGTGAGCGGTGGCCACCAAGGCCCAGACGTTGCAGGGCCTCCATGTCCTCATCCAAGAAGGAAGTGGTGAGGCTCTGTGTCCTCAAAATCACTCCTCTACCCACTCCTCAGGGCCTAGAAGTCAAGAGAGGCTTGGGAGACTTCAATTTTTTTTTTTTATTTCCAGTCATCTTTTTAAATTTGAGATACACCAAAATAGAGTTATAAAACTTGTGATAAATCTTAATTGTTCACATTTTAAAATTAAGTAAAATGAAGAATACTGTTGTCTGACCGCTATCAGTATGTATGTGGCTGCTGCAACCACTTGACTTGGAAATAGTGCCATAAGTTTAAAGTTGAGACCCTATCTGAATAAGAGGCTGTCCTGCACTGACCCCATGATGGGTTCTGCCCCAAAGGTCCTCTGTAACACACGCGAAAATATTTAAGATTATGTTATGACTTTTCGAGATGGAAATGCTACCTGTCATTCAGCAATTTTTGAATGTCCCACTAACATATTCTAAAGTTAAAACATCTGGATTTTGATGGACCCACTCTCTCATCATTGGTCATGATTCCTCCAAGGAAGCCACAAAAGACATAGCATCTGATTCTCAGTCTCTAGCAAGGGTTTATTCTCCCTGGATTCAGAGGTCACCATCTAACGCTTTCAGTGTGACATCAAAATAATGGGTCAGAAGATATCTTTCAGTGGAAACTCTGAGACCTGCAGGGAAGTAAAAGGAGTGGTTGGAATTTATGACAACATCAGTACTAATTGAATGTCTCCTGTGGGTCAGTGAGTATGTGTGATGGTTAAACACATGGACTTTGGAGTCAGACAGATCTGAGCTCAATTCTTACCTGCCAGGTCTAAGTAAATATTCCATTTTATTAATGGCCTTTTGTCAGCCATAAAGAGTTATTGTCAGGGTTAAAGATAATGTGGCTTGGTACCTGGTGTCTTGAAAGTACCCAACAAATATTAGTTGCAGCTGCTCTTGTCACTGAACACGTGGGTGGTCATAGAAGTAATAGTAATAGTGATGAGAAAATTATGACAAAGAATTTTTTTCCATCCATTTATGTCTAAGTGAATAGATAAGATGCACAAAATAGTTTGGTATTGAAGGGAGCCCCCAAAAGGGCACAAAGTGGTTGAGAACATTTTAAGAGAGGTGACAGCCTGAAGGGTGAGCAAAATTGGATGAGCACAGAAAAGACGGGAAGTATGGTTAGCACAGGGTATGGTTGGCATAAGCAGAGGCTAGACGGGTGAAAGGAACCCAGGAGGGCTTGTGGAGGCAGTACGGTGGGACATGAATTCTTGAGCCAGTGTCACCCTGCTCCCAAGTCCCAATTTCAGAACCAAGATGGTGGTGGCCAAGCCAGTGAGGGGTCCCATCCAACTGCCAGTGATACATATTCTTTACTCATGGATTTGTTCACTCATTGTTTCCAGAATGTTCTGGTCCTTGTATTGATAGGGACTTTCTGGAAGCAATCAGATGAAAACAAGGTCATTAGGAAGGATCCTAATCCAGTAAAATCAGCATCCTTATAAAAAGGGGATATTTGGACAGAAAAGCATGCATAGAGAGAACACAATATGAAATACACAGGGAAAAGATGGCAGCCTACAAGCCAAGGGGAAGGCTCAGGAACAGGTCCTTCCCTTGCTGCCCTCAAAACGAATCAGCTCTGCTGACACTTTGACCTTGACTTCTAGCCTCCAGAACTGTGAGACAATCAATTTTTGTTTTTTAAGTCACCCAGTTTATGTTACTTTGTAATGGCAGCCCTTAAACACTGAGGCAAATAGGAAGTTGTATCTAAAAGTCTTATTAGTTGCTTTTGTTTTAAATTTTATTGAAGAAAGCCAACATAGCTGTGGCATAGATAAAATGCCACTTGGCTCTGACCTGTAAGTCTTTTTGCAGCTCTCTGCCTGGAAGGTCCTAGTTCCTGTCTTCTCAGGGGTTTCCTCTCCTTCAAAATCCAACTCAAGCATCCCAAGCACTAGGAGACTTCCTGGTGCCCTCACATCCCATGAGTAAATCCCTTCTTCAGCTGTTCTACTGATACTCAGATTTTATATTGTATGTTTTGTTTATATGTTTTCCTTCTCAACCAGATTAAGAACTCACTGAGGTCATTTCTCTTCATCAACTTTGTACTCCCAACACAAGGCCTGATACACAGTAGGCACTTAATAATGCTGTGCTGCAGTCTATCTAAGAATGGATCATTAGAGACCGCCGTTACCACAAACCAGCCGCTGCAGGTAGACCTACATAAATTATAAAATAATAATTAGGACAGGATAAGTAAGCATAGATTCTCTCCACAAATTCCTGAATAACAGAACTCTGAAGACACCATCTGGACTGTGATGGAGGTAGATAGAGGATATGTAAAAAGACTGCTTTTTGATTTTAAGTTTAAAGTCATATTGTATTAGCAGTTACCTATTGGAGCTGCTTCCCACTGAAGCATTTAGAAGGACCCAGAAGTAGGTGAAGATTTCTAAGTAGCCAGGTAGCTATCCTTCTCCTGCAAGCCCTCTGAAGCAGAGGTCAGTTTTCCTCCATAGCCCATCATCATCACCTCTATTCTCATACCCATCAGAAATGAAAATGTAATAAAATAATTGCTCCCTGGAGAGGGTGGCTTTTACAAATAAAATGCAAGAGGGAAGAACAGAGACAGAAAGAGCATATGGTGGAGTCTGTCATTTTCCATACACTTTATCTGTTCAGGATGCCAGATAACCAGGCAGTTGTGGTGAGAGCAACACCCAGGTCGATGTTGCAGAGCTCAAACAGACCCTGGAAATCCAGTTAAACATTTGTTTAAGGTGATACCTGATGAGTCATGCCCTGGATATCCCAGAGGGTAGAGGTGGAAGCTTTGACTTACTTCTGACCAATATGGAAAAGATGATAAGATGGTACCCATTATTACCTTATAAGATTTTATATGTGTGTGTGTGTGTGTGTGTGTGTGTGTGTGTGTGTATCTGAGCAGACTGGACTAAGAGTAAGAGAGACTCTCTTGATGACCTTCAAGAAGCAAACTGCCATGTTTTGAACTATGTAGAAAGTCACATGGCAAAGAACTCTGAGTAGGGGCTGGAGTGAGGGTGGGGGTTACTAGGAGTAGGGGAGGTCTAGAGCCTAAATGAAGCTTCCAGTCTCTTGTCAGTAATAAGCAGGGCTCTCAGTCAAACAGCCCCAAGAAAATGGGCTTTGCTACATGCCTAAATGACCTTCAAAGTGGATTCTTTCCTATTCAAGCTTCCAGATGAGATTGAAGCCCAACCATCAACTTGATTGCAGCGTTGTGAGACCCTGAACAGAGGACCCAGTAAAGTCATGCCCCAAAATCATAAAAAATTAAATCATGAAATAATAAGTGTATTGTTTCAAACCCCCAATTTGGTGGTAAGTTTTTACATAACAACAGAAAATAATCTGTCACAGTACATGTCAACCCATCCTTAAGTCATAGATCTGAAAAGGAGAATGATTGGCACCCAAGTTGCTAAGAGGGGGATCAAGTACAATAACAGTCCTTTTCTAAGCACAGTACTGAGAACCTAAAGCTCATTCTTCATTCTGTGGAAACAAAACAAATCATAAAACCCTTATCAGTCCTTTAGGAAATGATTCAGAACAAAGGAAAGTGACTGGGAAAAAAAGCAGACCTCTGGAAATAATCGTCTATAACATCAGGACAATAAAGCTCAAGCAACTTGTCAGCAACCCTAGATACAACTTAAAAACAAAATGGCCTCTATAAAATGGGGCAGAAATCAAGGCAGAGATAGGAAATCAGGGGAGACAGATAAAATAAGAAAGGATTGCAGGGAAAGCAAGCATGCAAACACATTAATAACAGCCATGACTGAGCTGCAATAAGCAGAACAAACCCTTCCATTTAGCACATATTTATCGAGTATCTTCTATATATTAGGTGCTAGGAAAACACACAGAATAAAACTGAGAAGGGCACTGTATTTCTAAAGTGGAAGATAGACGATGAGCAATTAAGTCAATAAATGAAATAATGACAGTTGTGTTTATAATGAAAAATATGAAAAAGGAGCTACTTTCAGTAGGCTGTTCAGGGAGGAGTTATTTAAAGATGAAAGAAGCCATTCATGCAAAGGGCCTGGAAAAGAAGGGAAGAAACAGATGATCAAACAATAGTGGTTGGATCTTCAATATAATACTGTCAATAATTGATAGAACATCTGGTAGAAGAAAAACAAGGAAGCAGAAGACTTGAACAACACAATAAACCAACTACATCTAAGAGACGTTCCACTCAACAATAGTACTATACACGTTCTTCTCACGTGCACATGGAACATTCTCTAGGGTGGACCATATGTTAGTCCTAAGTAGACCTCAGCCAGTTCAAAGAAATTGAAATTGTACAAAGTATGTCTCCAGACACAATGGAATAAATGTGGAAATCCATAACAGAAGGAAACTTCAGAAATTCCCAAATATCTGGAAATTAAGTAGCACATTCTTAAATAACCAGTGGACCAATGAGAAAATCTCAAAGGAAATTAGAAAGTAATTTGAGATAAATGAAAATGAAAACACAACATACAAAAACTTATAGGATATAGTTAAAGCAGTGCTTACGGAAAATTTATAGTTGTAAACACTATTAATAAAAAAGGAGAGAGATTTCAGATGAATGACCTAACTTTCTACCTTAAGAGACTGAAAAAAGAAGAGCAAACTAAACCAAAGTGAACATGAAAAAAGAAATATGATAGAATGGGCATAAAGGAAGTAGGGAATAAACAATAGAGAAAAATTAACAATATCAAAAGTTGGTTTTTTGCTCAACAATATTGACAAAACTTTAACTAGATTGACCAAGTAAAAGGAAAAAGACTCAGATTACCAAAATCAGGAAATGAAAGAAAGGCATAACTTCCAACTTTACAGAAATAAAAGGAATTAGAAGGAAATATTATAAACATTATTACTAACACGTTAGATAACCTAATGAAATAGACAAATTCCTAGAAAGACACAAATGACCAGAACTGATTCAACAAAACCAAAAAATATCTAAATAGACCAAAGTGAGTTAAAGATTAAATTAGTAATTTTTAAAGTTTCCAGAAGAAAGCCTAGGACATATAGTTTTACAATCTTGACTTGATTCTAAAATCAGGCAAAGATATCACAAGATCAATGTCCTTTATAAATATAGTCACAAAAATCCACAGCAAAAATCTGAGCAAACCAAATCCAGCAATACATAAAGGATTATACATTATGACCAACTAGGTTATCCAAGGAAGGTAAAAGTAGTTTAACATTGAAAAAAATCAATGTAATACAACATATTAATAAAAAAGACAAAAACACATGATCATCTCAACAGATGAAGTGAAGTATTTGACAAAATACACATTCATGTTAAAAACTAGGAATAGAAGAAAACTTACTAAGCTTTAAACAGAGCATATACAAAAACCTACAGATTATATCACATGTAATGGGGATTGATTAAATTATTTTCCTCTAAGATCAAGGAGAGAAACAACACGATAAAAATGTCTGTTCTCTTTACTTCTATTCAACGTTGTACTGGAAATCCTAGCCAGAACAGTTAGGAAAGAAAAAGAAACCAAAGGCATCCAGATTACAAATAAAGACATAAAAATATCTCTATTCTCAGATGACTTGTTGTTATATGTAACAAATTCTAAGAAATCCAAATGTGTGCATGCACACACACACTATTAGAACTAAAGAAAACAATTCCTTATTACATTATCATAAAAATATTTGAATAGTTAAGAATAAATTTAGCCATATAAGTTTGACTTATACACTGAAAACTACTAAACATTGTTAAAAAGAAATCAAAGATAAACTTAAATAAATGGAAATATACGTGGATGCATCTTGAAAATGTTATGGTAAGTAAAAGTAGCCAGTCACAAGAATACATACTCCATGGTTCCATTTATATAAAATATCCAGAATAGGCAAATTATAGAGACAAAAAAGTTTACTAGGGTTGTTGGAGGCTGTAGAGTGGGGTGATCATGAGTAACTGCTAATTGATACAGTTTCTTTTTGGGGTAATGAAAATGTTCTAAAATTAAACAATGTCATAGTTCTACAATTTATATAAGTATACTAAAGAACATTGAATTGTACACTTTAGAACAGATTAATTTTATAATTGAATGATGTCAATAAAGTTATTATTTTAAAATGTGCTATGGAGTTTGTTTGTTTGTTTTAAGATGAAGAAGCTGTATTAGATCAAAATTTATTTCACTAAAGCTAATATTTCCAGGCACAAAATTGTGATTTCATTGTGTCAATTCATCAAGAGGACCTAACATGCCTAAATGATGAAGTTCTGTCTTAGTCTGTTGGGCTGCTGTAACAAAATGCCATGGACTGGGTAGCTTACAAACAACAGGAATTTTTTCTCATACTGTTCTGGAGGCTAGAAGCCCAAGATAAAGGCAGCGGTAGATTTATTGCCTGTGAGAACCTACTTCCTGGTTCATAGACAGCCATCTTTTTCTGTATGTGTTTACGTGGCGGAAGTGTCAAGACACCTCTCTGGGATATCTTTCATAAGGGCACTAATCCCACTCATAAGAGCTCTGCTCTCATGATCTAGTCACCTCCCAAGGGCCCCATCTTCAGATACCATCACACTGGGGATTAGATTTCAACATATTAATCTGGGGGGGGACAAACATTCAGACCATAGCACGTACTTAAAAAAAGATCTGCAGGATACATGAAGAAAACCTGATAGCACTCCAAAGAAAAACAGACACATTTACAGCTATTGTCAGAAATCCCAGTACCATCTCAATAATTTATAAAGCAAGTAAATAAAACATCAGTAATATTATTGAAGATTTGAATAACACAATTAACCAACTAGGTCCCACTGATATTTACAGAGCACTCCACCTCAAGAACACAGAATACGCATTCTTTTCAGACACACATGGAACAGTTACCAAGATATACCATACTCTGCAACATAAAACAAATTTCAATAAATTTTAAAAGATTTAAATCACAGAGAGTATGTTCTCTGGCCAAAAATGTAATTAACTTAGAAATCAATAAGATAAAGATCTCTGGACTATCCCCACATGTTTAGGGAATAAATAACATACTTCTAAATAATATATGGGTCAAAAAAATCCAAAAGGAAATAAGAGAATGTTTTTGAACTGAGTGAAAATTAAAACACAATGTATACTAATCTGTGAGTTGTCTTCATGCATTACTTGCAGTTAAATTTACCATGCTAAATGCCTAATTTAGACAAGATGAACGATCTCAATCAGTGACCCAGCCTCCACCTTAAGAAACTAGACAACGAAGAGAAAACAAAAAAATAATGAAATAATACTGATTAGAAAAGAAATCAATGAAATTGAAAATACAGAGGCAATAGAGAAGCTATGAAGTCAATTGCTGGTTATTTAGAAAATCAATAAATTGGTAAAACTCTCACCATACTAATCAGCAAAAAGAAAAAGAAAGATACAAGTTACTAAAATCAGGATTGAGAGAAATGACACTTCTACAGATTATGCAGTCATCAAAAAGATAATGCATGCTAGAAAAGTGCTTCATGTCAAAAAATTTGGCAAGTTAGATAAAATGGAAATTTCCTTTAAAGACATAAATGATCAAAGTTCACTCAAGAAGAAATAGATTAATCTGAATAATTTGGTATATATTAAATTAATTATTATAATTATAAATATTCTCATAAGATATACTATAGATATCTTCATCTGTGAAGTCTATCAAACATTAAAGAAAGAAGGAATACCAATTCTAGAAAAGTTCTTCTGGAAAACTAAAGAAGTGGAAATTATTCTGTGAGGCCAGAATCACCCTGCTATCAAAATATAACAGAAACTTTACAAGAAAACTATAGAATATCCCATATTAACATAGATGCAAATATTCTAGACAAAATTTTAGCAAAATTACTGTAACAATGTATTAAAAGGGTAATATATCAAGACCAACTGAGATTTATCCTTGGAATGCAAATTTGGTTTACATTAAAAAAATCAGTCTAGGTAACTTACCATATTAATAAGTAAAAATGAAACATTGTGTAATTAACTCAATAGAAACAGAAAAGCATTTGACAAAATTGGACGTGCAGACCTGTCTATGAGCCCAAAAAGCTAATACAACTATGTTATGAGTTTAGCAAATTTCTAGGATGTAAGATTAATGAAAAAATCAGTTACAGGTCTACATTCCAACAATGAAAAACAAGAAATTTGAACTTAAAAAAACAACAGCATTTACAATATGAAAATATGAAATATAATGAGATAGATCTGGCAAAAGATATACAAGATCTGTGCACTGAAATTTATAAAATAATGCTGGGAGAAATTAAAGACCTAAATAAATGGAAAGAGGCAACATATTCATAGTTCAGTAGGCCCAGTATTATTAAGTAGTCAGTTCTCCCCAAATAGTTCTATAGAATAAATGCAAATCCAATCAAACCTCAAGACAATTTATTTTACAATAATTATAATATATAAATATAAATATAAATATATATATATATATATATATATATATATATATATATATACACAAACTGATTCTAAAATCTACATGGAATTGCAGCAGATCTAGAATAGCCCAAACCACTTCATAAAAGAACAAAGTTGGAGGACTAACACTATCTGGTTCCAAATTTTATTATGATGCTACAGTAATGTAGAAAGTGCAATTTTGGTGTCAGAATAGGTAAACAGGTCATGATGTAAAATAGAGAGTCCAGAAATATACAGACACATATGCAGCCAACTGATTTTGACAGATACACAAATGCAATTTATTGGAGATACAACAGTCTTTTCAAAATATGGGGCTGAAACAATCTGATGTCCATTTACAAATAAATAATACATTTTGATCTATATCTTACAGCATGTACAACAGTGAACTCAGAATGGATCATAAATAGAGCTATAAGATGTGTAGGAAAAAACAAGGGAGAAAATATTTGTGATTTTAGGTTAGGTGCAGATTTCTTTGATATATGTCAAAAGAATGACCTATAAAGGTAAAAATTTGATAAACTTAATTTCATCTAAATTAATAAACTAGGTCCTTTTGAACAAAACAGGGGAATGAAAGACAAGTCCCAGATTAGGGAAAAAATATTTGCAAACCACATACTGATAAAGACTTGTACCCAGAATATATAAAGACTTTTTAAAACTTTATAATAAGAAAACAACCACATTTTTTAAAGAAACCACATCATATCTGAAAAGATATACAGATAACAAGATAAGAGATGTGGCTCACTGTCAGTAGTCATTAGATAGATGGAAATTGAAACTATAGTAAGAAACCACTTCTATACCTAGTAGACTGGCTAAAATTAAGGAGATTGTCCATTTCAAGTTTTGGCAACGATGTGGAGGACTGGAACTCTGCTACAACACCGATGAGAAGACAACATGGTAGAATCACTTTGGAGAAACAGTTTGGCGAGTTCTTCAAACGTCAAACATTGATTTACCATTTGATTTAGCAATTTTGCTTCCTTGATATTTTCCTGAGATAAATTAAATATGTGTCTGTACAAAGACCTGGAGCAATAGCCAAAAACTGGCAACAACTCAAACATTCATCAACAGATAAACAGATAAATGTGGTATGTCCATAAAATGGAGTACTACTGAGTAAGAAAACAAAATGAACAATTGGTACGCACAGCATGGATTAATCAAAAAAAAAATTTATGCTGACTGAATGAAATGAGACAAAAAAATAGTTCCTACTATACAATTTCACTTATATAAAATTCTAGAAAATATGGAATAATCTGCAGTAACAAAATAAACTGATGTTTGCATGGGGGATAGAGATGTGGGAGAGGCGAGAACAGAGGGATTTCAAAGAAGCATGAGCAATCTTTTGGAAGTGATGGATATGTTCATTGTCTTTAGAGTGCAGTGGTTTCACAAATGTATATGTAGGTCAAAAATTAACAAACGATACACCTTAAATAGGTGTAATTTATTGTTTGTCAGTTACTTCTCAATAAAGCTGCTTAAACAACACAAGAATTAAAAATAAATATATAAAATAATTCTTCCCTATTAGAAACAATCTCTGCTTTGTAAGAGCTCTTAACATGATATGATGTGGAAAATATTATGGGTAGGCTATAAACATCAAGTAAAGATTCAAAATAAATCAGCTAAAATATTCATGTGAGATTGCAGGTGAACTATTTGCTTGTCTTTAATTTTAGAAAATACAATTTATCGACATTGAAAATCAGTAACTTTCCTAATATAAAAAATACAGTATTATACCACTCCTTCTGCCTCAGACAATAAACTCATGGGATTTTGTTTTCAACCATGGAAGCTTTTCACTCCCATAAGGCCATGGAAGGTGAAGATAGTTTTAGGAAGATAAATGATGTACTCAGCCCATAATTGAGAGACATTTTGGTACGGTATTCCTGATTCTCTGAACTTGAAGCCCTGTCTTGTCTATTGCATTCTTAACATGTTATAGAGAGGCAGCATAACTTGACTCAGTCAGTGGGCAGCTGGGGCTATCTGATAAATCCTAATTTCCCCAAATTGAATATGATAAAAGATGCAAGGAAAGCCAGATGGTGACAAAGCAGTGCAGCTGGGGTAAAAAACAAAAAATTAAACAAACAAACAAAATCACTCCCTTTCTGCTTTCCTCTATAATTCAGAGAAATTTGGTATCTTATAAAAAACTCAGACTGCAGAAAAAGATTTGGCTTCCATGGGAACTGCTCCAGCCCGGCTGCACGACTATAGGCACATCATTTCACCCGTCAGAGCTCTGATTCTCTTGTGAGATGTGGCCACCAACACTCTATTGCAAAGATCAGATGTGGTAGCATCCGCGAAAGCACTGTTTATCCTGTAAGACCTAGGACAAGTTCGTTTACCGCGTACCCACTCTTCTCTAGCAAGCCAGAGCTGAACCTTTCACCGTGATGGGGGCAATAGATTGCAGGAGCAGAGAAGGCAAATACAGACACGTTACTCCTATTGGGAACCCCAGGTCAGCATTCCTGGCATCCTTTCCTCCCCATCTGACCGTGAACACCTGCATCCCTCTTGCCTCTCGACCACGTTTGGTTTGTTCTCCTTGATGTGCTCCTATGATACCAGCTGTTTGAAAAAGACACTTCAGGGTCACAGTTTCCAATGCCAAAAGAAGCACTGATTTTTAACCATGAAGTAGAGTTTGATAGGGAAACATTGCATAAAGAGAGAACAGTGTGATGAGTTGTGTCCTCTTAAAAAAAAAAAATCTTCTTCCAATGTTTATTAATCCTGTTTCTCTCCACTTTGATCTTGGGGTGATACAGAAGAGAGATGGGGGTTAATAAATGACTCAGGTGCTTTTAATCCTTCTATGGCCAATAATAAGGGAGCTGTGGTTCTATGTAAGATGTTGTCTATAGGGTTTAATCCACCAGTGACAGAGAAAGCTCCATTAATTTGTATATCCTTTTTGTTAGTGATGAAAGCCTTAAAACTGAAAATCAAATCAATTGTTTGTAGTTAAAGAATCCTCTCCCTGCTCTTCCAGAGGGCGGGTCAGTCTGTTTCCCTATTATCAAAGCCCCTGTCTCTCTTTCTCCAAGCCAGTGACTTGCCCATAAATTAATATGGGACTGAAACCTGACCTGCTCATGGAATAGAAGCTGAGAGAAAATGGGCTTGTTTCTGCAACCTCTGAAATACATTCTTTGGGCAAATCACCCATTCCAAGCAAAGCAAGGCTGTCTCTGCTGTGAATATTTCCTTTTGCTTTTTCTCAAACAATTGCGATTCACACACACACACAAAAAATCACATTGAGATATTTTTGTGGGGGGTGGTATTTATAAACATCACAACAGCTTCTAAACAGGAAGAACGACCAAAAAAATCACACTTTCAGAAATGTGTTGGTTTTTATTCTGTGAGTATAAAAATACTATCACACATAGCTCTAAAGAGTGAACATGTATTTTGTGCATATGCTATACATAGAGGAAAATGTTCTGCATTTCTTATTTTTCCTCCCAATCTCCAGGCAATGTGTCCAAGCTCAGTCAGCGTTCTGGATCTAGGAGAGGAAAGAACAGCATTGCACAAGTGCATCCTGAATCCTAACGAGAAGCAAAGGGGTTGTGTGTTTCAGACCTATCCTACATCCCTTCTCAGAAGGAAGATCTCCACCTCAGTGTGCAATTAACAAGGTCTTTCACAAGCCTGTCTCACTGGCTCAGGTGTGGTGACTCCAGCCCACACTCAGTTCATGGTTCCTTGTCGTTCCCCTCTATGGGCGAAACCTTACCTGTGGCAAAAGAAAGGATGGAAATTTGGTTTTAACAGAAATATAAATAAAGCAATGTAGTCTTTAATTGGACTCCTCTAAGGAGGCTTCAATCAGAGGGAGTATGTGGTGTGCTGGGGCATTGCTATATTTCCACACTATTTTTTTTGTTAGTTAGACTGACACTTAAAAAGTGTCCATAAAGGCCAAAGTCCCCGGGTATAAACTGAGTGGCTTATAATCCAGGGACCCATGATTGAAGGTGTATCTCCAGCCCAGTTTTAAAACTCCAGTATAAAAATTATTTCATTTCTAATTTACTATTTATAGACCAAGATAATTAAAAGTTAAGCCAAATATAACCATCTCTAGAGTATGTCTCTGTTAGTGGCTGTTATGCTGGGGAAAGAAAGGAAATCAATTGCTCGCTATATGGTGACCCTTAAAGAAAGGGATGGTGTATTATTATGGATGATGTACCATCCTCATGACCCTGTGAGATGCTTTTCATATGACAAAATAGAGGGGGAAAAACTGGTCTTATAGTACAACAAGATCTGGGGACAACACAGGATTCAGTGTCTGAGGGTTACTGCAATAGAGAATATTTTACAAGAACCACTGACTGTACTGGCTATTTTCCCCATTCATATAGTGTATGAAGACATGTTCTTCCCACCTTAAAGAGAATTAACTTTTGCCTAAGAAGGGCAAAAATTCTCTACAGCACTAACATGGGAAAAAAATGTTAAAAGCTTAACATTCCTATTCAAGGCAGAAAGCAGCGCCCTTTAACTTTTTCATTTTTTTTTGGTTTTGACTTGTCTTTTTTCACTTCTTATATAGATCAATAGCACCATTAGCACTCTGTAGATCACATTTTAAAATACACCGCTACTTTTCTTCGTTTGGTATTTAAGATGGCACCATTTGTGAATTGATGTTAAACTGCTGAGATTCACAATTTAAGATGAAATTAATGTTAGGGTGATGCCAATGTGATCTACACTGCAGAGTCATCCTGGAGAAGGGATCCCACAAATAAAATTCTCAGAGGAATAATCTGAAGTAGAAACTCTGCTTAAAAACGCCACTTTTTAAATGCAGTTCCAAGTCAAAAGGCCTTTTCTGTAACATTGGTCAGATACCCATGATGAACAGGGAAAGCTAGGAAATATTTAAGTTTAGAGAAATATAAATATGTTTCTAAAATATATGAAGGTGGCACTGTAAGGTAAAGAATCTGATTCTGGGGAACACAGCTGTAAAGACTTTTACTGGAATTTTCCAAGAGTTAAAGGATGTTTTCTTCTTATGCTCTCTCTGGAGACTTTGTAAAACAGAGTTCTAGGGGGGAAATGTTTTTATCACTCAGAATCAATTGAAAATGAGTTAAATGAATGATTTCTTCTTTAGAAGTGGGGCAAAATGTCATAGACTTGGAGATATTAGTACAGATGAGCATTTTCAGGACCCTTAGTATGTGTTCGGATGCCTTTAAAGAAGGGAAACGCATGATGGGTTATGGCTCTTGCGCTGTTACTTACAACTGCGTACAATTAAGAGAAGTAAGCTGTATTCTGTTTTTTCTATCCACTAGGAACATAACGTGTCCACCCCTAGGAATGGTGATGTGGAGTGTAATTCACCATCCATAAGACCGTTATCGTAGGTTTGCCTGAATTCAGCAAATTCCAAACATGATGAGCACGCCTGCCCACAAAGGGAGAAGAGACATTTCTGAGCGGGTTCCTTGCCTATTGATAAGAGTCTTCTGTCACAGCCAGCCAACTCCATTCATGAGTTCAGGGAGGACCTCTAAGCCGACAAGCTCTTCTTCAAAACTTAAAACACTTTACCACAGTCAACGCTCTCAGAATGCGACCTGTTATTTGTGGAGACCAGATGCCCTAGGTTAACATCATGAGCTGCAACAGCAATTCATCATCAAGCTCTGGGGACCAGAAAAGAAACCAGCAAATGAATGATTTGCCAGGATGACTTAAGGCCTGACATTTAGAAGTTCCTGTTTCCATTGCTCTTTGGATGTGGCTCTTGGCTCTTCCTCTTCTAGAAGAACGCTCTCACATATTCCATCTCAAACTGCTTACAGATGGCACTGCACAAAGCCAAAGCTAAAAGATGTTCTATTCAAGATGGCAATTGCTTCCGGGTGATGGACCATTTCTTAAGGACTATCTAGCATGGTCCTTAAAAAGATGATACTGTTTGTGTGCAGGCAAAGGATCTCAGTTCCCAGATGGTGAATGACAGCTGTGTCTTCATGATGGAAATATGTGAACAACAGCTGTAAAGCCACCGAAATATACAGATATTTGGACTTCCCTAATGATGAAATGGTCCAGAAAATCAATATTTTTTCACAGTTACACCTTATAATAAATAAGCCCAAATTGAATCAAAATTTAATCTACAGAAGCTAATGAACCAAAAAAAAAATTTTGTAGCAGGTATTTGGGTACAGAAAAGTCTACCAGCATGGGGATGTCTTCATACCTTACCTCAGAGAATGCCAGAGTGAGGAAGCCTGAGAGGTTATATATCTGAGTCCTTCCATTTCTGAAGCCGGGACTGAAGTCCTTCTATTACTCCCTGTGACAGAGCTGGTCCACAGCTGGGCTGGGACTAGAACCCAGACCTTCTGACAGGCCCTGTGAATCCCATGCTTCACTCTGCTACCTCCAGGGTGAGTGTGATACTTAGCAACTGTCCAAGCAACTATGCTCCAGTGTTATTCTGAAAACCCCCAGGCAACATGTGTTTAAAGGCCATGTCTGCACTATCTAACACTGACTCCCCAGGCCTTAGCATAGGGAAGGGCAGCCAATCAATGAAGCTTTAGTCAAATGGAGTTGAACTGAACCTTGGAGAACAGCTTCAACAACCAGTAACAACAACGAAACAGTAGTGATAACAGCACACACTTATGAAATGCTTACGTGAGCTCATGTGATATTCATGAATTCATGCTAACAGTACCCCCGATGCAAGTGCTAGGAGGGGCCAAGCTGCCATGACATGGGAGGGTGTCTTTTATTGCTAAGATGCATTTGCAGATGCATTGCACAATCACCAGTCTCAATCACACAAAGGACATTCTTGACCTTGAAGATGACCGCTGCATCCAGGCAGCCAGGCTGGGCACCCTGGGCCAACCTGGCTTGGCCTGCAGTGGAAGACTGTGCCACATTTGGAAAGTTACTTTGAGAGACACCAGTAGTTTGATAATATAAAATTTAAAATATTGTTTAGACAAAGCTGGAAGCCCCCTAAGCTGTGAAAGTCCAGTATGCCAGTAAGAGGCCCCAGGGGGCCCTGCTGGGCTTGTTGTTGGCATTTGCAGTTTGATGATTCTTATGAGCAAAACGTGTGTACCCCTCCCAAATCTATACACTGAAGCCCTAACAACCATTGTGGCTGTATTTGGCTAGGAAGACTCCAGGGAAGGAATTAAGGTTAAATGAGGTCATGAAGGGTGGGACCTTTATCTAGTAGGATTAGTGCCCTTATAAGAGGAGATCCCAGAAAGCTCTCCCTTTGTCTCTCCCTCTTTCCTTTCTCTGCTTTGGATGCATCCAGAGAAAAGGCCATGTGATGACACACTAAGTAGGCAGCTGTCTACAAGCCAGGAAGAGACCCTCATCAGAACAGAATTTGCCAGCACCTTGATCTTGAACTTCTCAACCAATGGAACTCTGAGAACATAAAGGTCTGTTGTTTAAGCCACCCAGTGGTAATGTGCTATGGTGGCCTGAGCTATCACAAGAGTTTTGTCATTCTAAGAAGGGACGGAAGAGAAGGGAGATTTTCCCAGGAATGTTTCCAAAGCCTGCATCATCATCCTCATATGATGTCCAAAGTCACACAGAGGCTGGTCTCTGCAGCAAGATCAAGGCGCCCCGACAGGGCAGTCCCCAGACAGGAAAGGCCAGATCAGGCCTGAATCTTCCTTTTGGCCCCTCGGCCCTCTCCCACTGCCTCAATCCTTCCTTCATAGTGTGGCTGTGAGGATGACATTAAGTGTCACCAGTAGAATTTTTAGCACCAATCCTAGCACATGACCGTAGATGGCAGTAGCCTGTATCATTAGGGAATCTGTGCGGCCTTTGGGTAAAGCAACAATGGGCTTTGACACAAGTGTGAGATGGAACCCAGGCCCTGTATCCCCACCACCTTCTCCTTAAGCAAGTGACCTCATCCCCTTAAGCCTCAGTTTCTTCATCTGTAAAATGACCACATTGTCTATCTCATGGGGCCCTTGGGACATTGCTCCCCTCCCTGGCTTCTTAAGATGGGTGTGATTGCCTAAGCAAAGGGGCGTCTTACACTGTAGATGAGATGCCCATTCTGAGGCTGGTGTCCTATATTTGAAGCCTGGAGGGAGTTGTGAGGGAGGATGTCAGATCTTCTGGGCCCCAAGAAAACATTGACCTGTGCTGGACAAAGGATGAGGAGGTTCTGACGCCTGGTATACTGACCGTACTTGGAGCAGAGCATGAGCTGGGGATCTGGGGACCTCGGGAAAGTCACTACACCCTCTGGGCCTCAGCTCCTTACCCTTTAAAGAAAGGAGAAAACATGGCTATTTCTCAGGGCTCCAGTATCCTGTGATTTTTGATTTTGTGATTTTGTTCCTTGTCTTTTATTGGCATTTACATTAGTAAAATATGAACACAGGACAATTTTATTCTGTGCACTTGGTCAGAATGATCTGTATTCCACAGCCTCGGTCCCTCACAGCAAGGTTGATGTGTGTTTGGATTGTGACAACCACGTGTTTTATATTTTATAAAAGCCAAATTAACAATGAAAACTCACTAATGCTACTGTTCCTTTTTTCAATTCAAAGAAAATTGGATTCTTCACGTGTGTCAGAGTCAGTAGCTCACTGCCGTTAGGAAGGAGGGGGTTATTTGGAACCCAGAGAAAGTGTTATATTCTGGGGAAATTTCTAATAGAGAGACCAGAAGACCGCATTTCCAAAGCATGCGTATAGTGCACCTAGGCCAGCTTCCTTGGGCTGTAGTCTTCCTTGAAGAGCGTTGCTAAATCCAGAAAAGTCTCCCTGAGCTCCCACTCTGAGGAGCCCAGCCACAGGAGAAAGTCGCTCCTGACAGCATGCACTCTGCTGTCCACGCAGACATCCCCCACTCAGGCCAACATCCCCTC
This sequence comes from Camelus dromedarius, assembly GCF_036321535.1. Lineage (NCBI taxonomy): Eukaryota > Metazoa > Chordata > Mammalia > Artiodactyla > Camelidae > Camelus > Camelus dromedarius. The sequence continues at coordinate 25,411,114 of NC_087461.1, read as the reverse complement.
CTGCAAAGTTGTTTCAACTAGGCACGCAGTCACTTTCCTTGACAACGTGTACCCAAGACCTCCATCATGGTAGGAAGAAACTCCCCGAGCTTTGACTGAAACTCCTCAACCTGTGAGAAGTGGAGAGGGAGGTGTAAGGGGGGGAGGTATAAAAAGTGAGCCCCCCCCCACCAAGTCCAAGCCCAGACAAATCCACAGGGAAATAATCTTTCATTGGCATGAGTGAAATCAGATCCTCCCTGAAAGAAAAAACAGTCTACCAGGAAAGAAAAAAAAATGGTAGCTTATGAAATGGAGTCAACCACTGAATCCCATACTGTGTATTTTCTCTCTTTCTCAAAGATAGATAGATAGATAGATAGATAGATAGATAGATAGATAGATAGATAGATAGATAGATAGATACTAGATGAGAGATAGACAGATTGATAGACAGACATAGATGACAGATTGAGCAATCTAATTTGTGAAGAATAGGGACAAATATTTGAGTGGTTCCTATCTTTAGGTAGTGGAATTACAAGTCACTTTCCGTTCATTCAATGTGCCAATGAGCAGTCTTCTCGTTGTTGGGACTCAGTAGTAAACAGAAGAGCAAATACCCTGACCTCCAGGGAGCTTACAGACTGGCGGATAATTTGATTGAACTAATGATTTTACTTGGTTTTTTGCATTTTTAAATTTTTTACAATGTACACGTGTTAATTTACGATCAGCAAAATGTATTAGTTCAGAAATATAAGAGTGCAACCTCCCTGCCTGTAATGCTTTGTTTTTGCTTCCTTAGTGGCCACACACTTTCCCTCCTTTCCAGCCTTCATTTACAAAACCATAGTTTTAAGTTAAAAAGATCTCAATTCAAATTCCTGCCCTGCCACTGGGCATGTTACTTGATCTCTGAGCCTTAATGTGCTCATTCCAATGGGGTGTCTGTTGTCCCGCGTAGGACTGTGGTGTGGAAGTGATTTCCACAGAGGCCACACAGAGACGTGAGCACAAGGAGAGGGCTCAGCAACTGTCAGGGTCGTGCCTCCAAGAAGCCTGGGCTTTGCAGAGGACAGATGTGGCTGTTCTCCAGCTACTGATGAGAGGGTCATGTGTGCGGAAAGATGAGCAATTGAAATGAGGACGACCTTGGTTTTCACTTCAGCTCTGCCAGTTTCAAGCTGCAGGGTCCTCAGCAAGATTCCTGACCTCCCTGAGCTGATTTCCTCATCTGTCAAGGTGGGAAAATGGAAATATCTTTCTACACTATTATTGTTAAGAAGGTCAAATGAGATGCTGCACGTGCTTTGAGAAATACATTGTCAACTGCACGGTCAACTGCATTGCAACTGCATTTGCTGCCAAACCAGAGCTCCTGCTGTCTTACAAGATTCTGGAAGGAGAAGACAGAGGAGGACCTGAGGTAGCCACACACTCTTGCCTCGTCCAGATCCTGGGGGTGATTGAACTCTTCCTGGTGGTTTAGCCGTCTGATATTATTGTTCTTCTCCAAGGGATTTGAATGGGGTGATCATAGGAAATTTTCATAGCACACCATCAAATACCCTTCTCAGAATATTTCTAGGTCAGATTTATCTATTAAGCTCAAGTCAGCCTGTCCAAATAGCTCCTTGATAGTCACGTCCAAAATACAACTCATCTTCTCCATTTCACCAGGCTTAAGCCTACCTAGCCCATCTCACCAAATGGTACCATCCACCCTTTAGCAGTTGCCTTGGACAAAAATAGGATCTCCTTATAATGTCTCCTCTTACTCACTCATCAATCTTTCCCAAGTCCTGTAGTCTGTCTCCTTTTGCCCTAACCCCATCCTTCTCCCTTCTCTGTAATTCCTCCGATGCTCTCTCCTGTCTGTGGGCTTTGGCCGAGGTTGTTCCTTCTGCCTGAGCTCAATTTCCCCTTCCTTGGTTGAACTCCAGATCTCAAATTTCAACTGAGCTCAAGTTTGTAGAGTGCCTCCCCTTCCGGGAAATGCTTTCAGATCTGTGCCCCTGGTTTTATTTTGCAATGTGCCTGACACCTGTGTTCACCACTCTCATCTCAGGATCTCCTCCAGGATGGGAACCACGTCTTGCTGTATGTTATAGTCCTGGTATCCAGCACCACGTTTGCCCCATTAAGAAGCCAGTGCTTCACAAATGTCTGTTAAACAAAAGAGTGAGTGAACAGTGGCAAAAGCATGCCTGCCGTAGGGTTGGTTCCTCTCTGTTTCCCCTCTAATTTTACTGCTTCGAGAACTTGTCCTTCCTGTAGCCAGAAGGGAGTCCCTTCTCATCCAGTGCTTCACTGGGCTCTTCTAGGCTGTTCTAGGGATGACATTTAACCCCAAATGGAAGAAGGTTTAAAAAAAAAAAAAGGCAGTTTGGATCCTGGAAAACATCAGCTGACAACGTACAATGGAAGTTTATAACCGCGTTGAGGTGCTATTTGGTTGCCAGGACCTGGAAAAAAAATGAGGAAACAACGGTACCAAATGAGGTGTGGTGTGAGGGGAGGCATGTCATTCCTGAGAAAGATGGCTGGGGAGCAGAACGCAGAAAGCAGCGCAGCGGCGGCTCCCAGCGGAGGCTCCCAGCGGAGGCCCCCGCTGACCTGGGAGAGGAGACTTGGTCTTAAATCAAAAAGACATCCTGATGAGATGGGGTAAGCTGAACAGATGCGGGAGGGTTGATCAGGGGAAAAAAAAATGGGATTCATCCAGGACGAGGAAGATGGAGAGGAGGAACCAGGAGCCAGAAAGACCAGCGGGAGGCAGTGCCTTCAGGGCAGCTCTGTGGAAGGAATGCAGGGCTCTCTCCTGCACGAAGCAAGCACAGAGCTCCTTAATTTGAGGGACAGTCTGATCTACTATTTAAAAAAAAAAAAAAAAAAGACACACACCTAGAGAGGTCCATCCCTTCTCCTGCAAAGCAATGTTACTGGTTGTTTTCCTTCCTTATGTAAACAGAAAGACCTCAGAAAGAGTCTAAGATCAAGGCTGGTTTGAATCCCAGCTCCACCACTTGCCAGCTGGGGCTCTTGGGCAAGTCTTTGGTCTCTCTGGCCTCAGTTTCCTCATCTGTGAAATGGCATGTCCTGCTCAATTCCCACATAATGCAGGTGGTGAGAAGGTGAGCCCAGTTTCTAGACTGAAATAAAAGTATGTATAAAAACTGTATGAGTGCATTAAAAAGACAAATGCATATTCAGGATTTTGGCAAAGAAACCTCTGAGCATTATAAAAACCAGCATTTCTCTAAAGGCATGATAGAGAAACAGCAAGAAAAATAAGGAGGGTGCAAGGGAATGATGGGAAAGTTGAGGTCTGGGGCTGGAGATGGGTGGGGCAGCCCCGCTAATCTAAAGACTTTTGACCCAGGTCCTCAGGCTCTTGGAAACCATTCCAGCTGTGGTCAACAGAACAAGTCACTCCCAACCAAATTGGCATCAGCCTGCTACACCGTTAAACTAGGGCCCCCACATCAGCAGTAACACCAGTGAACAACTTCAGAAGGGTCGCTATACTGAGCAGATTTGAGTGGCCTTCAAGGCCACCCCGGTGCTGCTGTGTGTCGCTCTGAGCCCACACTGAAGCAACACCTGGTGAAGAGGTTGGGGGCTTGAAATTATTTCTTTCTAATCCCAAATCTCTCCTCTTTTCAGTCTGTTCTTTCTTACAAACCTAGGTCCTGCCCTGGTGGCTCATTAACCACCCCATGGCACTTCTCACCTAAATAGAGACATTGACCCAAAGGTCTGGGCTCCTATTTCAACCCAGGTAATTGCATTCTGCCTACCGATGTCATTTCTTGCAAAGACAGTCATTACAGCCACTTGGACCCTCCCCCCCACCCCCATCTCATCCCACCTGGAAGAAAAGGTGAGTTTTCTCCCCGGGGTCCTGGCCAAGTGCCAGTTCTGGTTGATTTCCCCCCTACTCACCAGAAAAGCGCTTTTCCAGGAGACTGGGCAGGGGGGCGGCTTCACGTTTCCTAGATCACAGGTTCAAATCCCGTTGAAGAGCCGCTTTCAATAAGACTTTTGTTAACGTTCAAGGGGTGAGAAATGGTCCTGGGAGCACTTGCCTCACTTTGCTTTCTATTCCTCAATAACTGTCCTATGGGGAGAGGTAACGGGAAGGCTATCTTTTATTTCCCTCCTTCTGACCAGAGGCCAGCGCCCAGAGCCGAGGTGGCCCCTCTACCATCCCGTAAAGCATCTGGCTCCCTTTCCGAGATCTGTAGTGGAATCACTCTCTCAGCTGCTTGGGGACAAAAAAAAAAAAAAAAAAAAAAAGACCTTCATTTCCTATTCAGACTTCTGATCAATGCAACAATATAAATTACCATGATTCAGTATAGTGAAGTTGTACAACAAGTACATTAAATTCAGGTGCTCAATATGAAATCATATAAAATGTCCTATCAACACGTTTTTGGACATGGTGGCTGATGCTTGCAAATGGTCATCACGTGTGTGCATTTTCCTGCCTGCGTATAGAGGGAGAAAAACACAGCACAAAGAGATCATACGGCATGAGATGCACACTCCAGTCACTTCTCACGTGCCAGGCGGGGCTGGGCTCCCAACACGGAGCGTCTCATCTGTTCTTCACAACAACTCTTTAAAGTCATAGCTAATATCATCCCCATGAGAGAGACAAGCACGCTGCCCGGGGGCACACAGCTGGAAAACAGGGACATCTGAACTCACACTCTGTGCCTCTGGGGTCAGAGGCTGGGTTCCTGAACACTATATGCTATTTCTTCCAAAATACAGAGCCATACTATAGCAATCTCTGAGAGACGAGCCTCTTTTTTTTTTTTTTTTCTAATTATCCTTATTTGTGCTTTTCTAAGTTGTCCACATTCTCTATAATGAAAGGATATTGTATTTCTAATCAGGAAAAATGGTATTTCAAAGTTTTCCCTTTTCACATTGCCTGCATTTCAGACAAAGTAAAAAATTATCTCAGTGCCAAGGAGGCTTTTGAATAAAGTTCTCTTCCGAGTTTCCAGGACCAGAGAAGAATGTCAGACTTGGGCAAGTCGGCAAGCTGCTCCACAGAGACGTCATCTTTTTATAAACCTGCTTTCACTCCTTCTCAAGCACTGTGAGTCCTTTCCGTCCCCCAAATGACAGGGCCTCTTGACCCACAGACCAAAGACGGCACAAGAAATTAAGGGGCAAAAAGTCATATCGAAGTGCCCCATCCTTTCAAGCTTCACAAGGATGAACTTGGCCTCTGGGTACCACCGTTGTCAGGGGTTCTGAAACTTGGCAGCATTTTAAAAGCAAGAGATAATTCCCTACCTAAACGGTAAGAAATATGAGATCAATACAGGGTGAATTAGCAGTCAACAGCGATCAAGTGCAACAGAGAAAGTATGATTCATTTCTTAGAAGGGCTAAGATCGCAGTTTATTGAGAAGCGTTTGAAGATCGAGGAACTGAGTGGGGAGGAATGTGTTAATTTAATCGACAAGTGGGTTTGTGGAGGAAGCACAGACACTCGAAGGCTTTGAGGCTTTACTATCTCTCTTATTCTTCCTCTCTCTCTTTTTTCTTTTTTTGGCTGCTGCTTCAGTAATCTTATGACTGTACTGCAGCTGCCTCTAAACCCCCAAGATCAGTCCCAGGTAGGCAAAGCAGCCATCCTCACACCTTACTGCATAGGAATGAAGTTTCCAGCTCAGTGTATGGGACAGTCATTCATCTAATTAACAATGACTCGATACAGTAATTGGTAGCAATAAAGTTAAGAATCCCGCATCTCACTGCACACTTGCAATTTCAGATGGGTTTTTGAATGTGATTTTTCCTGACATTTAACTTGCTGTATGTCTTTCCTCTTGCAGGGAAATACAAGGCATTCATCAAGGATGCAGTTTCATTTTCCTTGGATGCTGGGGATATGAACGAATGTGGATTACTTTAATATGAAGAGTGATGGCCCTTGGAGTCTGCCTGAAGATGCACATTGGGAGGAATGGGGTGGTCATTTGCTTTGGTGTATTTCGCTATTAAATTTGAACAGCTGAAGGGTTGGATCTAAGTCTCAATGACATTAGATAGCATTTTTGTAAATAAAAATGGATTTTTAAATAGTTTTAAACAGTGTTTAGCAGATACATACACCACTAAATATGTGTTCCTGTGAGCATAGAAGATGGAGAGTTTACACCAGAATCATTTACAAATCCCCAACAGCCTCCCCTTCCCGGCCATTTTGGCAGTTCAGTGATGGAGAGCGCGTGGTCTTCAGTCACAGCAGAAGTTCTCCAGCGAGGCTTTCTAGATGATAGATTTGGAAGGGAAATGTGAAAGTCCGTGTGCCTCTCCCCAGTGAATATTCTGAGTTCAGTGCCTTTCAAATCAATGCCTAGGGGAGCCACTAAGCACAAAACTAAACTCTTATTCATTTTGATGCATCATCCTCCAAACACTACTGAGTCATAAAATGTTTCCTTGGGGCAGCATGTTATTTTCTAAAGGAGAAGCAGGGGTTGGAGGTTAGAGAGGGAATTCAGGACTGACTTTGAGCATACAGAGGGAAGCACAGACTGGTCCAAGGACATGGCCTCAAACTCTGCAGCCCCAAGAGAGTTCCAAGCCGACCCACAGTTGACTTAAGGGAAGTTGCACAGGTGGACCCCCAATAATGAACAGCAAAGTGTGAAATCCCTGAGTGTTTTCCTATCCCACTCAAAGCTTGGACTTTTCACCAAGAATCTATGGAAAGAACGGACAGTCCCCAAGAGGGTTCGTGCTGTGACAAGTCATTCAGGGTTGAAGTGTCCAGGGACCAGGACCTGAGTCCTTGCAGGGGAGCCACTCATGCCCAGAGACTTTCCACCTGCACTCAGGTCAGGAATAAGGAAACTCTATGTTGGGCATGGAGCTAGAAGCAGGGAGCACCGAAACACAAAAATTCTATGAAACATTGTTTCCCATTTAAAGAGAGAGTAACTGAGCTTCAGAAAAGCTACATGTCACAGTAAAATCGCTCAACAGATAAGTGGTGGAGACAGGATCCTAAGCCAAGCGTGGCTGACCAGCGCTCCTCTTCTTCCTACTTTACCAAGTGACACGCCGTCAACATAAACATGGCCCTGGGCTTCACCTTGACAGTTTCTGATCTTCGTGGCTGTTCCAGTAAGAGCTTGATTATCCAAAATACTTAGGAAATGGGGCAGTCTAGTAAGTTGAAATTCAACCTTAGCGAACATGTCCAATGGGAATCACCAGATTGTCAACGCACAATCATGACAGAGCAAGTAGCTACCTCCCCATCACCATTATGAGCCCTATTAGCAACCTGAGTTTCCCTTGATCATAACAGTTGATACCCTTTCTTATAACTGTTGATGCATCTTGTCTTCCCTGTTCAACTGAAACCCAGACCCACAGGACAGGGTCTTTCTTGCCACGTTTTATCCACAGTGCACGGCATAGAGTAAGTCCTCAGTACACATATGCATAGGTATCTGTGTATGTGTATGTACTTGTACACACATGGATATGTACACATGCATGACATTATACATTACATACTGTAAATACTACATATGATGAAATTATACGGGCAACATATAATATATATCATATGTAATATAACATGTGAATGTGTAATATAATTCATGATACATAATATAAAACACATTTTACCTTGTAATATAAATTATTATATATAAATATACACTGTGTAGTATATTACAAGGTCAAATATATTTTATATTATGTATCACATTATATATAACATATGATATATTTACTATATAATTTGTTATATAATATACTACATTACAATATACCATAATTTATATATACTATATTATACATTATATATTGTAGGTATGTAACATACATAATTATATAAAATATGATGCAGTGAATGAATGAAAGCACCACGGAGTCTGAGATAAAACTGGCGGAGAGCATTATTCTGGATGTGCACTGCTCTGAGGATGTCCCCAGATATAGTTGACACCCGGGGTCTGAATCCAGGCTCTGTCTCTAGCCAGAGATGTACTTGGGGGAAAGAGTCTTAGTCATCTGAGCCAAGGGGAAATGAGGATGACTATGGTGGGAGCTGGCATTTATTCACATGCTCTGTCTACCAGGCACAGTGCTAAGCACTTTGCATGCTCAAACTCAATCAACCTCCCAATTACCCACCTAGTTAAGTACTACTATTGGCCCCATCTATAGGTGAGGAAATTAAGGCACAGTGAGGGTAAGTAATCTGCTTAAGGTCACACAGCATTCTGGACCCACGCCCTGCTTCCTAACTTCTTCAGCAGGGACCTCGCACAGCACCCAGCACTTACTCAGCACTCAGTAAAGGCGAGCTAGCCTCCACCTCCCCTTTTAACGACAGCAATCTCTGGCTAACCACATGTGCTCTTAAAATTTGACAATATATTTATTTGCTGAATAAAGAATAGAAGAAGAAATCAGCTTGCGTAGATTTTGTTTTCAAGCTATCTATAAATAATAAGTTAAGGAAAACTTGCCTTTCTTATTTAAAGGTCTAAATTTAAATTCTTTATCAAAATGCCTTTCACTGGGAAACCATAATTCAAAGACTTTTTTTATTAGACTTCTTGAAAGTGTGTTTTTAATGCACATTCTGACTTGTTGCCAAACCTCTTCTCTGAAACAGTAAAATTAGAGCCGCCCTCTCTTTAAAGAGTTGTATTTATTAGATTTTTACATATTGATACAGCACAATTTACCAAAATAAATCTGAGACTTGGCACATAGATCTTCCACACTCCCATTCTTTATATCCGAAGTCTCTACTGTAACTTCCTCTGACGCACATTCAGAGAAGTCCCACAGCGAGGAACTTCTTTTCAAAAGGATCAGAGATACACCTTCAAGCATCACTTATCTGTGGCCAGCTTCCCTCTCCTCATCACTGTGGTTCCACTCGGGCCAGGGTAGCTGTGTATACTTTATCTGACACTGAAATTTAAATGCAATTACCTTTTAAACTTAAACAGCCGTGAATGCAGCAAAATGTGCAGAGCCCGTAAACCAAATGCAAGGCCAATGTTTAAAACCTCTGGGGAAAATGTAGAAAGAAAGTCACCATTTTGCACTTTTTTCATGTTGTAGCCTTAAAAAGCTTTACTGAAAGACAATTACTTCAAAGAAGATACCAACTTCTTCACCACCCATCTCTCTTTTCTAGCTAAAAAGCATCCTGGTTTCTACTGTTTCCAGGCCCATCTGTGCACCTGAACTTTGAATAGGCAACATTTTGTACTAACTGTAAATGGAGTGAAACCTTTAAAAATTGTATACAAAAAGAAAAGACACAAATATAATACTTAAAAAAAGGAAGTTGATATCGTTCATTTGCCTACCATGCCTGAGGCACAAACATTTACTGAGCATTTACGAAATGCCAAGTACTATCTGGTGACTTTCCTAGGTTTATGCTTTTAGACATGTGGGACCAGTATGACCAGTATTAGAGGAATTGTGTAGAAAGGAGTTTAACCAACATGTCCATGTTTCCTCAGCTCAGACAAAGAGGAAGACTTAACCCACGTTCTGCAAATCAAAAAAGAAAACGATCAATACTAGATTTTTATTTGGAAGTTCTATAGATGCCATTAAAATAACTATTTCCCTGAATGGATGCTTTTTGTCATGGCAAGCTGTGTCTTCCCTGAGTCTTGAGAACAATCCAATCACTGTGGAAAGCAAGCCCCAGGCCACATTCCCAAATCCAAGTGCCAATGTTGGAGTCAAGGAGAAACGCCTCAACTTTGGAGCTGCCTGGGCTGAAGAGGCTCTGATGTGGAGATTATTCATTCAGACCTGGCTTGTTACGGAGGAAGGACTCACACCAGACCGTGGACAGCGCTCTTCACATAGCATTCAGCAGATACTGTGACCTGATGAGGAATCGGGGCTTGCTTTCCATTCTGGTGTTTCCCAGAGTTCCATAAAACACAGTACTCTTCAGCCAGTTTTCTTCACAGCTACAGTAAGCCAGGTCTACAGAAGGAAAATTTGACCTCATCCTTAAAATATAGTTTTGAAGCTAAACTGGCCCTTATGGTAGCCTATAAGGTGGCCTCCAATGGTCCCCAACTCCTCATATACACACCTTGTGTGCACTCCTCCCTCAAGTGTGGGCTGGATCTAGGGACTTACTTCTAATGAACAGCACATGGCAAAGGTGATAGATGTCACTTATGAGATTGTTGGCACTCATGGGGCTATAGGCAGACACCATCAGTTACTCCCTGGTAGAAAGAGAGAAAGAGAACACATCGAGATAGAAGCCACAGTCTTTTTATAATCTAACATTGGAATTTATATCCATCACTTCTGCCATAGACCATGCGTTAGAAGCAAACACTGTGTAGAGTCCACACTCAATAGAAAGGACATGGGCTACACTTTTTGAAGGGAGAGATGTCAAAGAATTTGTGGGCTTAAAAATTAACCTAGCCCCCATCTGACTGGGTTACAAGGAAATTCTGCCGCTATTCGGGCCACGTTCCCTCTCCCAGATTCACTCCAGGATTCATGGAAATTACTTGGCTCTGTGGAAAAAGAAGAAAAATCTCTCATCTTTAAAGCTGTGGTGAGCACAGCTGATCTCGTCATGGCCAAAGCCTGCAAGGTGTCTTGCAATTCACCTCTGCCTGCCACCTTTCATGTGTGGACCTCAGAGTGGTCACCAGGCAGGCAACCCCAGTGTCCAGTCAGACACTGCCTTCATCCTTCTCTGAGCCCCATCTCCTTTCAGAGGGCTAACACTGAGCAATACAAGGGTATCAGCTACTCCAGCCCCAGACAGCATGAATCCCCACCAACCTGGGGATCATCCTTCCCCATCTGTCTAGGATACTGAGCACTGTGGCTTTGATGACATGGCTTCTCTCTGAAGCCTCTCTAGAAACAAGAACATTCCTGCCCTGGCTGCCCACCTGGAAGAGGAGAGAGAGGAAGGACATGTACCTGTCTCAAGTATCCTGCCATGTTACAGATATTTTTAGATTACCATGTAAAAGTCACACTCACAAGCACAGAATGGTATGCTGTATGGAGTTGAAAACATTTAAAAGTGTTTATTGTCCCTTAAGGAGGAAGAAGGTGTATAGGAAAGCTTGAAATATTTTGCTTTGATAGAGAACTTTTGTAGCAGAAGAGGTTACATGGTGGCCTTACAAAGCTTTTTCTCAGTAGACAAGGTCTCCTCTCATTCACAGTGAACCCCAAAGGTTTTATACCCTGCACATGTATTATTCTGAGTTCCTTTTGATCTCTGGACTATTCACAAGTACTATCACTTCAATACCACTACGAGTTGTTCCATAAGCAATTCTTTGGGCAGAATTCTGCTTTGGAGCAAGAAGCCTGTACGCCGTGGAATCAGGCATATTCAGAAATATTCAGAATTACTCAACCATTGGCCAACACATTCTTCTTACTGCATTTTCTCAACAAGGTAAAAAAGTCAAAACATCCTCCCTCCTGCTCGGTCTTGGAAGCTCCCTCCTCTCCTCGTGCCTCCTCAACCAAAACCCGAACTCCGATGTTATTGTTTGTTTTCATTTCCTACTTTTTAAAGCACTCTCCAAGAAAGGTTAAGTGCACATAGTATCTTTCTCAAAGGGTTGAAATGATATTTTAAAGGGCAGTTTAGCCAATTATTATGTTAGAGTACATTCTTTCTTGAAGAAATATCAGTCTTGTAGAGAATTTCTTCTGAGAAATGCAAGCATGAAGGAAGGTTTTTCTTCAACCTTGGAAGTTTCAAATCATGTTAAAATAAAGAGGGGACATGTGGTTTGCGAATCAAGAGTTACTTGTCTTGGTTTGCCATGGCTCACATGAATTTGACAAATGTGGGCTTTTCCACAGGCAGACACTTCATTCAGATATGATCGGGCCTGAGCCTCAAAGCCAGGCTTCCACAGTTAACTCCTTGTAAACTAGTGTAGGACTCTCACTTGACCAGCTGAGAAATGTAATTCAGAAATACAATGTTCAGGCTTTGACCAGAGGGACCGTATTGTTTGAAGCATGCATCATTTTCATAAAAGGTCAGAAGTGGACCTGAAAGTTAGCGTGATGATGCGCTAATTTCATAATAAGTAAGGCAAGTCCTGTCTGGTTGCTGTGCCAACATATGCCCTTGGCATCACCTTTCTCACACACATGCGCCCACCGGCAGAGTCCGTCCTTCAACCTTATTTTATTTTATTTTTTTAATTTGCAGCTCACTAGTTTTAAACTGGCTAAAAGGAGCCCCCAAATTATATTTAAAAACAACAGAGAAAAAGTCTTCAGGCTACTTAAAGCTCGTGAGAATAATGCACTACTAGATACTTTAAAGAATAACTGAAGCAAATGTACTAGAGCCAGACTTTCTGCTTTTCATAATGGGATGGACTAAATTGCCCATTATATAGGAATCACACATAAAAGCCTTTCTCCACAGCAAGAGATGGCTCAAAGGAAGGGAGGATGAGTGGTCTACAGGCATGAACCACACCTCCCGAGTTCTGAGACCAGAAGTGAGCAGTCTGCATTTTAACTACCTCTTCCTGACATGAAACAGTATCCATGCGTCTCCCACTGAGGAAAGTCAGGTAGGCTCGGCTACAAAGATTTTCCTTCCGTCCTTCCCCCTCCCTTTTCCATTCCATCGGAAGGATGACAGGTCCCTGACGGCTCAGGTGAATCTAATTTAAAATCTGGACTCGGTGAGCCCCTCCCATCTCAGCCTTGCAGGGAGGGCATCTGTCAGCATCACAGCGAGGGTCCGTGGCGTGTTTACGGCTTCAGTGATGGGCTGCTCATCCCCACCGCAGCTGCGCTTGCTCCCTCGCCCCACCCCCATCTGCATGAAAACGACCCAACCAGATACTCTGACTTCCAGTGACAGATGAAAGCATGCTCTTGTCATCTCGCTGCCCTTGCCCCCCTCTTTCAGAGTACTGGGGGGCCATCAAAGTGTCATTCTAACCATCCCCTTGCCACTGTGCTACCGGTTTATCCATATTCTAAAGAAGCCATTCATTCAGTCCCTCCCTCTTTCAACAGACATTATCAAGGGTCTCCCAAGGCCCCGTCATTGAAACACAGCCACAAGCACACCAGCCTGATCCATGACCTCATGGAGTTCACTTCTCTCACACTTTCCATATGAGTAGCTTTTTGACCTATTAGAAACCTCAGTGCCTATTAATTTCCTAGAAATGAGTGGGAAATGACAGCTAAGTCTATGCTAAGAATTTCTTTTGCAGAGATTCCCAAGGGCTAAAAGAAAGAGACAGCAACCCAGCAGGACTTTCCCAGGATATGCTCATCACCCCTGAAATGGGGAGAGGTAGAGGAACCAGCAAAACCTCCAGACTAGGAGTCAAGAGAAGCATTAGACACATTAACCGTTGGGTCCTGCTCCATCAGGCCCACGTATGTGCCAGAAATGCCCACAACTCTGGGCACAGGGAGACAAACCAGTCAACCAGGCTCCAGCTCTCAGGGCGCTGACAGTCTAGGTAGTACTGGCGTAGGGTGTGAGAGCAAATAAACAATAAACAGATCCACAGATGAAGTATTTGCAGGTGAAATAAATTTGGTTAAAATAAGGAGGATAGGGAAGAAAATCTGGGAGCTAAGCCCAGCCCTTCACATCCTCTGGCCTCTGTGTCTTTATCTGTAAAATGGGTATGATTCTGGAAAATCTTCAAGACCCCTTCCCCTACACCTGAACCACCTAGCCTGGTCAGTGCCAACCGTCTAAATCTACCTGCCTGCTTCCTTTCTGCACCTTCTCAGAACACTCCAATCTGTCCACATGCTTGACCACTCATGACCAGTGAGGAACATACAAACAATTTCTCACATTCCTGAAGCACTCACAAGTTACAAAGAGCTTTCAAAGATATTACCTCATTTAATCACATCATCTTTACACACAGGAGGACCAGGTCAGATGTTCTCTCTCTTTTATGGATAAAACCTTTCAAGACTCAGAAAGTGAAACCATTTGATAAAGTTCTGAGAAGAAATAAGCAATTCAACTGAATTTAAATCCAGGCTTTCTAACACTGAATTCCCTAGCTGTACAGATTACCCATCAGGAAATAAGTTTGAAAGGAAAGGACTGAGGAAGAGAGGACAAAGGAAGCAAGATCCCTGGTGGTTAACGGAAGGCAGTCCATGGGTGACAGTGTCATCAACACAGAGCTGAATTTGCAACAAATGCATGAGAGACAAAGCACCCGGGAGCTGCCACCTGGCCCAGCACTCCAGCAAATGGGCCTGGAGAATTCTACCTCTACCACAGACGTCCGGCCCCTTCACTGGCTCTGTGGCCCATGGAGTCTTTCTCCAGCTTCTGTCTGTGAACCAACAAAGCGCCCCATGCAGTAGGGTGCTGTTTAGAGAGACAAAGATACTGTTCACCAGCAAGTTTAAAAAACCTCTGAGGAGCGTCACACAGACTGGAAGCGAACCAGAAGCGAACCGGAAGTGAAACCCAATGTGAAACCCAACCTTCCGGTCATCAGAGTGTGACTTCCTGTCCAGCTACTTCCATTAAAGCTAAATGTCCAGCTCTTCTGACCTCTTCTGGTCAGAGCACTCTGAGAAACCACGTTCACGTGCAGAGAGCCGAGGAGACCCAGGTGAGCCTGGATTCTATCTCATCCGCAGTTTGCTTCCCACAGCAGGATAAAGCCAAACTAAAGTCCTCTAGAAATTATCGAGCCGGTTCTTTTTCTTACCCCTGAACCAGGTTCAGAGAAGTGAGATTATCACAAGGTCTTCTACGGTATTCACAAACCAGCAGACGCTGCTCATTAGGCTTTGTTAATGAATAAAAGAGAAAGCGAGAATATGTATAAATGAAAAGCAATTGAAGGTTACATCTTAATAATGTAGCTGACTATTAGATACCTCACAAAAGACGTAGTTTTTTGCTTTGTTTCAGTTGAATTGGGTTTACTTCAGTACTTTTTCTGTACGCACCGGGCGGGTCACCTTGATTTCACAGTATCACATCTTCCTCATTGTCATTGCCATCAATGTTATCCTTACATATACCTTGGGAGTTTAGTCTTATTCCCTGCATCTTACAGAGGAGGCCTGTGGTTACTTCCCGAGGTCTCAGAGCTGCCCTAAGTGCAGAGCGAGAGTGTAGTTCTGTCTTCCTGCAAAGCCTGCACCCTTTAAAGCAGCATCTCCTTGGCAATAATCTGCTCTGTGCTTAGCCCATGTACAGCAAAGCAGGAAATGGCCTTTGTGTAGGGACTTGAAAAGCACCAATAACAACCCTTGCCCTCACTCCATCAAAAGTATTTTTCATACCAGGCTGTGAATTTGAATTAAAGCTTGAAGAGGTTGATCAAAAAGGAAATTCTTGTGGAGAGGAATGAACCTCTTAATTATTGTTATTTTTTATTCACCTTTTATCCTAAAGGGCCAGGTTACTGTCAGTCCACTCTGAGAAGCCTGACTACAAAGGCAGGGTCATGTGTGGGGGCTTCAGGGAGAATGCCTCCAGAAAAAGAAAGTTCTGGGAAAAGTGAGGTCAGCAGGTGGGGTACTTCATGAACAACTATTGTTCCAATGAGCCACGCCTTTCGGGGCTGGTTCCCACATGAAGTCCCCTTGCAAACTGAATCTAGCCTTGACCTGTGATGTTCAGTAACCAGAAGAATGGGGCAAAGGCCATCCTGGGCCAGTTCTGGGTCTAATAAATCCTGAAAGTTCCCACATCCTCACTCCAGCATCTTGCTTTTGGGAGTTATGGTGGGTTAAATGATGCCTCTCTAAAAAGTTGTCCATGTCCTAAGCCCCAGAACCTCTGAATATAACTTAATTTGAAAAAAAAAAAAAAGCTTTCTTATAAATGGAATTCAGTTAAAGATCTTGAAATAGGTTCATCTGGTGAGCCCTGAATCCAATGACAATGTCTTTATAAGAGAAGGGCAGGGGTAGATTTGAGACACAGAGGAGGAAAAGTCCACGTGGGGAAAGAAGCAGAGATTGGAGTGATGCTGTCAGCAGTGGATGAACATTTGAAACCCACCAGATCCTAGAAGGGGCTTCTCCAGGATTCTGCTTACCTCTTGAGTCCAACTTCTGGATTCCAGGACTGTGAGAGAATAAATTTCTGTAATTTTAAGCCATCTTGTGTGTAGAAATATGTTATGGCAGCCCCCAGAAGCTAGAACAGGAGTCCTGAGGGTTCACATAAAAAGTGCATCTGTCCGATTGGGAAAACCATGTGGAGAGGAAAGGCTGTGAGATGACACAGCTTGCTGGTCTAGGCTCCATGACCCTAGTCCTGGTTGCTGGGTGACTACAGTCCTACAAGAGGCCACTAGCAAGGTCAGCAGGAGCTCACTGAGCCATGGGAAATAATTGAGTAATTGCTATTTTAAGCTACTAAATTTGAGGGGCTGTTTTATGTAGCAACAGATCACTGAAAAGATACCAGGGGCATGTCAAACAGGGAGAGATTTGGGGCCCCTGAGCAC
Source organism: Camelus dromedarius (assembly GCF_036321535.1). Classification (NCBI taxonomy): domain Eukaryota; kingdom Metazoa; phylum Chordata; class Mammalia; order Artiodactyla; family Camelidae; genus Camelus; species Camelus dromedarius. The sequence continues at coordinate 25,394,606 of NC_087461.1, read as the reverse complement.
TAAAAACAAAGCATCACAATGGAAGGAGGAACGTTGTCAGAGAATGAGGGTGAAGAAAATCTCATTGACCAGCATGTCACAATCCTGACCTGGCCTGGGAAATAGAAACCAATCTGTCACCAACACTCACACATTGAGACCCCAGCCAGAGAGAGCAGAAAAGAGGTGTCTGTCCAGGTTGGGAATTGAAAAGGCAATAGTAACTTCAGGATGCAGGTGATGAAAACAGGCCATAGGAAAAGTGAATGCAAGGTGATGTCATGAGTGTTAGCTTCCTACTGCCACTGGAACAGACTACCACCAACTTAGTGGCTTAAGTCAACACAAAAGTATTACCATTCTGGAGGTCAGAAGTCTGAAATGAGTCTTACAGGATGAAAATTAAGATGTTGGCAGGGCCGATCTCTCTGGAGGCTTAGAGTCTTCATTTCCTTGCCTTTTCCAGCTTCTAGATGCCACCTACACTCCTTGGCTTGTGGCCTCTTCTCCACTTTCAAAGGCCATCACTCCAACCACTGGTTTTGCCTTTCCATCTTCTCTCTCTAACTCTGATCCTCCTGCCTCCCTCTTATCAACCTTGTGATTACAACAAACCCACCTGGACAATCCACAATGATCTTCCCATCTCAAGATCCCTGATTTAATCACACTTACAAGTCCCTTTTTGCTACATAAGTAACAGATTCACAGATGCCAGGGATTTGAGGGTGGGCATCTTCAGGGGGCCATAATTCACCCTACTACACCACCTTATATCTAATGAGCACTGATTAGGTGTTAAGTATTGAGCTCTTTTCCACCTTAGTCCTCTCAACAGCCCTATGAAAGAAGTATAAAGCTGAGGCTCAGCAAAGTGAGAATCTATCCAGGTTTACACAGCCTTGAAGAGGTTGGGGCAGGATTCCTATCAGCGTGCCTAAGCCCAGAGCCTGGCTCTCACTCTCTGCATGCCCTGCCCCTGTGTGCTACACTCCCCAAAACACCAGGAGTAGAATCACCATCAGCCAGTCCAGTTCTAATGTCGCCATCGTACAGATAACCCAGAGAGGTAAAGTGACCTGGTGCGCCAGCAAGAAGCAAACAAGGCCAGTTTCATTCAGTCATTTGACAAATATTTGCTAAGGTCCTACTAAGTGCCAGACACTGGGGATTCCACAATGAATGAAACAGAGACCTCGCATTCCAGCAGGGGAGACATAATGTGTAATTAAACAATGCGAATTTGCATTGTCAGCCATAGATGAGTGTTGTGAAAAATATATAAAGCTGGACAAGAGAGTGATTGGGGCAAATTCAGAGGGAGTGATCAGGGCCTTTCTGATGAAATGAAATTTGAGCAGAGATCAAATCCCAGCTCCAAGGAGCAAAGCCCAAGCTTTTTCCCTCTAAGAAACAAAATACAAAAGGAAAAAAAAAAAAAGGAAAAGTCTCTCTCTGGAGGAATATTAATACTGAAGTACATGCATTTGCATTAAACAGACACAGTGGTAACTGCATACAATTACATCTCAGTCAGGACTGCTTGGTTGGAGTTTGTCACAACAGTCAAGGAGGGATGGACGCCACATCATCGCACCAGAAAGCAGAGCTCTGCTACCACGCAGTGAAACATCACGTGTGTTTTTCTATTTGTGCAGAACAGACATCACATAAAATGCTTTCTTTCACTGTAAAGTGCTTAATTAGTTCCCACCAGGTTCCCAGCTCTGCAAGAGACTTCAAGTGGGATTAAAATACCACAGAAGAGACAGCCCCAGCCCAAATGAGGAGCAAAGCTGGTTGTGTCCCAGAAGCTGCCATAAGTTCAGAGTTGCCTGGGCTTGGAGGGTCTTGAGAGAGAAGGTGGAACTTGAGCTCTAAAGTGGCTACATTATAGATACAAAAGTCAAAGGAAAGAGGGGAATGAGGAGTGATTTCTAAGCAGGAACACTGCATAAATGGCCCATTGTGTTTTGGGAAGAGAAAGGAGGTCAGTCTGGCCATCCCAAACACTTAATGATGGACTAACAGGTGGGCTCCCCTTGTGCAGAGCCTCTGGTGGCATCAGATTAGGCATGGTGGTGTGATAAGAGCAAAGTCCTTTGAAGAGCAATCTAGAAAGAGAACTGATGGAAAGGAGAAAAACATGAAAAACTGAAGAACCACTTAGAGATCAGCGTTCCAATGGAAACTGGAAGAAGAGGTCGTGGATGTGACATATTTTAAAGGAAGGCTTGGTGGCTTCATAGCAGATCCACAAGGCTGGGAGGGTCTGTGTCTTCCAGATTCCTCTTTCTTACATACTTCTGTTTTTGATAGAACACAGAAGAGATTTGGAGCAGGTTTGGAGGGTGCAAAGGAAGCAATAGACATTTTGTAGCTGATCTGATTTGCCTCATTTGTGTGAAGTAGCACCTGGGTCTCAAATCACCCCACCTTTCCCTAGATCTTCCCTCAACCTCTCCAACATCTGGGCCAGTTTCTGTAGGACACTCACATCACCAAAGTCAGAGGCAGTAAAAACTGACACAAGCTTCATTTCATCTTCATGGGTTCCAGCTTTCTCTATTGCTCTGCACTTTACATCCGTCTTACCTTTTCCACTGCGTGCCCTGTGGGCTGGAAACTCTAGCATCAGGAAGAGCACAACAGTTTACCGAACATGCTCACCAGCTCCACAATCACATAACATCAAATCGTGCTAACAACTCATACATACATGCAGTGGTTCTGCCTTTCTAGTTTGACCCCCGCTGATACAGAAAGCCAATGAGATAAGATATTGAGGATTATTAATAATCATAATCAATAATAGTAAAACCAATAGCTGACATCTGTTGGAACACTTCCTATTTTTTCCAGTGCTATGCAAGATATTTTGCATAATCTCATGATTTCTTGCAATAACACTAGAAATGGCTCCTGCCATCCACAGTTTTCAGCTGGAGATCATCTTAGTAGTTCATAAATTTAGAAAGTTGCAATGCTCAATTCAAAGCTATATTCATCTAACTCTGGGGGATTGGTCAACACTAATACGTTCTGTCTCTACCACAGCAGAGAGGAAGGACTAAAGCCCTAGGGTAGAGTCAGGTGCTGGAAGAATCTTGATGCAGTGGGCAGAGATGTGACACACCAAGAAAAAGGCTTAGTGAAGCACTGAGTGAAGGGAGGAAAAAGGATAAACGGAGGTGAAGATTATTGAGGACATCTTGAAGTTGAGATGATGAGAAATTTTTAAGGGTTTCATCCTAATTTCCAGAAATTGTGCATTTATTTTGTTTCCTGAAGAATGTTTGGTTAGTTTTGGACTTGTAAGTAGGTATTCTAGTCTCATAAACAGTTGGATGAGAAATCACATTGGAAAATTGTCAAATGAAATATATCAACAAGTTTCTACTGTAGAGCACAGGGAACTATATTCAATATCTTGTAGTAACCTACAATGAAAAAGAATATGAAAAGGAATACATGTATGTATATGGATGACTGAAACATGATGCTGTACACCAGACATGGATGCAACGTTATAAACTGACTACATACAACAATTTAAAAAAAAGTCAAGTCTTTCCCTGGTGAGAAAGAAAAAAAAAAAACCTTCCTTAAGCAACCAAGGCTTCTAAGTAGCTAGTGGAAAAACGAACCCAGTAGTACTAGAGCAAGATTTTATGCCTGGGGGGTGGGGAGGAGAGAGCAATTCTGGGGGCAGAAAAGGACCAAAGGCAGCACAGCCAGTCTGTAAACTCTTGGTAACCTGATTTGAAACCAGAAACCAGACAGGATCCAGGAGCTGAAAGTCACTTGATGACCAGGTGACATGGCTTATAAAGCAAGAGGCCAAGAGGCCAGACCATGGGAAATGAAATGGGCTAGTGGAGGGTCAAGGAGCAGGAGGAGTAGTAAAAGTTGAGTGATTTCTTGTGTGATTAAGGGTTTATTTGGTGTTATCTGGAGGTAGAAGGAAATATGATAGCTGAACCCAGTTTCTAGGACTCTGCATATGCCTCTCCCAGTTTGATAGACTAAAGCACAAAATAAGTTGTATGCGGAGATTATTATTTTAACCTCTTGATCTCCACCCTCCAAAAAATGAAAAGTCTCCATTTCCAGTCACTTCCTGAAACACGTGGCAAAATTTGGAGAACGGTGTTTTCTAAATCATCTTGGAGAGATACGGGTGAGGGACAGGCGTTGCTGCTGCCTTCGTACAAGTGAAGTCATTTACCGCTGACATGTTCCCAAGTAAAGTTCCATCTTTTTATAAAGTCTAAGTTCGAAGGCTTCCTTCATGCACTAATTCTCCCTTTTTCATAAGCACAGCCATTTATTTCCAATAATCGCAATCACACACACACACTCAGAATCAACACATTTTCCCTCGTTAGAACATGTTTTGATTGGTAATTTCATTAACATGAGAAATATACTTAGTTTAAAAACAGATAAATGTGGGAGAATGATTTTGTACAGAAAGACAGAGTAATTTTAGCTACATTTTCATACTGCAGTAAATTTAGCTGTGACCATCCCCCCCCCGCCCCCTGCAACTGGAAATGGGTATAGTTATTACTTTTCGTTAGACTGGCAACTTTTCTGTGTTTTCAGATTTTTAACAAATGTAATCCAATTGAAAAGCCTTATTTCTGACCCTTTAAAATTTTAGCTGTACCTTTTTTTAGATCATTAATTAAATTTTTGAATAGTTCATATTGGAATGTTAAAGTTTATGCCAGGATTTCTAGATAGCCACAGATTTTTTTTTTTTTAGCATCAAAGACAATATTCATAGACTTTAAAGTTTATTCTCACAACTCATTTACTTACATAGCTAACTACAGGGATGGTGGGACTCTTTCCCCATTATCTTCCAAAATCAAGATTTGAAACTCTTTTAAATTTCATAGATTCCCAAAATTTTATGAACCAAAGTTTTTTGGTCTCCAAAACAACACCAACAAAAACTTGAGGAGAGAAACCTTAGACAGTAATAAAATTCACAGTGGAATAGAAGCTAGTATTCTCTACTTCAGTGCAAAGGATGGCCTCAGGCTGAGCAAAGAAAACAAAACTGATACTTAAAAAAAAAAATCTGAGTGCTTCTAATGCATTTGGGAGCAGGTGTCGAAGCTGCCAAATGGAACTCTGGGGTCACTGGGAAGGAATGTCAAAGCTGAGTTATTAAGTTTAAGCAGAAAATATGGCCTGAAAGTTTAGCTTCAATCAAATTAAGGATATGCTGAGGAATGAGCGAAATATTTTCTCTCCGAGTCAGGGGGTTTGCAGGTTGGGAGCCAGCATCTGGGGCTGATTACGTGTGCTTCAGGTGACAGGTGGCTTTAGGAAATGGAGCCCTAGTCGAGCTTTTAAAATATTTTCCAGGGAAGGGTAAATAATTTGATGCCTTGCTGGTTTCCCTTCTGCAGGCTGTTTGAAATACAAAAACACATCTTAAGCCACATCAAAGTTGTTTCATGTGCAGGCAAAGGCAGACATCCTCAACTCTGACACTTGGCCACATCAGTTTCACTTCCGGCAGTTTTGAAATCTGTTCGGTGCAAGACTGGTGGAGATCAGTTACCAAACCCTGTCATTCTATTTATAAAACTAGTATTTATCGGTCATCTTTTTAATACTTGATTTTCATGAGCCTGAAAACTTTTATAGCCCAATTAGTTCCTAGGGGAGGCCACAGATGTTGAGCCAGAGAAAATAACCTCAGCTTCGGCACCAAATATTACATGATGAGGAATCATTCCAACTTCTACAAATAAAAGAAACGTTCTTTTAAGCATTTGCCAAGTCAGCGGTCACTTTGCTGAGATCAAAGATGATGGATGATTTATTCATAAGCGTTTTCCCTTGCCTCTGTTTTTTTTTTTTATTTTTCAACTGTTTTGTTGTTGCTGTTTGTTTTATTTTTTTGCTTCTCCTTGCATTTTGTTCAAAACTGTATTTAGTTTGATGTTATGGACCACCTAGAGGTCCCACTTTGCCCTGTAGGATGCATCACAACTAAAGAGAGTTACCCAGAATCTCTAACACTAAATACTGAATTCTAAATACTCATTCCAAATCTAGAAGTGTCATATCATAAAGACATTATATTTGGTATTAAAGTGCAACTAAAATCAATCTGATTATTTAAATTTTAACATTATACTATAAAACACATCACTCTGAAGTATACAACCCAGTATTTTTTCACTTACATTTGCACCCTGTAACCACCACCATTCCATTCAGGGTAGAGGTTATTTCCAGCATCCTAAAAATGAAGAGCCAACAGTTTTTTAAATGTAATTTTTTAACTTACATTTTCTTCTTAACAAAAAGTGATTTTTTTTTTTAAAAGAGTTTTTAAAAGAAGCTGTTCCACATGATTGGTCAACTCTTTTCTTTCCCCGCAATTCACCTCATTCTTCCGGGCTATTCTTTCTGACAACACAAAGTTGTTCTTTTTCATTTTAGAATATATATATAGAGAGAGAGATAAATAGACAAATATACATACATATGATAAGCTTATATATATATATATATATATATATAATATATATATATATATATAATATACATATAATGAGTCAAGTTCCCCACTCTCCTGGCAAAGACTAGGATGAAATAAAGCCTTCTGCACAACTACTCAAGAGGAAAAGGACGGGAAAGCCTCCCTCAGTGCTGCCTACCAGCAGTCCCCATGGAGTCCCCTGAACTGCAAGCCCAGTCCCTGAACTCCCATATTCTTAGATGCTTGTTAGCAAACCCATAATTAACATTGGCCTCAAAACACATGTGTTCCAGTGGATGTTTCTCCATGTCAACCAGGCTTACACCCAGTCTTAAACAAAGACTAAAATGAGTGACGGGTGATGGGAAAAAAAGCAGTTGTAATCTCACATGGCACTTGAATGGAAGGGAAATCATGTCACAGAATGTGAGAACAGAGCGAGATAAGCCGCCTTTCTTCTGTAGCTCTGCAATAGGTCATTATTTGCTGTCCTAGAGTCACACCAGATAAGTTAATTGCTCTTGGCACTTATCCCTTTGGGTTTTTTTTTGTTTTTGTCCTTTTGACTATATCCAATGCATTCTACATTTACAAGGTTTTAAATTGGGCTTTTGATAAAATAACATGAATTCTTTTTTTAACTCCACTGGAGTTACTTTCCTGTGTTGTTAGGACTGCGTGATTTTTAATTATATTTGTATAAAGAGCTTCATGACTGAGTAGATTCATTTACAAGCTTTGTGTAGTATATGCACCTTTTTTACTGAGTTTCTCGAGGACAGGTTTTCTTCATTTAGGGTGCTACCATTTGGATGCAGTTCTGAACAGGGAGTAGGTACTTTAACAAATATTGATGAGAGTTGGAGGTGTTCAATATTTATAGACCCTTGCTGATCACCTAAACCAGAGAGTTTCAAACTCAAGTCCTTGAATCTGTTGCATCAGAATCACCTGGGAGAGTTTAAGATGCAGATTCCTGGACCTTTCCACTAGACAGCGTAATTTAGAATGTCTTAGTTGGGGCTCAGAAATCTCAGGGGTTTTTTTTTTTTTTTAAGTGTCCAGATCATTTCCCTTTGCAGTCATATTTAAGAGTTATTGATTTAGGCTCATCTCTACTTGATGTAAAAACTGACTTGATTTGATTTTCAAGACTATCCACAAATTCGATTCTTTAAATCTTAGAAGTGGCTGTGCCCTGAGAAAGTATTGTATGTTAATTCCCCTTACTTTGCACCGAAAGGGAAAAAATGTTAATTTCTCAAAGTAATGGAGCTGATTAGCGGCAAAGTCAGGAACAGAATTTAGATGTCCTGAATGAAACTCCAGGCTCTCCGCCCTTTTTTCTCTAGTGGATCTTATTCAAATCCATCCCAGAGCCTCCAGCATTCTTATAATGGATAAGATCTCAAGGACCAGGGAGAGGACCCCTCATTGCCTGTGACTTCTTCCAAATTATTTATTTATTTTCTAAATAGCATGCACTGTGAATTCACTGTGAATCTACAGTTACATAGTCAGAAACTTGATTACCACTGGAACTAGAAAAACATGGGAACTAGGTAAACCTGGTAAACATAGAACGAGGTAAACAGGAAAGTACTGGTATTGATAAGGGGTTTTGTCAAATTCCAAAGCACCATGTAACACAATATACTACAGCAGAGGACATATTTAAGTAAATGTTAATGTTCTTTACAGTTACTTGATCACGAAAGGAAATTTATGTACTCATATAAATTAAGAAAAAAATGAATAGCATAGCCGAGGAATTGCTTATTGGAAATTATAAAATTCAGAGAATTTCACAGCAATGTAAAAGAACCCGAGGGAGAGGTTTATCCTTTACAAAAAACTGGCAGAGTTTATAATTTATGTCTTTCTGACTTGCCTCTTTTTTTTTTTTTTTCCTAATTCTTGTTCCAGTTTTCAGGAGCATTCATTAAGCAAATCACATTTGCATTGAGGTTACCTTGAGTATTTCTGCTCTCTGTTAGTAAACATGTCTCCTCATGTAAATCCAGGTAGACCTCAGGGTGATTTTAAGACTATGTTCATCTTCCTATTGAGCTGTTTGAATGGAAAGCAAATGATGAGACTAAAGAGTGGGTAGGTTTTCTTTGTCTTTCTTCAAATCAGGCCTCCAGAATGGAACCTGGCCTCACAATTTTTCCTGTCTGCTCTCAAATGGGTCCAGGTCTGAATTTTCAACATTCAGTTTGAACAAGGGTTTGGCTTATACTGTTTCTCTTCATTAATCGGGAATTATTTTCTCATTCTGGATCTAAATTCAAAAATACAATTTCTAAATGCAGGTGAATCTGAGATTAAAAAGATTATGGAAAAAGAAAAAATATTCTGGTTAAAAGAATGGAATGAAAGATTAAAATCATAAGCATCAATATTTATCTTGAAATAATGGCATCAAACTGCAATCGTGAGGTTCTGGGTCCAGGTAAGCGGGAATGAGTGTGCACCACCCTGGTCTCCACTGCGTGCAGCTGGAGAACCTGCAGTAACTCAGAGGGTGGCTATTTGCAGACTCTAGAAAGTAAATAATAGCAGGCAGACTGGGGAAGACCAATTATACTCCACCTCTCGACTATAACTTCGGCCCCTCCAGGACCTTCACTTACTGTTGAGTGAATCACAGCCTCATCCTTGGATCTCTTCACATCACCCAGTTTAACTATCCTTGACTGTCTGCCCTCCTTGACCCTGTGGGAAGCACAGGGCTGATGGTCTGAACCTGCCATGCTTTGTACCCCATCCTCCTGCTGAACTCTCCACTAGTGCTTGAAGCATTTTCTTCACTGGTTCGGTCCTGGGTGACTAAACACTGTGTAATGAAAGTCACACCAACCGTGGAAACTGAGTCAAGACACACTCCAGATCTCTAACCTAACCTGGGCCATTAGCACCAGAAACGCATAATTCCTTCTCAAGCACATCCTCACTCTCAGCAGGCAGACATGTTTCCTGCTTCACCAAGGCTTCCAGATTTCTCCCCTGTCGGCTGAATTACACGTTCCTCCCTTCAAAAGATGTCCCCTTGTTTATGCCAGACTCCTCCACCTGTTTTGGACCCCTGCATCCAATTTTCACCTACTTCTCATCGACCTATCCAACTCCCCACCTCTTTTCTGTCACTCGACCCGAGGTCCTCTCAAGCTACCATCACCAAGTTTTTTCTTCCAGTTTCAAACTTCCTCAAAGAAGAATGTGTACATTCTATGTACTTCCTGCACTACAAACTCACTTCTTAAACTGTGTAAGTCACAGCACTGACTTCCTGATGCCAAAGGGCTAAGTTTTCCAGTTCTCATCTCACCAGAGCTTTGCTACATTTGACGCCTCTGCTCACTCCCTCATTTGTTAAACTTTAGTGCTATAGCACTTATATTTTTAATTTTTGCTGTTTGACTTGTCATTAGGTAAGTTCCCAAAATTTCAAAAATATATGAAAATTGGGAGACTAGTATAATGAACTCCCACGTGCAAGTCAACCAGCTTCAAGAACTCTCAATTCATCATCAATATTGTTTCCTCTATTCCTTCCCCATCACTCCCAGCCCAGGATATTTTGAAGCAAATCACATACATCATGTCATTTTATCAATAAATAATTTACTATATATCTCAAAAGATAATGCCTTTGAAAATTATTTTTAAATACCATTGTCAAATCTAAATATTAATAAGTACTTAATATCCTCAAGTATCCAGTTAGTGTTCAAATTCTCATGATCACAAAGATATTTTGTAATAAATTGTATGAGTCAGATCCAGACAATGTCCATACATTGCAATTGGTTAAATGCATCTCCCTTTTTTCTTTCAATGTATTTAATAAAAAAAAGTGGGTGATTTATCCTGCAGCTTCCTACAGTCTGCACTTTGCTGACTGCAAAAAGTAGTCTCATTTAACGCACTTCTGTTTCTTATTTTTCTTTAACTTTGTAGTCAGATCTAGAGACTTGATCAGCCTCATTTGATTGTACACACACACACACACACCACACACACACTCCACAACCTGTAACGTGCTCTCCAACAGGAGGCACATAATGCCAAATTGTCTCTCATTGTATGATGTTAGTAGATATTGTTTATCGTCCCCTTGATCCACTATGTCATTTGAAGCTTTAAAATGAAAATATTCTAATTCGATCATTACTTAATCTATTACCTGAAGTACTTCTTGCTCCCTTGGAGCTGAACCCCCTCAGCCTCCAATCAGAGGCTGTGCTGGACACCAGGGATAGCCCAGTAAACTCCACAGACAAAAGGCCCTGCTTCCTTGGAACTTATATTTCAATGACACCTAGTTCCAGAAAACAGTGAATGTTCAACTAATATGAACTATTGGATTTAATTATGTTTCTCATTCTTCTGCATATACTTTTCTTCTTAGTATACTTTTCTGGGAAGTTCTTATCCACTCTCAGTATTTCTAAGATGGCTATTAATAATAGCAAATATTTAGTGAGCATTGACAATGTACCAGGTAGTGCTCCAGGCACAGTATGTACATATATTATATATAATATGATATGAATAATATATCCATATGTACAATAATTTAATTCTCAAAACAATCAGATGAGGCAGATACCATTGGTCCCAGATAGTATTCCTGATGGCCTGGAGAATTCTACTCTCTAATCTCTATTACTGACTGACAGCCCAACTGCAGAGTCCTGAACTCCATCATAGCTTTTGTCCGTGAGCCACACGTTTGAATGCTGGCAGGATACCAGGGTAGGTCTGATACCAGGAGACCTGGAGGTCCTCTTACAGCCATCTTTGACTTGAGGACTCTCCAAAAGCCTTGCCGAATTTTCACTAGAAATGCTCAGATCTGCCCAAACTTCTCTCTCTCTTCCCTTTCTCCTTCACTAGGGGCCAGTGAGGCACCACATCCAGTGGAGACATCAGGTATTATGGCCTGATGGCTCTCCAAGTAGCTCCTGGCTCCCTCTCTACTTTCTCTTTCAGGCATTTCCTCTAATCCCTTCTTGATGTCTGCTCCTCAGATGACTCAGACCGATACACTACTGCTGTGTAACAAATTACCTCAAGTTTATTGAGATAAGCAATCTTTTTATTATTCCATGAATCCTGAACTCACTAAGGATGGCTTGTTTCTACCCTACAATGTCTAGGACCTCAGCTGGGAAGATGGACAGCAAGGGGCAACTCAACAGCTGGAGGCTGGAATCATGTGGAGGGAAGCACCTTCACAAACACATGTGGCAGTTGATGCTAACAGTGGTCTGGGACCTCAGTTAGAGCTAGCAGTCAGAGCATCTACATGTGTCCCACATTCACTGGGCTTCCTCACAGCGTGGCATTGGGCTTCTCCAAGGAGTCTCAGGGATCCAAATGTGAGTGTCCCTGCAGACAAAACAGCCTGCATCACCTTTTATGATGTAGCCTCTAAAGTCACATCCTGTCACTTTTGCCATACTCTGTTGGTCAAAGAAATCATAGCCTTGCCCAGATGCAAGGATAGAAGAAAGAGACTCAACTTCTCGATGGAAAGAGTGCCGAAGAATTGACTGATCAATCTAAAAACCACCACCCTACTTTGATAACAATGTCCCAAATAAAGAAGCTGAGGCAGAGAAGTTATTCACCCAAGATCAAATAATGTATTTCCAGAGCTGATGCTCTTAACTTCCAAACTACACAGCCTCTGGGAGACTTGAATCCAGTGTGCCTCTCACATTCAATGCTCTCAAACTGAACTTTCATCACCTACTTTTTTTCTTGTGTTATTCTCCAATGGCATAGAATTCCACCTAACCATTGACTCAAGCTAAAAACCTGAGAGTAATCTTGGACTCACTCTCATTCATGAATCTGATCAATCACCAAGGCATGAACTGATCATAACATTTGAAACACACAGTTGCATCTCTTCTGTTTCCATCAACTACATTAAAACCAGCACAAACCTCCATTCAGGGACAAGCCATAGTGGTAGCCATCCTACTGATTTGTCCACTGCCTTTGCTCTCTTTGCCAAATGATGGAACTAAGGATACAAGATCCCTCCGTCTGAGTGGTGCCTGCCTTGACAAAATCTCCCTTTCTGAGACCCTAGGCTAAGCCAACACTGTCCCTTGTCTCAACTGCTGAATTCTTTCAGTTACACAGAGAAAGTCCTCTCTGGGACCTCCCGGCCAAGAGGGTCTTAGGATTTTAACTCTGGTGTCATATGAAGCCACAGCCCTTCTTCCCAGTTTTGGGAAGTTGCTTTTTTTTTTTTAACCTTCTAACCACAAAGCATTATCTACCCCCCACCCCTTTCACAGCTAAGAGAGCCCAAGCTCTTCTAAGAAAGGCTCAAAACTCAGGAACACTGTAAAGTTTCTTTATCTTCTCTGGAAGAAAAATACCATGTATTCCTCACTGTAACACAAAAATTCTCCAACCCAAAGTCAAATGATAGGACCCTTATTTCTCCATTGCTGAAGTAATAAAATCAAACACAGGGGAAGTCTTCATAAGTCTCCCTGCTGCATCAACCAGTTTTTCCTCGTAAATGTTTACCAGATCATCCCTTCTCCCCTAGTCCTGCTCTCACCCCTCTAAGCCAGGTCCTTATCACCTCTCTGTACTCACACAGCTCCCAGGTCCCCAGACAGTTTCCCAGGACCTGAAAGGTTAGTGGGATGGAAAAGACAGCCCAGGCAGCTCACAGCCAATCACCCTGCCTCAAACCACCAAGCTCCACCTCAACCTGCTTCATGGGGGTAGATCCCCTCACCCCTGAAATTATACTTGGAAAACCAAACAGACAAGTTCTGCACCAAAAAAAAGAAGTTGTAGGAAGTGCTAATCTAAAACAAAAAATGTGATCACGGCAGGCTACTGCCTTACAGCCCTGTAATGGTCCCCAGGGGCTCAAAATGAAGTCCAGTGTCCTTAAGTGATGCGAGGACCTCCATGACCTGCCGCCTCCAAAGCCTAGCAGTTTCCTTTTGTACATCATCTCCCAGCCACACGGAATGGCTCGCAGTTCCAGCAGGCATTGTGTGGTGGGCTTCTTCTCATCCTGTCTCCTCTGCCTGGTACTCTCCATCCGACACAGCTCCCATTACAATCACTTTGAGCACTAGCCCCACTAGCCTCTGCCAGTTAAGGTGCCCATCCTGAGTGCTCCCAAAACACCGTGAATCATGATCACTATTTGACAACTACCAGGGCATAGGCCTGATTCATCTCTATACTGAGGGTCTGTTAGAGACAGAACCTGAGTTTAATCCATCATTGTATCTCTGGTGCCTAGCAATGTGTCTGGCAGGTCTACATGGAAAACGTGTGCTGGATGCACACATAGATAATGGAGAAATATGAGTGAACAAGAGCTTCTTCCATCATGCTGCTGCTGGCCCCACCATATGCAGGGCTGCGACTCTCACACCATGGCACTCCTTCAGGACTGCGGAGACTTCCTCACTCCCAACCATACAAAACAGAATGTAATCCTGCATGAGTCCCAAGGTGCCTGAATTGCTTCAGGTCCTTATTGTGAACATCAATTACCCCAATAGCAGCAAAGAACAGATGCACGAATTAATAAGAGTTTTCTGGATGACAGGATGCCAGGTAAACATACTTTACTGCATTATATGCAGAATGATGCCAAACCGTGGAGATGTGAAGAAAGTTGGGTCTAAGCTGCAAGTACCACCATCTGAGGAGCTGTAGATCAGAAAAATTCCCCATGATTCTTACTTTGATCACAAAAATCAGGCAGAATTTGCCACTGAGCTGCTGCAAGTAAATCCAGATAAACATCTGACTAGGTGGGGATCCAACCTTTCAATCAGCACTCCAGAACATTCCCCAGGGAGTTTCAAAGAGTCTAGCACTGTCATTACAAGGAGGCAAGTCTTCTCCCAGCCTACCTCTTTCCAAGGCATAAAAAAACCTTCCATGAGGTGCTGAGAAATACTCCACCTGCCCATGTGTCGGTGTCTATTTCCAGCCAAGAGCTGCCAGGTGCCTCTCTGGGTTCTTTTAAAATCTCCCTTCCCAGAGCAACTCTCCTTGCCTTTCAATGAGACTTCATGGCACCTTTAGATATATAATTTTTCATTACACATGATTTGCTCATTCATATTTTTATTTAAAAAAATAGATTTTGGTGGGGAGGGAGGGTACAGCTCAGTGATAGTGTGTGCTTAGCATGCACGAGGTTCTGGGTTCAATTCCAGTACCTCCATTTACACACACACACACACACACACACACACACACACACACATACTCTTCCCCCCCAAAAAAAGGGGGAAAAAGAGTTAAAAAAAATTTCACTGGCAAGCCTGTGCGTAACTGTAGTGGGTTCATCTCATGGATTCTGACGTATCTGCTGTCTTCAGTAACTAAGCAAACACTGTGAATGAAATTACAGAGCCGAGCCCAGGAATACATCTTTACCGTGAGCTCAGGGAGAGTTGCTCCAGCTTCTGCTCTGACAGACAAAGAGAATTATCTGCAAATATCTTGCTTATAATGGATATTTGGATATGGATAAGGGTATTCAGCAAGTGGATTTGCAAACCTCGTTATGGTGCAGTAATAATAAAACAATAAATCTAACTATTAAAATAAATAGAGCCTTTCGGGGCTATTGAAATTAAATTTAAAACGAGAAGAAAAGCTGTACACGCTGTGTGTGTGTGTGTGTGTGTGTGTGTGTGTGCATGCGTGCGTGCGCATGTATTTCTTCACAAGTTTTCAAACAGCAGTGGGAGAACCAAGTTCATGCACAGCCCAAGGAGCCCGTGTGAACAACATCCTTCATGTGGGTTTAATTTGCTTTGTAAATACAAGTGTAATTGGTATTTAAGGGGCCGCTCTAAATTGCCGTCGCCCCCTCTGTCTGAGCGTGAGTAATCTAATTTTCCTGCAGAGCTTGTTGCAGTTTGACGGACAGGTCTCCGAGGACTGTCTCGTATGTCAGCATCCCTGAAAATGAGTCCTGAAGTATAGTCACACCCCCATGCACGCGTGGAATCCCAATCACCCATGACTCAGAGATCCATTTGCCCTGTGTCTTGCTGCTGACGGATAATATATTCATTTGCTTCTGGCTAAAAAAAGAGAGAGAAAGAGAGAGCAAGAAAGCGCTGGTGCATATTGGTTGCATCCTAAAGCAGCTGTAATTGGGCGGAGTGATAACGCTGTATGGGCCACTGTCTTCCTCCTTCACTCCGCAGCCAACTGGAAAAAATGAACCCCCCAAACCATCAGGTGATCAAACTGTTTGCTCTCGTTAGAACAGGAAAATTAAAATCTAGCTCCTTG
This sequence comes from Camelus dromedarius, assembly GCF_036321535.1. Taxonomy (NCBI): domain Eukaryota; kingdom Metazoa; phylum Chordata; class Mammalia; order Artiodactyla; family Camelidae; genus Camelus; species Camelus dromedarius. Next base: position 25,378,795 of record NC_087461.1, on the reverse strand, counting down.
ACAAAAAACGGAATCGGCTGGCAAGTGCCACTGAGTATTCTGGCTGAGCACTAAATATTAGCTGATTAAAATTACTCCCCAAAGGAAAAATGTTAGCTTTGCTGTCTAATTCTATTGTGTTTAAATAATATGAAGTACATATATATTCTGCTATATTTAGCTATTTAACATAAGAGTTTATGAATAGATGTATGTATATGCATGACTGAGACATTGTGCTGTACACCAGAAATTGACACATTGTAACTGACTGTACTTCAATCAAAAAAACAAAAACAAAAACATAGGTGTTTAAAAAGCAAAATCACATGACAAAATGTCAGTGTTTAAAGGGTAGGATTAAGTCTACCTATGAAGAAGTTAGCCATAAGCAAATCTAAACTCCATTTTACAGAAGAGCATAAACAAGTTCCCATAGGTTCCACTCACTCCCTGTTTGTGAGATCATTTAAGGGGGAAGCCAGTCCTCCAGGAACTCAAGCTGCTACCTGCATTCAGTGCTGATAATAAGCTTTTTCCTGTGATTCCATAATTGGGTGTTTGATATTGTGGCATTAACGCTAAAAAGTCAAGGATTTTATTATGACAATTACATTTGAAAAAAATGTTTTCATGAGGATGCACTGATTTTGTTTTCTATGAGTAAGAACAGTTCATATAGTTGGATGACTGTACTTTATATACAACAGCTATTTTTGCTGAATAATTCCAGCTTTTGGAAATATCTAGAAAAGGATTGCTTTGTGTGATAAAGTGCACCTGCTCCATGTATAATGACATTTTTTATCCATTTTTTTAAATCTCCCCAGACTATCTAGTAGATAATTGGTGCCCAATAAACTATCAGTTGAAATGGCAAATGAATCGAATTAGACAGGGAAAGTAAGATGCCTCACTGCACGCACTCCTTCACGATGTCCCAGAATATACTTAAAGCAACATGATTAAATTATGATTTACCAGACACTGGCTTTGAATTCATTAAAGGGAACTCACATTCTGTGCGATGTCATCAAATGCCAAAGAACATGCTTTTCAATGGCCAAATGCTTTCCAATAGGGGAGGGTCACCACATGTCTTAGCTGGTTTTCCTGGGGGTCAGATGCACCTGCTCTTACCAAGTTGATCAGTCACTGTCCTCCATGGGGAATGTTAACCACCCTCCCCACTTAGCCTCTCACTCCAGAGTGAGTCTCAGAGACCAGAGTCTGGAACCTAGAGCCACCAGCATCTGACAGCACAGTAACTCATCTGTGACCCTGTATGAATGTAGCTGGCTGAGTGTGTTCCCTCCGGGAGAGAGCCCACACACAAGGAATTCCACACATGCATCTTGGTTTCCAGTTTAATAGCTCCCCCATTTCCATCATTACCTCTTCACCACACATACAACCACAAAGTATAAATGTGCATGTTTAAATGTCTGTGAGCACACATATATTTGCACCTATAAACTGCTTCTCTTTACAATTTCAAATTGCATTAAATCAAAATTGTGTAAAAAATGCCATCTCCTTTTATTCAAAAGGCCCAAGGACAATGTTGTGGCAGAAATAATGGTTTAGCATGGAGATGAAAAAAGTGCAGGAATCATTTCAGAGTGAAAGAAAATTAAGCTTAAGAATTTTTTTTAATAGATGTGAAATTCACTTATGTTTATTTTAACAGAGTGAAGTTCACATAACATAAAAGTAACTGTATTAGAGTGTCCAGTTCACTGGCATATAGTACATTCAGAGTGTTATAAAAAAATCTATCTGGTTCTGAAACATTTCCATTTATTCCAAAGTAAAACTCTAAACCTATTAAAGAATCACTGCTCCTTCTCCTTCTCCGCTAATCTGCTTTCTGTCTCTATGTATGTGCCTATTGTCCAGACATTTCATAGAAATGGAATCATACAATACATTGCCCTTTGTGTCTGGTTCCTTCACTTAGCATAATGTTTCCAAGGTCCATCTGTGCTGTAGCATGCATCAGTGCTTCATTCTCTTTTTATATATATTTTAATACTATTTCGTTGTATAGATCTACCACATTTTGCTTAATCATTCATCCATAAAAATCATGTGTCTTTAAGGAGCCACAACCTGACAGTGGTTAAGAGAAAGGCTTTGAAATCACACAGTTTAAATTTGAATTTCAGTTCTACTGACCACCAGCTGCACTGGGCCCCAAAGGATGACAGCATTACAGGGATGGTCCAAGGACTAAATGAGATGCTATGTTCAAACCCTTATTAGAGTCCTTGAGGTACTCTGCACTGCAATGTCGATTTGAGACTGCTTAAAATACAAAAATGTGACTTAAAAAATAATTTTGGGGGAAAAGAATAATCCATTATTATTTCAGCATTTACTTCCTTCTTTTTAATTTTTAAAAACTAATTTAGTGGAAATGTAAATTGCTATAGCTGGTGTGGAAAACACAGTGGAGGTTCCTAAAAACTTAAAAAACAGAACTACCTTATGGTTCAACCATCCCACTTCCGGTATACATCCATTACAGAACATACCAGTGCCTCTCTTGCTTGGGATTCAGAACAGCATGGCCTCTCACCTAAATGTCCCATCTGGTTTCAAACATCTCCGGAGGCCTTACCTCTTGCCCTCTGTCCCCTTACAAAAGGTGGCTAGTCCCAAGGGGTACAGGTTCACAGGTTGTGGAGTGAATTTGGAGGATGCACAAGGCTTGGAAGTGAGGAGGGCGTTTGAATAGTACTTGGGAAAGTGAAACCACAAATTAATTAACTCATCTGTATGTTCTTCTCAGATAAATGTATGCAGTAGAGTTTTGCTTCTTGTTCCCCCACAAGGCCCAGTGCCCGGTTTTCAACTCCCCTTCCTATTCCAATTTATGTTTGGAGAGTGAATCTGTGTACAAATTAACAAGGTGTTCACAGCAGTTGCCCTTGGTGTTGAGGACCATTTTGCAGCATTAAACAAATTTGATTAAGCTTAAATATGAATAGCTGTGGATACATATTAACTATAAGTGAAGTGTGGGGCCTTTGTCAATATTGGCAGAGAGGAGCCCTTGAGCACTAGAATTGAGAAAAGTTATATTTTCATAAAACTACTTAATAAGATTGAATTAATTTTTTCAAGAAGTAAGAAAACATTCCAGGTTTATTTATACAATTTTAGCCTTTCATAGTATAATTTGTATTTTTTTAAATTTCTAATAGAAATCTTAAGGCACTTTAGAAGGAAAGGACTTTTCATTTTTCAATTTTTGTATTAATTTTAATTCTGTTTTTGATGAAAATATAAATTTTTTTCACTTTGAATATGATTGCATTTTATTTTTCAGTTTTGTGGCTCTTTATTATAGAACAAAAATTATATGACAAATTGTATTACAGAAATAGAGATTTTGCTGAAATTATGGCAATAAAAATCATTTATAGAATAATATTTATTAATTTGTGAATTATGTGCATCTTTGTTTTGTTACTTACATCCAAATATCACCACTCTATTATACTGAACACCTAGATATATGTAATAATAATTAGTTCCTAAAGGTCCTAGAAGTCCCCTTTAATAATTTGCTGATTTCTATGCATATAAAATATGTTCATTTATTTGTCACTATGGGTATCAATACAATATATTTTATTTCAACTTTTTTTCAGCATGAGTTATAATTGTAAATATTTAGTCATTCAGTATGTGGGACTCCATGTGTACTCTTACCCCAGTCTCCAAAAATATTAGGGCAGGACATGAACTTACATGCCTTAAACCTTTGGAAACACTGAAATTGAAGATAAACTAAAATAACAAGATTTTAGGGACACTTCTCTCATTCAGTAAATTAAAATAAATAATCTCAAACTACTTTATGATTCTTTCATTTAAGACAGAAACATACATTACTGACTTTAAGCCAAGAATATCTGAACCAGACTATTAAATTCCCACGTCTAATAACTTTAAAGTTTTTATTTCAAGTATACAGAAAAATAGGGGAAATAAACACTTAAATAGTCCCCATCAATCCAGGTTCACCAAACCTGTTTTGCTGTATTTCTTTTAGACCTTTTTTCTTTTTGTTTATAAATAAAACATTATCAAATACTTTGTTTCTCCTTGTGTACCTCTAACCTGCCCAGCTCTCCTTGCTCCGTGCTGATCACTACCTTGAACTTGTGTTTATCATCTGTACGCATGTTTTTATGTTTCATGTTTTCACTAGGTGCCCATATATCCATATACAACATAGTATTATTTTGCATGTTTTGCATTTTTATCTAAAGGCATAATAACCACAAGTAGCTTTTCTTCACTTGTGATCATGTTTTTAAGATTTATCCATGTTGTCACATATATTTATCACTTTTAAGTCTTGTATCACCCTCAATTTTTTTTAACTCTACCACAATTTGTCAACTGTCTTACTGACAGACAAGTTTTCACTATTTTAAACAGCACTATGAGCTTCATTGTACATTCCTCCTTGGGTACATAAGAGAGGTTTTTCTATAGAGTGTGTATGTCTAGAAGGAGAATTGCTGGGTCCTTAGAAATATTTATCTGCAACTTTCCTAGCCATTACTAACCAATTTCCATTAGAGCTATATCCATCCATGCTCCCTTCACTAGGTCATGTGGGCTCAGTTACTCCAAACCCTCACTTACTGTTGGGTTTTTCAGACTTTTTAAAATTTTATTTTCCACCTTATTCTTGGCCTGTGACTATTTCCTTTATATTCTTTTCTACTAAATCCAGCATTTAAAAAGAAGATTTTACATTTCATCCAGCATCCCTAGGTGCTTGTGATGGGAGGACTTTTAGAAGGGCTCCTCAGTCATACTGCGTAAATCAAGTGTGTCAGTCAGAGAAAAGTCAGGAAACACAGATGTGGTGAATGTAGGGAACTGGTTACTAAAGAGACAGAAGACTGTGTAGAAGGAAGGAAATCCTGGAGCCACCAAAGAGGGAGCTCCCATCACCCCTGCTAGACCCCTGGGCTTGCACTGTCTCTGTATCACTGGAGGGACCACTCAGCTTGTGCTGGGGCCGTGAAAAGGCATGGCTGTGGCTGTCTCTAGGAGCAGTGTGGCTGTGTTCTTCCTCTCACCTTCCAACCTTATGCCACTGTCTTCTATGGCAGAACATAATTAGAACCTCGGTCAAGCGTATAAGAAACATAGTTTGTTGGCTTTTAACCCCCTAAGCACAGAAAAGCAGGAATGGATTTAAGGACAAATGTCCAGCACACCAAATGATTTATTATTTTTTGCCCTCTGGAAGCTTTTAGTATGTCATATCTGACACTCTAAAATGTCATAATGGTGTGCCTTTGTATAATACTCACTACAATATCTGTTTGGTGGGCTATTCTGATGGGGAAACTCATGTAGTTTTATTATAGGAAAAAAATGAAGTAAGTAGAACTACATATGTCAGCACAAGTAAATACAAACATGAGGAAAAGCAAGTTTTAAAATATCATACATAATATGATAGCATTTATATGATGTTTGAATACATGCAAATCAATATTATATATTGTTCATGGATACACTATAAGGTAATAAATCTAAAAAGGCGTAGAATGTTAGAACATCAATTATGATTATCTTTGCAAAGAAAATCGGGAAATGAGATTGGGAAGAGGTGTACATGAAATGTCAGTTTGTACTGTGTTTTTTTTTTAAGCAAGGTGGTCATAGCATGGATATTTTCATATTATTATGTATAACAGTATCTCTGAAACATTTCATAGAAAAGAAGGGGAAAAAATAGATTGAAAAATCAAGCTAGTTTCAAAAAATCAGGAATCCAGAATGGCATCAGACTTCCTAAAATGAACACTGGAAGCTAGAACACCATGGAACACTGCCTCCTGATAGCATGAGAAACTGAATTCCAACCTAAAATTCTGTACCCAGGCCAACCATCAACCAAGTGGGAGAGGAAAACACAAATATTTGCATTCAACCAATGTCTCAAAATATGAAGTCCCATGCAACTTTTGTAAGAAATTTACTGAGAGACAAGTTTTATTAAAACAAGAGAAGAAACCAAGAAATAGGATGGAATGAGCTTCAGAAATGGGAAATCCAATACCGGAGGGACAAAGATGGTCTTCTGAGGATGATGATAAGAAATGACTGGTGATGACAGCTGGGAAGCGGGCTTCAGGCTGGAATCAACAAACTATAGCAGTAGGACAGTGTTCTGTTTGTATGGAAGAGTTTTATTGGGACACAGCTATGCCCATTTACTTACTATGGTCTAGAGCTGGGTTTTCTTGTTTTGTTTTGTTTTGCTATAATGATAGAGTTGAGTAGTTACAACAAAAGCCTAAAATATTTACCATTTAGTTCTTTACAGAAAAAGCTTGCAGATCTCTGGCCTAAAGGGACAATATGGAACAGGAAGATGGAGGACAGTCTTCAAGATTTAAAAAAAAACAAACCTGGAACTGATGGATTATATTACTGGATGTTTGATCTTACTGGGATACATGCAAGTGAGGGAGAGGGAAAGTGGAAGAGAACTAGATACATTCATAGCAGGATATCAATAGTTCTTGCATGGCTAATATTGACCTACTATGTACCAGGCACTGTTCTATGAACCGAGAATACTGAGGAACTGAACTGAGTACAGAATTTGAAAAGACAGATACAAAATAACTCATTAAAACAAAGGTCATTGTTCTTGCTTCTGGAAGTAAAGCAGCTAATTTCTCATACATCTTCCAAGTAACACTATAATATAAGAGTCATATAGCATAAAAATAAATGGCTTGGTGTCAAATGATGATTCTTCTCTTTATCTTATTGATTAACAATGAATGTTATCAATCTCACACTGAGTTAAATTCTGCTATTTTCAAGAGTACCATTATCAATTTAAATGCAGTTTCTCCAAAACCAAATAATAATTCCTTTCTTTTCCAATATTCAAAATTTTGGACAATGACATCCTTATGCCCTTGGTCAGTCATGTACCATTAGTAATTATTGTCTTTTTCTTTTATGTTCTGTATAATAATAACTGATACCTACATATCATAGAACCACTTATGAGAAAGAAAGTTGCACATGTTTACTTGTTCATTCAAAAACCATATAATCTGAAAGGCAGTGGGGCTACAGAGTGGCTAAAGATACTACCTGTAAGTCAAAAAGCATATGATCTAGGCATGTAAAGAAACAAAATGTTCAAACTACCCAAGCAATCGGTGGAATGTAAGTTTGTACAAACTGTTATGGCGATCAGAGAAAATAGTGGCCTAAATTCAGGGGAAAAGATGCCAAGAGAGGCTTCCCAAAGAGGCTGCTCAGGAAACAGCAGACAGATAAGTGACTGGTGAAAGGGGAAAGAGTGACTGCAAAGGAACACAGACATGACAGGATGTCCAATCATGCAAGAAAAATAAGCCTTTGGGGAAAGTCAGGATTCCAGGTGAGAGAGGGAGAGTGAAAGAAGACACTGCTGAGATAATACACCTGTGCCACTTCAGGGAGAGAAGCTAAGGAGCTTGGATGTTTCTTACAGTGATGTTGAGAGAGGAGGAGGCAGAGGAGGAGGGGCCAACAGCAAGGAAAGAAGGAAAGAGGGAAAAAGGAGAAAGAAAAGTAGGGGATGTTAGAATTTGTCAGCTGCCTTAGAGTCCCCAGGAGTGATACTTGTTCAGGCAGACCTAGAACATGGTGCTAAATATCATTTGAACTCTTGGGGGTCTGATTTTTTCCACCATGTTCTCAGACAGATTCTTCCCAAGAAACAACAAGAGTGCTGAGAACATCATCTTATTGGCTAGAAGGAGGGCTTCCTCCTCAATGTTTCCAGGAAAAAAAAAATCCTGAAAGATCAGGTAATGTCTCATTGGTTTGGCTTCAGCCTCATGCCTATAAAACTTCTGGCAGAACATACTGGTATGCCACCAGGAGCAGAATTGATTATTTAGCCAATATTGCAATTTACACTCATTTTCTTATTTACACCTCCTTTTAGAAATGAGAAAACCTGATGCCCAGGGTTAAAGCCTCAAGATCTTCACAAACGGCCAATATCCAAATCCAAGTCCATTCATCCCCAGTGTCCATGTTCTAGATAAAAATAAATGCCTTCATAATAGTCAATCACCAGGCTGGGACACTGTTCAGCAGTATGTGTTGAAAAATGCCCCACTCACACGAAGCACACCAACCTCTGCACAATGAGTCCCCGTGGAGGTTGTGTACAGTCCTAAGTCTCTTTGAGATTTTCCTTAAAAATAAATCACCTTGATAAAAGTAGTTCAGGCTCTGAATAGATACCCAAGCCTTATATCTACATAACACAAATCTGTACGCTGAAGAAAAGTAAAGATTAAAAAAAAATACAGGCAGCAAATACCACTTGGATTGGGTTCTGCAATGGAAGAGGGCAGAGAGGCTTGGGAGGTGTTTCAATGATGGGCAGGTTTCCCTTCCCAAGCCCTGACTTCCTTTCCAGTCTGACTTCTGACACTTGGTAGCGCTGTGTACCTCTGACTGAGCACCTGACACATCCCAGAGAACAAATAAGAAAGGCTGATGACATCTTTCCCTTCCTCTCATCACCAAGTGCGTCTTCTCCAGGGAGGAGTTTAAGCTCAGTTTTCGTGTGTCGGAACTGAATGCCTGAGAATCTTTACCCTTGCTGCCTTGGTATCACCACAAGTAGTATCTTACATGATGGTTTAAGTAGATTTTACCCTGATATTGGCCCTGAACCAAGTCTTACCTTCAGTATCTGCCTACAAGTAAATAAATAAATAAATATAAGGGCATGAAGTCTCTTCTGGACTTGAAATATAGAAGGTTTTAAACTGAATCATTTCTTTCCTTGGCCATAACAGGGGCCAGTCTCAAATAGCTGCAGGCTCTAACAATTACTATTTTGAAAATCTGACTCTATGTTACACAGCACAGTGGAAAGAACTCTGATTGAAGAGCCAACACCTGTATGTGCCATAAATTCTCCTTCTGCTTCCATACTGAATAGACTGGTGCCCTTTCATAAAGCAGAAAGTGTTTGAGAAGAAGAATTGAGTAACAGCATTTGACCTTTTAAGGTGCTGAAATCCTGAGATCATAAATCTCAAGCACTTAGAGAAAAATATGTTTTAGTGAAATTGATAGAATTTCTCCCTTTGAGACCTAAACTATATAAGTAAAAATACTCTTGTGGTGAAATATAATAGGTATCTAGACAATAAGCATTATTTACATGCTATTTATGGTCATTTAAAATGTAGTGATTAATTAGCACACAGACCCTGGAGCTAAAATGTCCTGGTTTATATCCAAACATTTTCTACTTAAAAGTTTTGTACCTCTCTGAGTCTCAATTTTTTCATCTGGAAAATAGGGACCATATTCATAGAATCTATCTCTAAGTATTTTGTGACTCTTAAATGATCAAATATGTAAAGCCTAGAGAACAGTGTGTGATACAGAGCAGTGCTATTCAGATGTTGCTGTTATTAATGATAAGGCTGATGATGGTTATCCATTTACAATATAAATAAGACCTTTCTGCATGTTCACTGACACTCCTTTAAACACAAATATGTAAAGAGTCAGTTAGGAGGCACTACGTTTTATCATATTCCCAATTGAGAGCCTTTCTGCAGTATTGTTAAAGCAAAACAAACAAAAAAATTTCTAAAACAAAAAATTTCCACAGTTAATTGTGGTGCTAAAATACAGACAAATATCACCATCATCACCGTCACCGTCATCGTCATCGTCATCATCACCATCATCATCATTTTGAGACCACAGTAACACCCGCCAGCATGCACTGAGGAGCTAACACAGGCCAGGCACTGCACTAGGAGACTTACACCAGTCATACCATTTTGTCCTTAAAACCACCCTGTGTAATATTTACTCCTATAGTCATTTCATTGCTGAATGAACTGAGGCCCAGAGAGATTAAGTAACTGGCCCACGCTCACAGAATTCCTAAGTGTCAGTACCTGGAAATAAACCCCTGTTCAGATGAATCCAGCTCACCATCTTAACCATAATCTCAGAGACTATTGTTCTAAACAAAGATGCATTTTTCATGCTTACATTTCCCCTTATAATTTATTTTCAGCGATCTGGATTTCTTAGCAAAACCCACTTGGGTAAACATTTTGGAAGATGTAAAGAAGAAACTCGCCGCGCAAAGAAAAAAGGGCTTTCTTTCCATCTTGCATTATTTTTGAGATGCTAAGGGAAGTGAGCATGTAAGCCATAACTGAATGTAATTTCATATATATGTATATTCTTTCTCTCATTCTTCCCTATGATTTTCTTTTCTCATAATTACTGTGGATTCCTAGAGCTTGTCAAACTAGCTAATTGTGAAATGATTAGGTAATACTTCTCTTTATGTTTCTTAAGGAAGTCATATTACCGGTAACCTTCACATAACACAATGATTCTTTCCCAACAGAAACTCCAAACACATCATAAAAATAACTGCTACTTCCTCTTATTACCCAAATGGGATAGGTTCAAGGCAACTATTTCATTACTTCTCACTTGGTAAATCAATTCAAAGAAGGGACTGTAACATAAATACCGCTCAGAAGAAACTTTATAATTAAAAATAATAATAATGAATAAAGAATTTCTAGCAAAGTCAAGACTAATTATCAAGAAATCTCCATCTCTCTGTCCTGGGACCCCTACTACCCGCTACCCCAGAACTCCTGGGGCCTCCTGCAGTTTGCTTAAGTGGCCCAGATCTCCTCAACAAATGTGTTCAAACTTACCCTAACTAACCAAACTAAAACCTTGCTGTGTGTTCACTCACATTCCTTTCCTCTTACTTCTTTTTGCTACCCAGTATTTACAATCTCATCCCCTCACCTATTCCTTAATCCCTTGAACTCTAGTATCTCCTCAACACCTATTTTCTGAAAGGCTAGAACCCTCCCAATCACTAAATCCAGTCATCTCTCTTCACCTTCCCTGATATCTCTGTAGAGCCAGGCAACACTGACCTTCATCTCCCTCTGAAAATTTTCCCCTAATGTGGTTTCTAGGACACTGCACTATCTGGTTCCCTTCTTTTTTTTTTTTTTTTTTTCTTACTGTTTTTAAATCTTTTTCATTTCTATCCTTTTTTTCTTCAACACAAATTTTTCAGGAAAAAACAATGGGTTAGAAACTGGGGATGCAAAGATGAATCAGATGGTACCTGTTCCAAGAGCTCACAGTCTGAAGGAGAGCTAGCCTATAAACAGAGGATTGTGGTATTGGGTGGTAGGTCTTATGGTAGAGCAGTGATTCCCAAAGTATGATCAGTGGACCACCGGTAATAGCATTACTTGGAGCATGATAGAAATTCAACTTTTTAGGCCCAAGACAAAACCTACCAAAGCAGAAATCTGAGGTAGTTTTTTTTCTCTTTTTAATCATGGAAAAAGCGCATAACATATCATTTATCATCTTAGCCATGTTTAAGTAGACAATTCAGTAGTGTTAAGTATATTCATACTGTTGTGAAACAGATCTCCAAAAGTTTTTCACCTTGTAAAATTGAAACTATACTCATTAAATGACAACTTCACTTTCCCCTTCTCCCCAGCCCTTGGTAACCACCACTCTACTTTCTGTTTCTATGAATTTGACTACTTTAAATATGAGATCATACAGTATTTGTCTGTTTGTGATTGGCTTATTTCAAATAGTATAATATCATCAAGGTTCACCTGGTTGTAGCATGTAATAGTATTTCCTTCCTTTTCAATGCTGAATAATATTCTATTGTCTGTATATACCACATATTTTTAATCTATTCATCCATTGATAGACATTTGGGTTGTTTTCATCTCTTAGCTATTGTGAATAGTGCTGCTTTGAATGGGTGTGTGCGCATCTCTGGGATCCTGATTTCAGTTTTTTGGATATACACCCAGAAGTGGGATTGTGGGGTCATACAGTAATTCTTTTCAATTTTTAATGAATCTCCATACTGTTTTCTATAGTAGTTGTACCCATTTTGCATTTCCCCCAATAGTGCACAAGGGTTCCAGTTTCTCCACATCCTAGCCATGAGGAAATAACCCTTTTGTTTTCTGGGTTTTTGACAGGAGCCATCCTAATGCGTGTAAGGTTGCTCTTCATCTTTCACTGAAACCTGATCGTCTCTCATTCTCCACATGTCACTATTTCCCAAGGTTCTGACTTTGATCATTTTCTCCAATTTTTCTTTCTTAATTCCCTCATTTTCAAAGATCACTTCTGTAAGGATGCCTTCTAAATCTCTATTCCAAATACTGTGGTTACTTGCCTAATTCAAAAGTCATTTCCAACTTGCTTCTTTTTTGTATATTCTGATAAAGAAGGTTTAAAAGAACAGATACTTGTTTAATCAATTTTCTGTGCTATTATTGGTAACTATGGGACACAATTCTAGTCATAAGACACAAGAACAGTCTGGGACAAGTTTACTTTCCTGAGGAACTGGAACAAAATCAGATAGTACTCCCCTTCCCCCTCTGCTGTGTAGGAAAAAATACAAAATAATTTTAATCTACCATTAGACAGATGTTTCTACACAATATAAATCTTGTCACTCTCCCCTAATTCCATGCACCCATTTCCAAATAATTGCTTAGATATTTCTACATGAATATCCCTTCTGCTTGTCAAACTCATGGTAACAAAAATCAAATTGATATAAAGAAGCTTGTCCATTTGTCATATCTGTATGTTTTCCTAATAAAGCCAACATTTTACAGGATAAGTTTAAATATTTAAGTGAATTAATAAACTGTGACATGACTAAACATGACAGAGCAAATAATCTCTAGGAATTTCCAACTAGAGGAAGCAGCACTAAGACATAAGCTCTTCTCCACACTTGACTATTTTTATCTTGACATTATCAGCATCCTGGAATAAGATCTCATGATCATCTCACAACTTGGCTTAGCACCTCCTGGATGTCAGTTCATTGGTACTGAAGTCTCACATGCTGTAACTCAGCTAACCTGAGACAGGCACCAAATAACACTAACGTAGCCATAGGTATTATGTGGCAACCCAAGGTAGCTTATCCAAACTGAAACAAACAATGGAAGAGTCATCAGAGCGTGTTAGCACCTAACTCAGATACGCTGATCCCACGAGAGAGATACATTATTCAAGGCAGTTACTCTGGATATTCACAGAGCCTTCACAACATAAATTCTCCCTTTCCCTTACTGGAAGTCAATATAAGAAGAAGTTCTTAACCACATTTACAAGTGTGGTTACTTTCCACAATGGACTGATTGAAAGTCATCATCAAATCAAATTATTAATAGTTAGGAAACTTACTGTTCCTGAAAAACCTCCTACAGTCCAATGGATTCAATATCAGAAGACTTAGATTCTGGTTGACATTTCAATATGACCTTGAACAAATGATTTAAATTTACCTTCCAGCTCCCTGACACAACAGGGTCCCTATAAGGATCAATTGTAATACTGTATATACAAATTCTTTGTAATTATTGAAGTTTTATGTCATTTATTTGTTCTTTTTTTCTGTGCTGTCCCAAATAGAATTAGCACTGCTGTAACAGGTGAAGTGACATGTACAGGCACAGGGCAAGTTAATCCTCTCCTTTAATCTGCCACCCAATACTATCAGTCATACTCTGGTCTGATGTTTAATCAACTAATAACTCTTAAGCCTTTTCTTCTATTTTATCTTTGGTGTTTCTGACAGTCTAATTGGTTAAGCCACTTGCCTCACAGAAGAAAAACCAAAAAAAGTTTTTTCACAACTTTTAGGTGACTGTGGTCTCAGAGGCTCCTTCAAACAAGCTCATCTAGTTAAGTATTCATGAATTTCATGAGGTCAGATAAGAGAAGAAACATTCTGCTTCTTTTGTGTAACAAATATCTTGAGAAAGAAAGCAAAGTAAGGTGGCAAGGAAGATAGAAAAGACTTCTTTATTCTCCGCTTTTACTATCTGCTATATTCAAGGTCAGAAATATCCCATATAAGCCTTTCATCTGGGGCAGTTCGAATGATGTCTCAAAAATCAAACTGGATGATGACTCAGTGCTGGAATAGTGAAGAGGAGGTACAGGGTGACTCACTGGTCAGCCCATCAAGCATAAGCACGATTGGAAAAGTGAATCTTAAAGAAGAGGGTTTTTTCCCCTCTCTTATTCTTTCCCACGTGTGGTTTCAGAAGACAGACCTATAGACACAACGTTGTTTGCAACCCAGGGCAGAAAGTGAAAATCAGGTATCAAAATGACTCTTACAGTGAAAAGCGGGGACATGTCTTGCAATCATCTTTTGCAGTTTTTCTCCCCTTTTGGAAAGAAACACTCAGGAAATGAATATTGCAGTATCAGAATACAGAGTATCGGGTTACTGAAATACTAAAATAAAAACTGAGGAAACTGGTTCTTATTCATTGCTGTTCATATGTTTCAAACTGAAACAGCTCCATGCACCAGCACAGGCTCAGCGGCCAGCCACACATCATCTCATGAGAACACAGACGGGATACCCAGGCCGATCAACTCACTGGAAACATGGTCAACCCTGAGGAGCCAGATACCACAAAAACACTAATCCTTTGTCCTGGAAATACCCCCATGTCCCTCGGGAAAGAATGCCCTGGAAACAAGGAGGACATCTGCAGGAAATGATGAGGATGCTTACATTTCTGTTGCGTGTTTAGTTTCCAGGGCACTGTTACATGTGTTAGCCTGTTTTCCTTTCAAGCAGTAGACAGATCAGGTATTACGGTCTCCATTTCAGAGCCGGGGAAACCGAAAACAGGCAACTTGTTCGAAGCCATGTAACTATGTAGCAGATCTGAGATGAGAGCTTCTGATTCTAAACTGATGTTCTTTGGCCTCAATGTGGCATCCCGATAGGGAAGGGACCCCTTGTGGGGAAAAAGACTTGTATCCTTGATCTCAAGTTTGAAGATGTTCTTGCTACACTTGCTTCCAAAACTATGTGAACCTGCTTTTCCCATGATGGCATTCAGAATCCCTGTTTTAGCATCCACTGGTATGGTTTTCAAATGCCTCCTATGATCTGTTATAATCATTCGCCTCCAGTTAGGTATCGTCCTTTCTCAGATACTTGTTTAGACTGCAAGTTCAGAGTCAAAGAACTTAATCACAAGGGAAGGCAACTATTACATGTGTGTGCTGGGGACAGCCGGATGGGGAAGACAGTAAAAAGGAATCTGACAGACATGCCTCTGCCTTCAAGCCTGCACTAACTGAAAAGGTTCTCTTCACAGGTGGAAGACCACCTCTTTGCATATTGACATTGCCCTAAGCATATTTTTGGCCTTGTTTGGCAACCAGTGAACCTAATCCTAGAATCTAAAGTTTAGAGCTTTACCTAAAGTTCACATATACATACAAATTTGTGAATATGACTCTGTTTACATACTCATATTTAAAACTGTTACACAGGTAGGTATGGATACACAAGGACATGTCTAGAGTTTCTCATTTGAAGCCTTCGTCTCTGTTGCTTGGAAGCCAGACCAAGCTTCTATGCACATTTCACTATGCCTCGATTTAAATCCAGGAATGAAAAACAAACGTGGTACACATAATATATGCTCTAGATCCCCAGAGTGGGGGCAGGTAGGGGTGAGGTGGCTGAGCTCCTGTTTGTACTTAAATGCTAGTCAATTAAGATTTTCTTGGGAAACTGCTTTCCCACATTCCACCATGCTAATGTAACGATCGGTGCCTTTTTCAAAAAACCAAAATAGCAGTTTAAAAAAGAGCAGGGTATTATTTAAAAGTTTGAGTATCCTTACAGACCCCTTCTGATTACACGAATCTCTGTAGCGCCTTCCACAAGCTGCTCATACTCATGCTCATGCTCTCACTCTCTCTCTCTCCCTGTTAAAAACTATTACGCAAGTTTGTATGAAAGACCAGTCTCTCTGTGAATTCACACTCTGAATTTCTTAGGACGTGTGATAAGGAATGGCTGTCACCTCAGCATTTAGCCCCATCCTCAAGGAGCACATATTAAAAGAGAGCTTGACTTACTGCCCTGAAACCTGAGTCACCCAGCTCACAGCAACTTAAGAAGAAAATTTTTGTGATGTGGAAACAGATGGCTTTTAACACTTTTCAGAATGAGGCATCACCTTCTGCCTTGGCATATACTAGTGCCTTTTCTCAGTATGTTTAAAAATACTTTTCTCATGAATTTAAATACCAGCTCAAACCTAGCTGTAATTATCATTCCGTTCAAATGACTCTAAGGAAAGCCTATGTTTCTTTAAAATTCCCCTTTGTTCTCGCTGTGCAGCATATATCAACTTAAGGTAATTAAAAGCTATTTGGAGCTGAAGCAGACTAACCTTTTACATCAGTAGTCTCTGCTCCTTTTCTAATCAGAAGAAATGTTTCGGCCACATATCACATTCCAGCTTTGTAAAACCAAGCAGGAACGGGAAGTCAATACAAGAACCATGTCCTCAGTGCCCACGTCAGGCTGTTCAGGGCTCACCCCCATCAGGGAGTGTTCGCTAAGCTCCCACCTGCACTTACAGCTGTGCCAAGAAGGCGGCTGCAAGAACAGGACAGAGCTGGCCAGCCAGGCGCTCACAACCTAAGCCACTGGACAAATGGGAGCAACTGGGGAATGCCTGCAAACCATCAGAATGAGGTAAATAGCTCAGACAGAGGGAAGTTAGCTGAAGCAGAAATAAACTCTCTCTCAGTTCAGGGTCCAAGTTAGACTCACACATCCCAGCGGTCAGTTATCAGATCATCGGACTGATGTTAGCAGGTAAAATAAATATAAAAACACATGCTCTGAGATCTACTTGGAAGCACAAATTCATGACTCAGTTCCCTGACTGTAACAGCACAAGAAGATGGAGCTCCCACTCTCAAATGCAGAGCTGGGCCCCCTGCCAGTTCCTCTAGTTATTTCAGGGAGTTCCCAGGGCTTCAAGTAATGCAAATGATCGTCATTTTCTTCCTCTTCCACTCTGACTGCCCTTGGTGATGTTTTCAGCTGCTGCCTTCATTCCCTACCGAGGGTCCCCAACAGCATTCCTCCAGGCAGCCACTTGTTCCTGGCAGTTCCCTCGCACCCAGACTACTGACAGCCCTCCCGCATGGAATCTTCAGGATGCGGAAGTGACACTTCTCTCAGGACAATGTATGTTGTAGGGAAGTAATACAAAGGACATTTTCCTTTCTAAGTTGCATTTATTCTGTTTTATTAAAAATGAGGAAGTCTTTCAGCAACTCCATTAGCAGGACTGTTTTTATATTATTATTTCACGCTCTCATTTTCTTTTCTTTCTTTCTCCTCATTATCTGCTCCTCTCCTCTCCCGTTCCATCCGCTGCATTTATTCCTTTACATTCTCACAGCAGTCATATGCAACTATATATTGCTTAGCTATAAACACAATACACACACATATATAAAGGCATTTTTCACTGTTTTCAAAAAGTGGAATTCTTATTACACACCATTTTTGTATCTTGCTTTTCTCAAGCCTGCAATATCTCGTGGATCTTATTCCAAGTCTGTGTGTGGAGTGCCAATTAATTAATCTGTCTTTTCTAAAGCTTCATAATATCCCTAATTTGGACACACCAGAATTTATTCACACATTCCCCTACAGATAGGCACTCACTCTGTTTCTAATTTTTCACTATTATCTTAAAGTACTGGTGGTTTTACATCTATGAGGTGGACAACTAAGAGTAACACTGCTAAATCAAAATATACACTTCGTTTTAATGATGCTGGCAGATTGTTGTCTTTTTTTTTAGCTGTAAAATTTTACATTCAATCAGAATTCTACAGATGACAATGGTCTTTAAATTTTTTGCCTGTTTATTAGCCAAAGTTGATGATCACATTGCTATTTTAATTTTGTGTTTCCAAAAAAATACAGTTAGAAGTTTTATATTTCTTGGTCATTTGGATTTATTTTTTCTGAGGCCTGCCTCTTCAAATAACTTTGCTTAATTTTTTGATCCTACTTCTAAACTTGAAAGAACTCTTTATATTAGAAGGATTACTAATCCACCAATCTCAGCATTCCAGGATTACTAATCCACCAATCTCAGCATTCCAGGAGGAAACACATTGTTGATTATTCTTCTCTATGTTTATGATTAACATGAATACAGTTGCCCAGTTTTTGGGGGGGGGTCATTAGGTTTACTTATTTATTTATTTATACATTATTTTTTCAATGGATTGAACCCAGGGCCTCGTGCACCCCAGAAGCACGCACTCTACCACTAAGCTATACCCTCCCCCGACTCAGTTGCCCAGCTTTGGAAAGAGAATGGGAATTGGCCTTAACTAATCATTTCTATTTTAATTGGAAAAAAAAGCAAATTAACTCCAGTTATTGTTGTTTTGTCCTTTATCTATGTTAAACAATGTTTCCAAAACTCACACATTTGAAAACAGTCAAGGGTGAAAAGACTAAAATTACAGTTCTGCTGATCTCCATAAAATAAGGATATGGCCACCTCAGAGTCAAACAGCCACTCTCCTACAGCCCAGGAAAAACTTCTAAGAAACTTCTTTTGCTTCATGTATAAATTCATGTTCTTATTTTATTGTCAAAAAGCCAGTCTTTCTCCAGGCAAACAACATTTTCTTGTGGAAAGTGAGGCAGTATGGATGAGCATCCTTTTCTCAATTGTGGGAATCCAAACAAAACAACAACAAAAAAACCCCCAAATCTCTGAACAGATGATGCAGAACAGGTACTGTGCATGTGCTGATGAAAGCAGCACCAGGAAAGAGCTGGAGGAGAGAGAAAAGGAAAAAACAATGTAAAGAGCAGCACAGAATGTAATGCACTTGTAATGTAAACTACAGAGAAGGGGAAATTAAAGAGAGAGCTGGAAACGCAGATACACAGAAGTCAACTAACTAGCACTGCCGCTTCTAGTTAAGATGTAAAAAGTCGCAAGAGACTGTCACTCCCATTGTTACACTGAGAAGTCAGCTACATACACCACCAGATCACAGCTTTTGTTAAACCCATCAGAAAACTGAGAGTGGAAATAAACCAAAATGAAATGACATCCAGACACTGACAGACCCTTCCTAGAGGAAGAAATGCCCAGGGCTGATATCATCCTTTCCTGAGCAGCAGGAAGACCTTCCAGAGAAACCAGCTGAACTTGTAATGAACTTTTAATGAGCACATGTGACCTGGAGTGAGAGATCTGAATCCTGAGGAACCCTAGACACAGCCTGAATTTCTCACCCATCCCTCCACTTTTTCTCATGGACTTCACATCATGCAGGAGGGTATCCCAATGAAGGATGGGTGCAAGAGAGCACAGGAGTCACTGCTAAGGTGCACAGGGCTTTCTCTAAGGCAAGGGCAGAAGAACAGAGGTTGGCTCCCCAGGCACTAGGCTGAAGCTTGAGAAAGAGGTGGGAGAGCACTGAGTTTGAAAAAAGAAAATTTCTCCAGGAATCTACAATTGGTTTAATATACAAAAATAAATTGAGGTGATTCACTACATTAACAGAATACATAAGAAAAACATTTTAATGTCTCAATACATACCAAAAAAAAAAAAAAAAACCCTAATGAATTCTGACTAAATCCAACACAATTCACAGTTAAAAAAAAAAAAAACCACAGAAAATTATAGATTAAATGGAAATTCCTCAATCTGATAAAAGGCATCTGTGAAAAACCTACAGTTAAGATCATACTTAATGGTGAGATAGTGAACACTTTTCCCTTAAATTTGGGAACAAATCAGGATTTCCACTGTTACCACTTCTATCAATACTGCATTAAAGGTCCTAGCTAGCCAGTGCAATACAGAAATAAAAATACACAATGACTGGAAAGGGGAACATAAATCTTTCATTAGATAACATAATTGTGTATTTTACAAAACTTTACAGAATCTATAAAAATATCCTTTAGAATTGAATATAGCAAGACTGCCACCTTGGATACAATGTCAGTAAACAGAAATGATTATATCTCTATCTATTAGCAAGCAGTAATTAAATTAAAAACTGTATTTAAAAAAACACTTTGTATATCAGCATAAAAAATCATATACTTAGAAATAAGTCTAAAATATATTATGATTTGTATACTGAGCACAAATACATTGCTGATAAAAGTTTAAAGACCTAAATAAATGGAATGATATACATCCCATATCTATAGAACTAGAGACTCAATATCATTAAGATGTCCATCTCTCCAAATTAACCTATAGATTCAATACAATTGTCATCCAAAATCCCAACAGGTTTCTTTTTTTAATGTAATTGACAAGTTATTCTAAAATATATGTGGAAAGACAAAAGGCTTTAGAATTGGTAAAAACCAAAAACCACCACCTCAGTTAAAAGAAGAAGCTGATAAAGATAAAGGATTTAAACTACAGATTTCAGGATTTATTATGGAACAGCAATAATCATGCTATTGTCATGAAGCTAGACAAATAGATCAATGGAACAAAACAGAGCATCCAGAAATATATCCATAGGAGACACTGATATTCCAGTCAAGGCATCAACTAAATTCACTAGAGAAAAATGTATTTTTTAACAAATGATGCTAGAATAACTAGGTATGTACATAGGAGAAAATAACTTTGATCCCTACCTCTTTCCTATTACAAAAATGTAAATGCTAGAACTATAAAATATTTTGGAGAAAAACACTGGAGAAGACTCTCGTGGCCTGAAGTTAGGGACAGTTCTTAGGGCATAAGAGCACTAACTGAAGAGAAAAAAAACTGATAAACTGGACTTAATATTTTAAAATTTAAAATTTAAATTTCTGATCAACAAAATACATCATTATGGAAATTATTAGGCAAGCCAAAGACTTAAAACACACACACACACACACACACACATTCATCAAAAGCACTTGTACCCCGTATCCACAAAATATGAAGAATTCTTAGAAATCAACAATAAAAAGAAAATCATTTTTTTTAAACAGGCAAAGACTTGAACAGACACTTCACACACACAAAAAGATAAGTAGCCAATAAGCATAGGAAAAGGTGCTCGACATAATTAGTTATCAGGAAAATGAAAATTAAGGCCACAGTGAGATACCACTTCATATCCACTAGAATGTTAAATGGAAAAGACTGAATATCATTGCTGGTGGAGTAACTGGAATGCTCATGCGTTACGAAGAATAGGAGACTAAAGCTGTACAATAACTTTAAGGACAGTTTCCAGAAGAGTTAAGCATGTACCTGACCTATGACAACTATTATACTCCCCAGTATTTACCCCCCCAAATAAAGGCACAATTTCACACAAATACTTGTACTCAAATGTTCAGAGACTTACTCATTGTTAAAATCTGGAAACAATTAAGTGTCCATCAATAAGAGAATGGATAAACAAATTGTGGCATATCACTACAAAAGAATACCATTCAGTGACTGAATCACCACGCAACATGAATGAATCTCAAAAACATTATGTTGAGCAAAAGACACCAGAGACAAGGGAGCATATGCTATGTGATTTCAATCACACAAACTTTAACAAGCACAACAAACCTACATCAGTAGATACGGTAAAGCAATTGCCTTGGGGGTGGTGGCAACTGACTGCAAAAGGACACACCAGAACCTTCTGGAATGATGGAAATGTTTTACATCTTGACTTGCACAGAGGCCACATGGCCACATACGTTGTCAAACCCATCGCACTGAACTCTTAAGATCTGTCCATTTTATTGTTATGTCAGTTACACCCCAATGAAATATAAATATGCTCTTTATAAATACATATCACTTATCAAGGGTAGGAAGGACAAGAAGTGATTTACGAAGGACAGCAACATATTAGACCCTGAACTACTTCTGTATGGAACTGGTAACTTCTCTTGCAAACTGTGTCAAACAGACGGGAGCATTCAAAAGACCAAGGCTGAGAGAATGAACAGGTTGAGAGGACCATGTAGCACACAGAAAAGAAAAGGGAAAAGTTAGGCCAAAGTATGAGACATAAATCTAGCCATTTCGCAATAGTCAATAACAACTATTTTTTCATGAAGGGTAGCTGGCCACTTCATTATAAAAATTTTTCAGACACCTGTAGTTTGTTGCACATATTTAAGTGCTTAAAATGTTTAGATGTGATTTTTTTTCCCTATAGTTGAATACTGAAAATTTTTTCTCAATCAATTTTTAGGCTCCAAATGAAGAATGTTTTTAAAGTATCAGTTGAAGGAAAAATATTACATTGTGGGAACGAAAAGGAGAGAAATCCTATCAACTGCGTATGAACCATAGTGTAGCAGGAAAAAGTAAAGGATCTTTAACTTGACTTAAGTTTTCAGAATCCCAGTTTCTTCATCTTTAAAATGGACATAATGGTACTTCCCTCAAAGAATTTTTATGAGGATTAAGAAAGAAACTAATAATTAGACACAGTGCTTGGTATATACTTAGTGATCAATAATTTTAATTTCTTTTTCCTTATTCAGTGCACCACATCTTTCAGGTCAAGAGGAAGGCTAGCCACAGAATTTTTATCTCAACAGGTATAGTTAGACTTAAACATCTAAGAATTCACTGTTGAAATCAAGCCAAGTCAAAGTATACTAAATAGAAAATGGTTTTCCACTGAAAAATATAAAAACTGAACTGGCTAATTCAGTCTAGGGAATTGTACAAGAACCAAGCTTCCTTAGACATATAACACACATAATAGAATAAATTTACATCCATCCTAGATAAGATCACTTTTTCCAAAAGGTATAAATGGAGAGTTGCTAGTTATTGGCAGTAAAAATAAATGTCTTAGGACATATATCCTCAGATGAGAAATGTTCATTGTCTATTGGACATGGGACTCTGTCCTATAAGTTAAAAATCTAACAATCTGTGGATACAGCAAACATTTAAACCCCAAAGCAAAAGGACTGAGGTCAATGTGCTCTCCTGCAAAATATATCAGAAATTTAAATTTCTATCATGGGCAAAAACAGTTTTGTGACCTACTCATGTGTTTGTAGATTTATGGTGGCCCTCAGCTGGGTACTGAAAGAACCTTGTTCAGGACCTTCCAAAACACTGTGCTGCTTGAGAGGAAGAAGAAGGAGATAAGAAAGGTTTGATGGGGATGCTCTTTTCATTCATAAATTTCTCCTTCCTCTGAGTTTTCACTGTAACACATGAAAGACTCAGATTCCCAGCTTGATCCCCTAGGGCTGGACATTGTAAATGAAGTGCTAAAAACACTTTTGTCTATGCTGTTTCAGTTTCTAAGAGTTTTAAAATAGAGCAGACAACCAGCATCTATCCAGGAGACATCGACACCACTCTGAGAACCTGGGCTCTCATATTCAAGCCATGGGCTTCAATTCCTATCTCTGAGGACTCCACCAAACAGCTGGATGTTAGAACAGCCCATTCTGAGAAAACATGTCATTTCCTCACGGTGAGGAAAATAACAAAAATGTCACTTTAATTCTAAGAATGACCCTCTCACCACCCCCCTTACCCCAGGGCATTCCCTGTCTCCCTACCAACCAAGCACCACCTACCCATCTGCCACGGTGGGAGACGCACTGCATGAATGGGAAGGGGTGAAGGATGTAGGGGGAGGGAACAGTAGTCATTCCAAACCCACAGATTCTTCTTATTTGTTACGATGATTAATTGCATTTCTGCTGAAGTTATTCAGAAAGGTAATCTTAGGTTCAATTGTTCAGGGGAGTACAAGAACAGGGAGTTAGACAACAGCCCCACATCAAGGACACAGATGAAATGTTATCATATCTCTTTAAAAACTTTTAATATTAATACGTATGCAAACAAACATGAGATGGCAAAATAACACATTCATCTGGTTAATTCCAAGTAATAAGAAACTCAGTTGAACAAGATGTCAGGAACTCAGTCAGGTGACCTAGTTAATTAGTATTCAGCCAGCACAGAACACCTCATTGTTCTGTCCTAATATGATCAATGGTTTACTAGGATCAAATACTTAAACTGCTCTTAAATATGTGCATGTAATTTGTTGATTTTCAAAACACATAAATATTCATAATCTCATTTCTTAATCCTTCAAGGTATTATGATCTTAAAGTATTTATTTTCTTAAATGCCCATAATTATAAACTGTACTTTAAAACCCCTCACTGCCTCCCCCACTTCTGCATCCATCTCTGCACCAAAAAAAAAAAAGAAAGAAAAGGTGCCAGAATAAAGACTGCACATCCATGGGGACTATTAGCATATTAATGCACTGTGTTTCTATTTACACTTCCATCACAAGAGCTAATTGTTAGTTATTTTAAGGAAGAGGTTATGCCTTAATTAGCAGTACTCAGTAAATGAAAGCTGGTTGTATTTCTTAAGTATGTTCAAATTTCACAAGTCTGATTTCACAGTGGGGATTCCAGTTCCTTCAATACTTTTATGTGATAACACCTCTAGATCAAGGAAGAAAGTCTTTAAAAGACTCTAATTAATGAGTTTCCAGAACAGGAGCCAACAAAAAGCATGATTAATGAGTAAGCTAATTATGTATCCCTAAAGCATCAGCATACACGTGCACTGTAAACCAGGCTGACTGAAGGGCATAGAGACACCTTTGGTGCTTAATATTTCTAGCTCTGATATTTCTGAGGACTTAATAAGCTTAAGAAGAGTTCATTCTGCAGTGTAGTGTTTCCATAACTCTGTCCCTTCCATATTCTCTGTCCTGTCTATGCCTTGGGACCATTGGGAGCACTGAATTTGATCATGTGCTTGGAAAAACATAAAATCCCATACTTTCTGCTTTACTTTCTCTGTCACACTGATCACTTTCCAGCTTCTTACTTCTCTGCAGTTGTGTCACCTCCTCCCACCATTCATTTGCAAAATATCTCCCTTTCCCCCAACTTTATGATTTTTTACCCATTTCTTTCCTTGGTAGAATTAAAAAAAAAAAAAAAAAAAAAAAGCCATGCTGTAGGCTTTGTGCATAGTCTTTGGTCCAGATCTCCCAAGCACAGTCCACTCCTTTTCTATATCACTTCAAAAATCAAGGAACATTCATGGAAAGGAGAAAACAGAACCCCCAAGCAAATCTGTTCTGTGGTTGCCAGTTTCAACCTCAATATTTTTCTCTCAAAGTATTTTTATCTCCCCCTTTTCTTCAAAGAAGCCAGAAATGACAAATGTAGGATTACTTGAGAAAAAAAACAAGGTTAATAATATGGAAAAAGATTTTGGTTAAAATTTACTTGATTTTTACCATTGATAAGGGACCACAAGGCAGCAGGCAAAACAATAACTACAAGAATAACTTTGCTCTTAATTAATCTGTAGCTATTATTCTTCTAATTTTTTACACAGATTAATTCATTTAGTCCTTACACCAACCCCACCAGGTAAGAATCAGTTAGGAAACAGAGGAGCTAAGGAGCAACTGTCCCAGGGCCACAAAGCCAGTGCATGGAACAGGAACCAGACAGTCCACCCTCTCCACAAGTCTACTGGACCCCATCGCTGTTTCTCTTCCACATATGTGGTGTGCATGCAATTGGGCATTTCTTCTGCAATTGTAAGGAAATGAACTTTTCTTTTCAAGATGAGTAGAAATCCTTTCAATATAGAATATTTTTCTCTCTATTAAATATCCCCACCATTCACCTATGTTATATACTTTATGGTAAAGAGTGGAAAGGAAATAAAGAATCACAAGCAAGACAGAGATGCCTAGTGAGTGTAGAGTCCAGAGCTGCATTTCCCCTTGACCAGGTATGTGTGGCTCTCCAGGCCCAGCAGCACCTCTTAGCTTCAACCAGAATTCCCCTGGAGCCTCCTGGCTTACTGCCTTCAAAGTGTTTCCTGGGTTATACTGCTCTGTGGACCGTCCACATGCCCATAGCTCCCCCGCCCCCTCACCTTGTAAACAGACAAAAATGCACGTTATGGGAGAGATTTAAAGAGGGCACCCTTGAAACCATCCCCTTCTCAACACCTGCCAAAGGCATTCTCTCCTGTTCAGGGATTTTCAGAGTGGTCTCCAGAGACAGTGCCAGGGTACCTAACAGTTTCACCTGAATCCACCGATTCAAGGAGGAAAAGTCAGACCCTGTAGGAAAACTGAAGAACCTAGGACAGAAGACCATCAGGACTGGACATAAGCTTCTGGTGAAGAGGCTAATTAAAGCTCCTGCCTGGTGCTGCCAGTTACCTCCTCTGTTTGCTTTGATGCCACGAACATCAGAAGAACAGAGGGAGTTTCTCTTAGTCAGTGTGAATAAATTGTAAAAGAACAAATTGTGAAAGCAGAGAACTTTATCAACCCCATTTTAGAATAATGACAATATCTAGAAAGTTTTGAAACATTATTTAGTCTCCTCCGCTTGCTTTCTGCCCACAATGTTACCCTTTCAGCAACTCCTTACAGCAACAACAGCAAAAATGTAAACCAGCACATCAAGCCAGCCTTCCTGAAAAAGAGGGAAATCTGTTCTGAAAGCTTTTGCTCCTAACCAATTTGCCAACTTGGTACTAAGCCACACGAATTTGAAAAAAAAAAAAATCCCAGCAAACTGTAAACATAAGACAAGCATAAACACAGTACAAAGACCCTCTTTGAAAAATGCCAGTTATACCAAAAACCTGATGGTTTGGAAAAGCCTATTGATTTCTTTTCCCAAAGAAAGAAAGAAGTGCAAGTACTTACGGTGTCATGAGATTTACCCTTGACATCATAGATTGTTAGTTTTAGTTTGGACTCCTCATAGATGGGATACTCAGATGTGAATGTGACGCCGGTTAAGAACAGCGGGTCTCTTGTTCCCTGTAAGAGCACAAGCAGACAACTTTGATTCAGTAAGGCAGCCACCACAGTCGGCAGCAGGCAGCGACACATGAGAATGCAGAAAGTGTCTGGGTCTGTTTGTTTTTCTAGGAAACAGTTCTATGAGAAGAGAGATCTGAATTGCCAAATGATGCCCATGGGGAACAACACGGCCCAGGTCCCCAAAGTACTGATAGAGCTGCTGCTGGTAAAGCCCTGTATCATTGTCAGAGCAGCTAAAAATCTTGAAAAACAATTTATTTTCATTATACGCAGAGCCCTTCTTTAGGGTCAGTGGTCAGTCTGCTTAGAACACACTGAATGGATCTAACCTGTGATTGATGCAAATAACCTAAGATATCGACTGATCAAATTAAAAGGAAGCTATTTTCTCATAAAGAAGCATTTGGTAATCTTAGGCTGTCCATTTATTTCCCTTCTGTAATGATTCAGTTGAAAGCCATGCTCTGATAGCATCCATTTGTTTTCAGATGTTATGCTATTTTTTTTTCTCAGACTGATTTGAAAACTAATGAAGGAAACTAAATATGATGGGTTTGGGGCTATGGGATTAGTAGCTCAGGATGCAGTGCACCTGATATTTCAATGCCTCAGAATTTATTTTTAGAGAGCTGCCATCCAACATTAAATTTTGTATCTATATTTAAACACATATATTGCTGAATATCACAGAGATGTCTGCTAGAGTTCTGTAAACCAGTTGTCTGTGGAAGTTTCTGGAAGCTGCAGTTATTCATTTAGTCACTTATTCTTTCTTCCTTTTATTCAACAAATACTACTTTGTGTTCAGCACTGTGTTAGACACTTTGGAACAGGCAGTGAATGAAACAATCAATGACAGCTATACATGTTCAAATTAGCATGTCAAAATAATTTCTTTTATGTTTCAAATAAGTAAGTTGAAATAATACCTGGAAATAATTATCATACAAATGAACAATTTTCCAATTTTTAGTTGTTTTCTACAAGTGAATAAAACTATTTTTGTTTATTCAACCACAGCAGTAACTACAAATTAGACCAGCACTGGAATCTGAAGTATCCCAGGGGCAGATTCAGGGTCCTGCTCAGGACCTGGGTCATTCCCATTAGAGAAATGAGTGGTGTTTAGTCTGAATCATTTATTTCACCAACTGCACTGAGCAATCATGGTCTGGGGGTAAGCAATTTAGGTTCTTGCAGAGAAACTTCTTTTTCAGGGCTCCCAAGTCTAAGAAGCGCAAAGCTTCAGGGGTTTAGAGTACACTTTCTTTGGTTCCAGATGTTCAAATAAGTATCTCATTCACTGAGGCTGTGAAATATGCATGATGAGAACAAAATAATCAAAAGGGAAACACTTCCTCTTTTGAATCTGATCCAACACAATAATACAAGTTTCCTCCCGACACATTTTGGATGTTATATTAGTAACAATAAATGTAAATAGGAAATCTCTCGCCTGGAGGAGAAATATTTACACCTCTTGCCTAGAAACATTAGTTTCTCAAATGAATCATCTACCTTTCTCTAAAAAAATCATACTTTAAAAAGGCATGTTTTTCTTTGAAAAAGAAAAGGACAGCAGAGATTATCACGTTTCCACAGTCAGTCTGAAGAATACAGGAAAAAATGAAATGGGCAAAAACACTTTTAACAGGTTTAAAACTTCTCTGGGTACTTTACAACTTTCTTCCCCCCCCCCAAAGAAATATTCATTCCATTTAATTTAAAATTTGTATATGTTTTTTCTCTATTTAGTACTCTATTCAAAGATTCAAAATGGAGATTTTCCTTCCATTTACTAAAGAAAAATAAGGTCTTTTATAAAAAGGCAAGTTCTTCCCCCGTTTGTTTATTCTGGTAAGTTACAAATGCATGCTCAGTAGACTCAGGTATGTTTTCCTAAATGACAGAAGACAGTGACAGAGCATAGCTGTAGGCCATGATCTAACTTATTTCAGCCCATGTGCTCAAATCCAGAGAGCGACTGAGAGAGAGTGAGAGTCAGCCAGCACACAGTACACTCACCTCCACAATCTCCCTGCTGGAGTATCTTGTCAGACCCTGCTCCGCGGGGTGGATTACTGAAATCTGCACCAGTGTATTCAGCTTCCGATCCCGGACAGGAGCCACGAGATCCTTGCATGCTGACAATGGCAAAGGAAAGAGAAAAAAAGAAAGAAAGAAAGAAAGAAAGAAAGAAAGAGAGAAAGAGAGAAAGAGAGAAAGAGAGAAAGAGAGAAAGAGAGAAAGAGAGAAAGAGAGAAAGAGAGAAAGAGAGAAAGAGAGAAAGAGAGAAAGAAAGAAAGAAAGAAAGAAAGAAAGAAAGAAAGAAAGAAAGAAAGAAAGAAAGAAAAGAAAGAAAGAAAGAAAGAAAGAAAGAAAGAAAGAAACTAACACCAGGTCTCAGGGAAAACTGCCCCGGGTTGGAAGTCAACTTAGCTACAGCGCTGAATGGAAATCTTCAGGGACTCGGGGCTGACTTTACAGAGGAAGTCTCTTGGAAGTACCTTACAGAAATAGGAAGTCGTGTTACGGAGCTGACTTGAGAATTCATTTCCACTGGCCACATTTGCAGCTCTTGCAAGTCTCGTCTGCCCTGGGATCCCAGTTCTAATGCGTGATTATGCACACACAGCTCAGGGACTTGAGGGACTTTAATTAGTCATCAAAGCCTGGGCTTTAATTCACACTCCTAGACTAAGTAAACTGAGTTGGGCCTCATCCGGGAAAAGATTACGCTGCTCCTTATTGATACTGGCTGGATTAGGTCAAACGCTGGGATGCACACTTGATCTTTACCTATCTATTCACTAGAGCTGGCCTCCTACAGTCCTGCACAGGGACAGAAACTGGGAAGGGAGGCTACGCTAGCCCCAGGTAAGGGGCGGAGGGGGAGGAGGTGAAGGAGGAGGAGGAGGAAGGGTTAAAAGCATCCTCAGTCTGGGATTCCAGCAAAGTGAGAGGGAGAACTATAGAGAAAGGATGGGTTAATTCTTGTGTGGGGCTGGGGGCACAAAACTAAGGACATTCCCTTGAGACACCATATTACAGACACTCCTCCCCATACCATATTTACCTGAATATTTTCCCCTCTCACATATCATTTCCACAATTGGGAAAGAAAAAAAAATCCTGCTCAGCAAGTCTCATGTCTCCTCTGGCTGTGTTTCCCCACCTGGCTTTGAAATTGTAATTTTACTACCTGCATTTGGATCCCTGAGAATAATGCAAAGTGTCCTCACTAGGCGGCGAGGGGCAGGGTTCAAGTTAGGCTGAGCTGGTGGCTGGGGGCAGGCTGGAGCTGTGACAGAGGAACTAAGAAGTAGTCCTGGGTCCTGGATTCATGGTGAGAGTGTGCTGGGCTCTAAAGCATCCATACCTCAGGCCCCTGACCAGTGCAGGAAGGGACGGAAGGGCGGTATATTTAAGCTATACTGTGCCACTGCAGCAGGACACAGGACCTCACCCACTGGGACAGAGGTCCTGCAGCTTAAATCTGAAACTTCAAAGCAAAGGAATTTAGAAATGTAATTATCACCTTTCCATCACTTACAGATCAGTTCATTTATGGAAGGAAAATAGGATAGAGGAACTTTGGAATGAAAACAGATCTGATTTTTGGCCAGTTCTATTAGCTAAGCAATGCTGGGCAAATAAAACTTCTTAACTTCTTCTTGACAGACTTTGAAATCCTTTTTACCCCTGTATGGCATTTTGTTAGAATTTTTCCTTCTTAAAATCACATGCCTCTAGCCATGCAGAAAAGCTTAGGAAAGCGTGTGTGGAAAAAGTAATAACAACTGTTTATTTACCCATCACTATATTTGAGGCAGTTTGCCAATTCTTAATTTCTCAAAACGGTGCTTTGAATTATTATTTCAGTTTTACATACTAAGAACTAGAGGCTTAGAAATATTTAGTGCTCACATTCACATGACTAGAACTCTCTGGTAGTTTTCTCACATCACACTCTCTCAGCTCCATTTCTTCTCCTGGCATACTGAATTCCTCTCTTGCACAATGGCACCTCTCTTTGGAAGACCCTTGGCCACCATTCTTTATTGTCTAACCCAAGAGATCTACAGGTTTAGAAAATACTACTGCAAGGCTTCAATTATGTCAACATATCAACAGAAGGAAAAAAAAAGATAGATTCAGACTTCACTGTGTGGTGGCTATTTTGATCATTTCCTCTACTTGCCTAATGGATGTTTAGTTTTATCACTCACTCTCTTGGCTTTGTGCTCACAGCATACTGCATGTTTCTCCATTTACTGATATTGACATTTCTCTGTCCTTGGATTTTGAAGCTGGAGTCAATTTGTTTCAAACACATGCATCTTGCCCGCTTTCTGCTGGTAGCTTCGTCTCTGCCTTATGGACTTAGGAGATGTCACTCAAAATAAGTTACCTTTTCTTCTTATTCCTTATCAGGCTTGATCGTGGGCTGTGGTTAGTTCTCAGAAGAGAGCAGCTACTCTCCATTTTATCAGAGAACCTCTCAGACTCGCTCATAATAAAAACAGAGAAAATCTCCATGAAACTCAAAGGTTCTGTCCTACCCAATCTGCAGATCCTCCAATACTGATGAAGTAAAAACAACCATAATGGCACTTTGTGTTTCTTTATGTTCTGTATCTAAAAACAGGCATAGAAAACAACAACCAAAGTCATACCGCAGGCTGCCTGTATCTCTTTCCTTCCCAACAGCCCATAGACCTTCCTAACCCTGACACATCTGCAGCAAGATGTCAGGGAAAGAACCTGACATCAGTGGAAGCTCCTGCGCTGTATTCCCAGATTCCCCATTTTCTCCTTACATGCTGTTAAGTCACAGATGCAGACACTCAATTTCCCCATCATTTCCCCTATTTCTCAGGGTGGAGGTAAGGAAGAAATTAAGCCCCTTTTATTTTCTTATTAAGTCCTTTTTTATGAATGGACTTTTCTGTGCAAAATAAAGTTTACCAATACCATGTTTCTAATATTTGCCAACATCAACACCAACATTTACCAGTAGTGTTTTACTCTTCTGTGAGATGGTTTTTTTATTGACTCAGTCATATTCAGGCAACTCCTTAAAAGCTGTTGGGAGGTCCAGTATTTCCTTGTAAATGTCACACCAGTATGAGTCATGGCATTTCATAAAGTGAAACCCATACACCCTATGGATCTATACAGACTGAAACTATCCCACTGAAAGGGTGAGAAATGATGAGTGACTGGATTACTTCAAGGAAGTATTACTCATTTGATCACCATAAAGTCTAACCTACATAGGAACTTTTTGGTAGCCACTAAAGAAGCCTGAAAAATCTGTTTTCAGAAATCAAAATAAGTCATATTAGTCTTTCAGCCATACTTTCTACTGTCCATTACCCACACAAAACCCTACTCTAGGAGGGAGTGACTGTGTAAATGGCCTTCCTCAACTCTTATGACTAAAAGAATGCTTTTGGAGTTTTGTATAGCTTGTCTTTTTAATTTAAGAATTCTTCAATCAAATGGGTAGGAACAAATAAATAACTCTCTTTTACCACCATTCATTCATCAGGAGAGTTTAACTTTCATTTCTGCCTTTTTACTGGCTTTGCTTTAGATTGAGCTATTTAAAAGCATTCTCTTGTCATACTCCTCAGTCATTAAAAAAAGAATAAAATAATGTCATTTGCAGCAACATGGATGAACCTGGAGGTTGTCTTAATAAGTGAAGAAAGCCAGACAAAGAAAAATACCATATGATGTCAATTATATGTGGAAGCTTAAAAAAGAAGACACAAATGAACTTCTTTACAAGACAGACTCACAGACATAGAAAACAAACTTATGGTTACCAGGGAGGAAGCGGGGTTGGGGAGTGGGGATAAATTGGGAATTTGGGATTTTCAGATACTAACTACTATATATAAAACAGATAAACAATAAGGTTCCACTGTTTAGCACAGGGAACTATATTCAAAACCTTGTAATAATCAAAAATGAAAAAGAATATAAAAAGAATATATATATGTATAACTGAAACATTATGCTGTACACCAAAGTTAACACAACATTGTAAACCAACTATACTTCAATAAAAAAGAGTAAATAAATAAATAAATAAATGCATTCTCAGAGCCCAAAAGGGTTTAAATATAAACAGATGTTGATAGGGTGGGATTCAAATGTGCTTGTGTCCACTGAATTCACTGCTCTTTTTTTAATGAAAAGGGAAAAAATAACAACGTAAAAGTAATGAGTAATTAAAAAACTATAATTGAAATTTTTTTTTTTAGAAAAAAGTAAAAGAGCTGCAAGTGACTTTTTGTTGTTGTTAACTTTGGTATATAACAACTAGGAATGTTGAGGATTCATTTTCCATCATCAGTGCTGGTGAGTGAGACACTCACAGGCATCCCCAGCTCGGGTTGATGCAGCGCCAGACAGCTCTCACTCTTCTAAAAGGGAATCATCAATAGCAGCATAACGGAGCCTCACTGTCCTGCGAGAGGTCTAGGCACTGAGCAAACTGGATACCTATCCAGTGAGTGTCAGAAGAAGGGCTCTCCATTCAGATCCACTGCCTGAAGAAATAAAAGCCTCCTGTGGCTTGTTTTGAGGTCCAAAGCTTGAAGTCCCAGCCATTGTTTAGGCTAAATATCGTGACTATATATGGCCTAAGGACCAGAAGTTGCCCACATTGGATTGAGATGCTTAAAGCTGCTACTTGGATTCATAGGGAGAAAGTGCAGATCATCTCTTTCTCTTATAATTCCTCTAATATTTGAGAATCCAGAAGCTAAAGGGCAGGGGTCTTCTGGGCTCATGTTGAATTGGTTAATTTTTTGCTTACCCCAAAATACAGTTTTAATAAATACCCATTTTTGTTTCATTTAGCTTCATTTCTAAATCATGTCAAGTCTATTGAGTCCATAGAGCCATTTCATCATTCTAGCCAACTTTGGCTAGAACCCAAAAATGGCCTTCTGACTATTCTATAGGAGCGCTCAGTCCAGAAATACTCAGTTTGAAATAGAATACAAATGTTGGTACAGGTGCATTTGAATTCAGCAGCCCTGGCCAAATCCTAGTTGTTCTAAGACTTGCCCTGGACATGGAGTGTGCACCTAAGCAGAGGTGCCTGCCACAGGCTTTCACAAGGACAGTGGCATGAGCCACCGGGGCAGTGAGAATTCAGGGTCAATTCCAAGCAACTGTCTCTTTCCCCTTAAGAACTCTTTCTTCCGTGGTCAGGTCATTTTTCTCACCCCACTCCATTTCATCTCTCCTTGCCATTCAGTGTCAGTAGCATCGAACAAGTTCATCCTCTGTCTTCTAGAAAAAAAGCAATGGCCACATGCAGAGGAAGTGGCAGTGGGGGACTCTGACAAGAATTTCCACATCTGCACAATTCTATTCTTAAATTAGCCAAAGGAAAGTTAGGCTTAGAGGAGAAACCATACACTGGAGCAAATAGAGAATAAAGAAATGTTTTTTTTTGTTTTTTGTTTTTTTAAACTCAAGATAAAACTGTATTTGAAACCAGGGTCTAGCCTAAGGAATTATGTGACTTTGGATAAATTACTCTATCTCTTTCAGCCTCTTATTTTCTCATCTGTAAAATGGAAGAGAAAGAACAGATTTCATAGATTTGTTATAACAATTATATGAAGTAATGTATATAGAATGCCAGGCACACAATAGGCCTTTAAATTCTTGTTAAGATTAATATGAATATAGTTATACATTGATATAATAATGGATTTTATCTATCTAATACTCTTACAGTAATTAAATGCTCAAGACATTCCAGGTTGGTCCTGATTTTGTGTAACCTTGTTCTTTTTCAATAAAAGCATTTTATTAAATATATACCTGTGATTTTTGGTACCTCTTTGTTTTCATACAGATAAATACAAAAAAAAATTTAAAACCCTGTATTGGATTGTCTGTTAATTTCAGAAATCAAAGGTATCATCAATATATTGCCTTCTGGGAAACCAGATGTGCACATTTATACTTATTAATTTCACCTTTGACTAGGCACTTCCAAATGAGAAGCCAAAAATTGCAGAAAGCTTTATTTTCTGTCTGCCCTCAGGTGTACCACATGTAAATGGTAAACTCACCCTCTGAGCAGAGACTTATCTGGGAGGCTAGTGTTCTTTTATTTAGAGAAAAAGTTGGTCCACAGGGAGGCATTGTCTTAAAAACTAAGATGTCCCAAGGGGTCGTGGAAAGACTTGCTTCTCTGTTCTGTACATCCTTTCATCAGAAAAGGAAGCCTGTGAGTGTTAATAAAGCTTCTTTTCTTGCAAGTATAAATAAATATTACAGCTTGAGCCCAATATAGCCTGATGGAAACATACCTTCCCCTCTGATGAAAGTTCATTTCTTATACCTGCTACAGACTCTTCCCAGGGAAAATAGAAGAGATAAATCCAGGCCCCTCAAGGGCAAAAATAGGCCAGGGTGCAGAGGATAGGGGGCATCCTGAACAGAAAAGTGGGCTTAAACAAACAAGGATTTAGGGAAATAACCATCTAGCTCCAAGTTACCCCAATAGCACTATGCTTACCTTACCATCCCCAGAAGAACCGGCCATTTCCCTAAGGCTGTAAGACTTTTGCTCCTGAGAATGCAATTTTTTCTTTACTTCTCAAATTCTTAATGTTGGGTCTCGTTTCTCAGAAATGTTACACATATATCCTTGTTCATTGTACTCCAGAAAATTAGATGCCACTTAACAACTGATAGGCCAATTTGGGTTATGTTTCCGGTCCAGTAAATGACTGGACTCCTTTACATGGTTTCACAGTTACCACTTCTTACCCGTGACTACATCCAGATTAAATCAATTTACACCCTGCATTAAGAGATATATGCAACATTTAAAAAGCCTAATAGCCCCTCTTACTTTGCCAGTATAATAGTTTCCTATTTTTAGTTTCTTCTGGCTTTCTGTTCTTTACTCTTCCTCTCAGGAATTTTAAGACAGCAATTTTCTGAAACCTAGGATGTCAACGTCTATAGTTCAGATCTCCTGAGTGGATTTAGCAGACAATGCTGCCTCGTTCTGGGGGCACCACGTTCCATGATAATTCAACTGTCTGTGGGAAAATGACAGAATACACAGTGTCATGGAATCGTACTAATATCCACACAAGTGCACTGCACAAGTAGTCAGGAACATGCTATTCACTTGTGAGGATGTTCTTAAGGCTACTTCTTAGAAAAATGTGGCTCTATGTCATTGCAGAGCTGATTTATGCCCATTAATAATATTATTCATGTTTATTCTGTATTCTCTGTAGAATCTTTCAGTCTCTAATTCATTGAGTCTACTAGCATCACTCCTTGCCTTCTCTGTTCATTTCAGCTCATTTTCAACTGCTAGGGCTTACTTTCTATAATTTTCCTCTTTTAGTTTATTTTTCTCATTTGTGTTCTCTTTGGCCATCTCAGATGTCCTCGCTAACATGTTTCTCTCATCACTCTGAAGGATGAGGTTATCAAAATCATCACTTATGTATTTATAAGACTTGGGACTATTGGGGTCAGGAATACATCTCTCTTAACAAATGACAGCTTCTCCTTTCAGTTAAGTAACTGCTTTTTAAGTCTTCATAACAATAAAACAAAAAAATGTGTTATTTTCCCCTTAACTACTATGTGGGAGATTTTAATTTACATATATTTCCCTAAAGAGTGTGTGAAATATTATTCATGTTGGTCTGTGTAGCTACCAACATAAGCAATATTTGTTGGGTAAATTTTTAAAATGTATAAAAGCTGGTGTGAAAAATGTGATTAGAAAATTTGGACTTCTTTTTCTTTTTTCCCCACCCCTCCCCCCTTTTTTTGTTTTCCTTTGTCTTTTAAGACACTGAGTTCAAAATATTAATACTCCAAATTCAAAATCAGAATCTTGCTTTTCAAGGAGGTTAAGTATACCCACATAACTTGAACCAACAGTATTAATTTTTGGTTTCTAGAAAGAGGGCAAAAAAGGAACTCAGTGTTTAAGATTGAATGATAAGAAATCAATGCAAGGAATCAGTGCACACACACAGAGAGAGACTAATCAATAAACAAATAAACAAGCAAACAAACAAATAATAAAACCAAACTAATGAGAAGATTCCTTAGACACAGTGAAATGATGCTAGATTTTTTGTTTCTATACTACAACAACAAAATGCTAATATAATATGAATTTTAAGATTGTTCTCAATTAAGACAGTGCAGGATAATACAAGAAGCATGCAGAGAAAATGGGGGTGGGGGCAGGAAGTACAATTTACTGCCTACTGTGCACCAGATGACATTGGGCTTAAACTTTGCTTGTGTTAGCTCAAGTCTAGAACAGTGATGTGCCTGTTGCTGCCTCATAATTCCGTTACTTCCCCACATCCATATTTTTGACTAAGCAGTCAGATTTGTAGATCCCAACATATGGCTCACCGATGAAGACTATGTTTTGTTTATTTTTTACCAATAGCTCAGCAGCCTGAGTTAATTTTTTATTAATAACTTCACTCTGCTTCGTCTGGTCCTGTGCCCATCCCATGGTGATTTAGCTTTGTAACAAGAATTTTTAAGCCTCTCAACACTCTGATAATAGAATCCAAATAAACCTTGAGGAAAGGATGAGACTAATGCCAAAGGGAGGAAGCAGATGACAGAGTTATTGAGGAATACAGGTAATAATTGCATGAGGGAATTTAAGAGATTTTGTTATAGAAATATTGAAATACTGCTTCAGAATTCTTGCTACACTAAGATTTGAGCACCACTGCTTCTAAATTTCCTTTCAGCTGACTCATTTGTAAATTAAACTAATTTCCTTGATGTCAAATGCTAGATTCAGATTGTTGGGAAATAGGCCCTGAAATAAAATTTGTTATTTTTCTTCCCCCATAACAGAACAACATAAAAATATGCCACCATATTTTACATGTATCTGTGTGTGTTAAATAAAAACATGTTGGCCTTTGGGAAAAAAATATCTAAGAAGGTGGAGTTCACTTCTATAGCTGTAACATTATACTAAAATAAACTAACCACTCAGTACTGGTTCTCAATTTAAATATCATTGAAGAAACAATATAGGAGGAAAAAAAAAAAAAAAAAGGAACCTCTGCCTGCAGCAATGGTGCTCTTGGGAAATGCTCTCTGATTGTGCTCCAGAGCAGGGAACATGCCAGCTGTACAGAAAACAGTGTATCTGCATATGAAAAGAGCAAATTTGGTTGAAATCATTGTTGTCAGTACCAGAAGTCTCTCCTCCTCCAGCTTCTCCCCTGCCTCCTCAGCTTCCCTCCTGTCAATCCTCAGAAAATTCTATTTTGTCTGGTTTTCGTGAATATTACCTAAGTGGCTGTGACTCCATCCTCAAGCAACTGAAGTAAAAGCAAGTCTGTGCTTGTGTCTCTTCAGGTTTTAATATTCATTGTTCTATGATGTAAACCCCAAACTGGCCTGGCATCATCGCCAAAAACTGCATAGAGTCTCAGCTCTTTGTGAGCATGCTCACAAAATCCACACTCCACTTTGGAAACAAGTTCTTGCAGCTTTCTGCTGCTCTTTTCAGCAAGAACATATGTGCTGCTTAAACAAGGATGAAAATGTTAATCCAAGAATGGAAGCAGGTCTCTCCAAATACTAAAAGAAATGTCTGTGAGTCAGTTAATGGAAATCTGTAGTGTTAGAACTAGGGTCACAGAAAAGGAAGAAACACAGGGAACAACCTTAAATCTTTTATCCACCCAGGGACCAAGATGACAACATTTTTCCAGAACTGCCATTTTGACATGGGAGCCAAGAGGATTCCCATTCAGGACAAGCGTAGAACCCATCCATAGATCCACATGATTAGTGGGGAGGGGGTGCTTCCTTGATTTACCTCTGAACCAAAAAATGAAGCCAGTTTGGCTGGTGGAGATAGTTACAGGATGAGGTGGCAGAAAAGTCAGAGCCTGAGTTACCAAAGGTGGGTGGCTAAGAAAAGTGCACTCAAAGTTGTTGAACTCTGAAGGCACAAAATGATGTCTAGGAAGTGTTTGGAAGACTGAGAAAGAATAAAGGAAACAGGGACCTGGGATGTGGCCTTCAGCAGTTGACAGCCTCCTGAGGGAATCTGAGGTCCATTTGTTTGGACAGGAAGTAGCAAGCAATCTGGAAAGCAGCTGTTTAATGTGAATGAGTTCACACACAAAACATTGACTCATGGTATGGGTTTCACCAAATCCTGCATGAGACCATTTTTAGACATGCTTTCCTGAACCAAAATGTTTTAGAAAAACTGCATTGTATCACACTGTGCCCAAGGGCTTAAATTTTATAAGGTATTTAAATTAAGGTAATCTTTAAAATTTCAGTAATATTGTCCCCATAAATGTTTTCAGCTTAGCAGTTATATGTGGAATTTTTTTTCATTTCATAAAAAAGATTATGAAATTTTATGAAATTCCTGACCCTCTAATGCCAAATATTTCACAAGTAGATTTAAAGTATGAAATCAAAGCCATACATGGATAGATTAGGAAATAAGGGGGGAAAGGGAAGCATGAGAGGAACAGATGGCTCTTGAGGGATAATCCACTTCTCATTTTATTGTCTCTACCTGGAATATCTTTTGTGGGGGGCAAGTTATCAGTCCCTATTTTTCTTGAGTCTCTTGAGTCAACCATATGTGTAATTTCTTTGAGAGAAAAAATTCTCAATATTCATGCTGAATATGGGGCCTTCAGGGTATCAGTTCTCCCATCATAAGATGCCTGATTCACAGGAAGTAAGACTAGGTTGGTACAGATAATAAAGCTAGAAATGACTAGTGAGCCAGGAGACATGACACAAGAGGAGGAAGACGAGTGGGTCTGTGGGTGAGACATCAAATGTGGGCTAGCTTGAGACAGAAAGAGTCTTATTATCCAGGGCAAAATCCACAAGTTCAACAGTATATGGCAAGAATGCAGACCAGACAGCTTGAAAGTGGGAGAGAGCAGTTCTAAGAGAATCAGAGTTTGAAGGAAATAAAAAGCACACATCTCAGAACATTTGGGATCTCCAGGGAGCACTTTCAGCTCAGCAGAGCACCTGTGAGCTGAATGTAGCATGCTTCAGAGCCCCAGCTGGACAGGAAGTCTCAGAACAAAGGTGTAGTGGTTTACACTACCCGAACTAAATTAAAAAAGAACCATCCTCTCAGCAAGTCCCAGACACGTGGTAGACCAGGTGAAAATATGGGACATCTGTTTGAAGGTCTCCTTGGCACTTCTTTCTTGCTCTGTGTAGTCAAAAGCCAAAGGTTCAAGGTCATAGATTCCAGTCCTGACTGGGTGACTCTGGATTTGTTATGGAATCCCAAGATCCTCGTCTAGAAAGGGGC
Organism: Camelus dromedarius; assembly: GCF_036321535.1. Classification (NCBI taxonomy): domain Eukaryota; kingdom Metazoa; phylum Chordata; class Mammalia; order Artiodactyla; family Camelidae; genus Camelus; species Camelus dromedarius. The sequence goes on along the minus strand of NC_087461.1, from coordinate 25,338,630 downwards.
ATGATAATTACAGTTATTCTCACTGTGTGCTTGTGAAGGACTAAATAGGTGGGGGAAAAAAGATGTAGTAATTTCCTAATGATATATTGATAATGGACTTCTCACTTTCACATATGTTAGGTCAAACACTCTGTGAAATAGGAATTATTATCCACAACTGATAGATAAGGAATCAGAGTTTCCAAGAGGTTATGGGGTTCACCCAAAATAATCACTAAAAAATACCCCTAAACCATCATTTATGCACTTAGCACCATTCTTGGTACTTTAAGTACATTGCCTCATTTAATCTACAAAACAACCCCATAAAGATGAATTGTTCAGAAATGCACAGGGAGACGGTAACGGAATCTGAATTCAAATGCTCTCAGAATAGCTACCCAGCCCATGCCTCTTCAACACTGCCTTGTCTCAGGATTACACATTGTAGCCGAAACCTAGGCTCAAATCTCTGGATGCCAATCCATTTCTACTATTTGTTGTCTCCTATCCTTCTTGTTATTTGTGTATGTATGTTCTTAAAACATACAGGAAGACTATGTGCTCCCTGATGGTATCATAATACAGAAATCTTGAAGTACTTTGTGAAGAATTTGGGGCATGAAATTCTGCACAAGTAAGCAACCATCAGCTATCCAGTCCAGTGACAGAAACCACTTGCCCAGCTCAGCCTGTGACTAATTCCTCCTGTCAGTTCACTCCAGATGAACCCCAAGGGCAGTCAGGCTTTATCCTTTCTAATAAAATTTGCTAACAACAAAATATCAATGGTTAAATAATTGTCCTCATTGAGAATACAAAAATGAGTTGCTCTTTACAAACAACTGTGCTAGCAAAAGCTACAAAACCTTTCAAAGGCATTTCTAAATATATAAATTTATGAAGAAATATGAGTAAAAGAGCAGTGACATTCACCCATGCATTCAGTTCATGGATATTTATCGAATGTCTAAATGTGCCCACCATGATTCTAGGTGACAGTTTCATAGCAGTGAGCAGGAAAGCAAGTTCCCTATTTTATGGAGCTTATAGTCTAGTAAGACATAAAATAAAAAAAAATTAGTGAGAATTTTAAACAGGGTGATTAAATTGGGAGTGCTGGGGGAGTATGGATCAAGAAAAGCTTCTCTGATAAGGTGACAGCTGAGTGTGATCCAAAACTAGCAAGGAGCCAGCTGGGGGGTAGGGGTGGGGAGCCAGAGAACAAGACCAAGGAGGTGGAGAGTGAGGCTGCAGAGTGACTGAAGATCAGCACGGGTGAGGCAAGAAGGGTCTGCTCTTTTAGCTCCATGCAGAGTGTCATGAGGACTCCCTTAACTGGCCCAGGTGGGAGCTGAGACCACCTTAGAACTGAACTACATTGGTGGCAATGGACGGAGGTGGTCAAATTCAGAATATTGAACACAGAAATTATAGGACTTGGTGATGGATTTGATATGAGGTTGGGGAAAAAGAAGAATCAAGAAAGAGTTATAGTTTGAGGATTTGTATAACTGAGTGGATGGTGATATATTTTAGGGGGAGGGATATCTTTGGGGGAATAAAATGTTTAGGGGGACAAGAAATGGGAATCAAGAAATCAGGTTTTCATATGATCCAGCAAGCCCACTCTTGGACATATATCTGGAGAAATCTCTAACCTGAAAATATACATGCACCCCCATGTTTATAGCAGCACTGTATGCAACAGCCAAGATATGGAAGCAACCTAAGTGTCCATCAACAGATGACTGGGTAAAGAACTTGTGGTATATTTATACAATGGAATACCACTCTGCCATAAAAAATAAAGTAATGCCATTTGCAGTAACATGGATGGAACGGGAGATTATGATATTAAGTTAAATAAGTCAGGTTTTAACTGTCTTGAATTTAAAATACCACCTAGAAAGTCAAATACTTTGAGCAAATGACACCGTGGCATTCAGAGAGAAAGGATCAATATTGTAGAGTAAAGGAGTGCTCCAAGGACCTGATCCTAAGATCTGATTGTATATCTCTCGAATATAGAATTAAAGATACAAGGAGAACTATAAAAACAATATAGGATTCTGGTTAAAATGCTTGGTCTTAAAGGTGTAATCTTTTGTCGTGGATCTACCTTGATTTACTTTGAGATGTTTTTTTCCCTTAATGACATAATAACCTTTGGTGTCTGAAATAGCCAAAAGTGCATTTTTCTTCATTCATGGACAGAAGTCTCACAATCCACAGTGACTGAAAAACTAGGCTCTAGACGCAGTCTGCCAAGATTCAAAACTTAACTCCTCAGCCTCTCCGTAGTTCAGTTCCCAAAATGTAGACAATAACACTGCCTAGTTATTGTGAGAATTATATGTGATAAAGTTGATAAAATACTTATTTCAGATGCTAGCACATATCCAATAAATGTTTGCTATCCTTAAGAAAAATGACCTCCTAGGTGAGCAAATGGAGATGTTTACTAGCTAGTTGTAAAAGGGAGCAGAGAGTTCCACTGAAAAGTGAAGGCGAAAGTTACAAATTTGGAGACAAAGATCCACAAATGTTATTTAAAGCGTGGACTTTGAAACTGCTTAGAGCAAGAGGTTGTTTAAGTTTTGTGAGTATTGGGATAAAACAGATATTCTGAATTTGAACAAGTTTTGAGTGGGAAAACCTTTTTTGCTCAGACTGACTTCTGCCACCTCAACCCTATAGATGACAGACAAGAACTATCTCTTTGTCACTGGTAAAGCAGAGCTAATGTTGGAGTAAGGGGCAGAGCACTTGAAAAGCTTTGATCTTTCTCCTACCAGACAGACAAGCTCAGACAAGTCACTCAACCCCTCTGAGAGTCAGCTTCTGCCCTGTAAAATGGGGAGAGCACCACCACTGCCAACTGCAAAAGGTCAAAGCTCAAGTAAGGAGCATCTGGGAAAAGACTGTTACGTACAGTGGACATGTGACAGACTTTTCCTTAATCCCGCGTTCCACTCTTCTAGGTCCCTCCCTCTGGCCTGATTCCCAAGTGGCCTTGGATACATTTGGATGCCATCTGCTTGACAAGAAGCTAGAATGACAAGTTTCAGCCACACAGACAGAAGCATCAGGGGACCTCGCTCCCTCATAACCTCAGTGACTTCCTCATGAGCAAAGCCACTAGGTAGTCCTGATTCCTCAATTACCCATAGTAGGAACAGGCGCTGCAGAGGTAGGCCTGTCCCAGTGACCAGCACGCTCAGTAAGGAGACGATGGAGGGAAGCTAGTAATTAGGTGGATACACATAAAGAGAAAAAAACTGGGTGGGGCATGTTGATCGCGGATGAAAGACACAGATAAAAAAAAAGGTAGAAAGTGAACATTAAAAAAAAAAAGCAAACTTCTAATTTATTAATTTGCTAAACAAAAATTTTAATAATATATAATTTGTAAATATGTGGAATAATCTGCTTAGGTCCATGAGGTTAAACCTGGTCAAAGACCTCTCTTAACTAAATGTCCCTATGGTATATTATCAGAAAAAAAATGTGAACAGAAGGATAGATGTAATTTATTTCAACAAAATTCAGTTAGATGGTCCACTTGCAGCAAAAAGGAAGTGAGAAGAGATGTTCATCTCTTATATACTATTCACTTATTAACCGATGTCGCGTATCTCAACCTCCCAAAGACTGTCAAGCTGGAATTTAGACCAGTGTCTGTGAGAACAGGCTACGTTCAGCTGCAGCACACATTAAATCCCGAGTAGCCAGAAACCACTGCCCACCCGACAGACCTGCTAAGAAGCTCTAATTGGTTCATTTTCTTTTCCTTCAATTAGTTCTCTAATTAGATCAGCAGTACAAAAACATGATACAGGTCTTAGATAAATGTTTTATGGTTTTCCCTGTCCCGATCTTGTCCTTTTAACAATCAGCCCCAAGGAACACGGTCTTTGGAGTTAAAAATCTATATTCCTCGACTTCCTAGCCTTATGCCCTTGGGCAAGTGGCTGAATTCATCTGTGAAACAGGACTAGTGAGAAGCACCTAGAAGATCTGTTGTAAGATCAAAGATAAAATGTGAAAACCACAGTGGAAAGTTCCTTGTGTATGCCAACTCTGCAAAGGTAGGCAATTGCTAGGGGTGTAGCATGGCTACCGAGTCTGCTGTGTCCAGCTCAGCATGGCCCAAGCCTTCCCTGAGTTTCATCTAGCCCAGCCCCAAAACCAGTAAGACTCAATACTTGGCACTTAGGAGTCCAATAAATGATAGCAATTATTATGCACAAAAATGCAGTTCTAAGACCCCTTGTTCAAGAAAGTACAGTGATTTACCTATGGTTATATTCAAAATAACAAAGGTTAACCAATCCCTAATATATGTCAGATACCGGCTTAAGTGCTTTATGTGTATTAATTAATTTGATCCCAACAAGAACCATCTAAGGTAGATACAGATAGCCTTCCTATTTTATAGAGAAGAAAACAGAGAAATTAGAGACACTGTGTAATTTTCCCCAAGCCACAAGGCTAGGTGGTAGCAAAGACAGTGAAAATGCGAGCATAGTCTCTGTGCTCCCATCTCTTAGCTGGCAAGCTATATTGTGTTCCCACTCAGATTGTAGACTAAAATCTGAGCCTGAAATGCAAAACCACTGTCAATTATTTTTGTTTTTGTATTGATAAACTGTTGTTTTGAGAAATATGTCTTCCAAAATATTGCTAGTTACCCATGCTGTCAAAATTGAGATAGCTCAAAGAAATACATATTGGGAAGATCCCTGTGTATGCAACCTGCACAGGTAAGCAGTTGTCAGGGCACAGCGTGGCTGCAGTCTGCTGTGTCCAGCTCAGCATGGTCCTAGCCTTCCCTGAGCTTCATCTAGCACAGCCCCAAAGCCAGGAAGACTCAATTCTTCCTGATGCCTAAATACAAATCACAAGTGACAAAACAATGTTTAAAGACTTGCATTCACCTAGAATTTTCAATTTTTAAACAGGTTTCTAATAAATGTGCAACAATTGTAAAATACTGCAAGAGGATTTCTAGAGCCTTAATTTATTTTTAGAGTGGGATTATAAGTAATAAAGAGGAAAACGTAAATGTGCATTAAACTCATCACCTCAGGAAATGAGCTGTAGGATTTTGTTTCATATAGTTGGCTGCTCTCTTTGCCTGAATCGTCTCTTGTGTTCCTGCTAAACCAACTGAAATCCTGCTCATCCTTCCAGACTTTGTGCAAATGCTACCTCCTCTGAGATGTTGTTTCTGATCCTATGGTTGTATTTAATCACTGCTTGCTCAGTACTGCCATAGTTCTTGGCTTATGCCATTGTTTTGCCCTTATCACCATCAGCCTGTCCTTATAGTTGTTTGTCTCCACCACCTCCTGGAAATTCTTGAGAAGCAGGAATATAGAAGGATGGGGTGTAGCCCGATGCTTAAAAGCAGGAGCTTCAGAATCAAACTTGGATCTGACTCAACTTGGATCCTGACTCTGACACTCAGCTTCCATAAGATCTTTGGAAAAGTTGATCAATGGGAATCTTAGATTTTTCATCTCTCTTTTGAAGATAGTATGAGAGAACATGTTCTGGGCTCAGGCTCCTGGACTCAAATCTTGGGCTCATTACTTGACCTGTTTATGTCTAAGTTTCCTTTCCTATAAAACAAGGAAGATAATAGAGCAATTATTCCATAATGAAATTATGCAAATTAATTTATGTAAATTATCTAGAACAAGTTATGTGGAACAAATTAGCCCTCCATAAACATTAGTTATTTTTAATGTTATTATCCTGTTGAACTGTGGTGAGGAAAACATAGCATCCTGTTTGTAAAGAGGTAAGCACATGGTAGATGTTCAAAAAATGTGAGCTATGACTGTGATCTCCTGGTGCTTTGCACAATGCCTCATCTTTAGAAGGTGCCCCCCCCAATTATTGTTCAGTGGAACGCAATGTTTTGTAAGGGAAGTATTACACTGTAAACACAAGGGAAATGGTAACCGACTTACTATCAGGCAACACAGGAGAGCAAGCACAGGCTTGTCTAATTCTGAGCAGTTGCTTCTCTTGTTGCTTGAAAATCATCTTACTGCTTATGTGAAGAAGTCATATTTTCATCAGTAGGTTAACAACAAAAATATACCTTTGTGCTTGGCTTTCCCTTCAGCTTGCCTAGCATGCCATATAGAGGGTAAAAATAACAAAGAAGATATACTAAAATCTTCCAATCCCCGACTGGAGCTTTAAAACCAGTCAGGGCTTTATGATCATTCATAGAACACAGATCAGCAGGAGAGTAGACGTGTGAACACAGGAGAAAACTGGCATGTTTGGCCTCCTGAGATTGCTTTTTTTTTCTTTTAGAGAAATATATAAAATAATGCCTGATTTATAGCAATTCACAAAGTGTGAATGGATCTGATGAGCAGGTTAATGAAGGCCTCTGCAAGCTATAGAAGCAATGTCCTTACAGGAATGAGACTGTTCTTGTGCAGCTTGTCAATTGGGGCATTTATAATTTATATACAATTATATACAATGTTCTAATTTATATACAATTTCAAATTCTGAACACAGAAAACTGATCACACAATTTACATGACTTTTTTTTTTTCTAACTGGGATATTAGAAATATAGTGACTGTATTTATAAAATCCAAAATCAGTACAGCTAATCAAATACATGATCCAAAAGAACAACCAAGCATTTAGAGTCAGCACTCTCCTGGACCAAACCCTAATAACCAGAGAAGATAAAGATTCTCTCCTTATTGAAAGCCACTCTAATACTTGAAGCAACCCACTTAAGGGCATCTTGTCATTGAACCATGACGTAATGTTGTGCTAAAACTGAATTGTAATCACTGAATTCTAGGCTGGTACACATCATTTACCTGGTACAGGTAGAGTGGGTTCATAAACTTTTTTTTAAAATTCTCCATTTCTGTAGAGAAAACAGAGTTTCTACAAGGGTGTAATTTGATTTATTTAGTCACAGTATGTATGGCAGAACTGACATGGCTTGCAGAGTGGAATGTGAAGTAATTTGCCAGAAAGCACTCAGAATCACTGATTTTTCAGCACATACCATGATTCCAGAAAGCCCGGAAGTAGATGAATCAAGAATTCTATTTAATGGCTGGCTTTTTATACATAACTTGGTGGAGTAGTAAATAAGTACTTATTACTTGCCTTTATGTGTGTGTTTTCTGCACTTGGAGTCTATATTTTCCAAGCACCCAGCATCTGCCGATGCTGCGCTCGTGGTCTAGAAGGTGATTCCTCCTCCCCCCACCTTGTTCTAATGCTGCTTTCTTTCTTCAAACTCTGACTTTATTTAGTCTTCCCTGGAAAGCCTTTCTTGACTACTCACTCTCATGCTAATGTGATCCTTTACACCATCTCATATATTCTTAGCCTGAAAAATAGCTTAGCTTTTAAGGATCTTTTGAGTGACTTCAGGAGTCTCTTAGTTTGATCTCTCTAATTATACTATAAGCTAATTGAAGGCAAGGAGCAGAAATTTATGCCTGTAAATACATCTCCTTTCTTATTCAGCTTATTTAGGTATTTATTTAAACAAACAAACACTTGATTGTGATATATTGACATGGGCACACTGCAGAGATTTTAGAAGATATAGGAAAGTGTAATAAAAGAAATACAAATTGTACCAAGTAGTGAGAATCACAATCAAAGATACAGATACCTATGCTTCCAATCTTGTTATTTCGCACACACAGACAGTTAAATAAGGGGTATGTTATACACAGAGTTTGTTATCCTGCTTTGACAACTCTCATAGTCCCTTGTCTGATGAAATATACTTTTGACATGATTTTTTAACACCTGCATAGTTTTCCACCTTAAGAATGTATGTTTCACTATAAAAATTAAACAGCACATGCCAATTGACTCTGAGTTGGAGATGAAATACAGTGGCTTGAACTTCTCTTTATCCATCCTGAGTTTGAAGCATTAGAAGAAAAGTCAAGAAATGAGATGGGGAAACAGAAATCAAGAGGGTTAACTATCTGAAAACGTACGGTGGCCACAATGCAGAAGTAACTATGATGTATTTCTGCATTGTCTTTTATTGATTTTTATCTGATAAAGCTTTCACTATATGACTAAGGAAATTATAGCAGTTACTATAGATTTATTGACTTTAGATAAATCTGAAAAATAAAGCAAGGGTCTGGTAAACAATTTGAACCTCAGATTAATTACTCTTACTTTACGTACTAATAACATCTGCAGAGGAGGAATTGCTGCATTTTTCAATTCAAGAAGAAAAGGTCTGCAGAGAAAAAATCATTCTATAAGTTTATATACTGATGCTTAGAAAATAAAACAGCTTCACGAAAGGCAGAGGATCTAACAAGCAGTTGGCTTTGAATCCCATCTCTCTCTGTCCTTTACTTACTAGAGTCTCAGCAACACGCAAGCAGCAGGGCTGACACTACTGTGCTGAGGTCAGGTACGGGTGACAGGGAGGGAGACCAGAAGGGGCCCTGGGGCTGGGATCTCACTGGCTCAGCCCCTCTTCTACCCTACTATTGTCCTCCTTTGACCTTGGCATTCTGGTAGTCCAGCAGATGGCCCTTCACTATTTGCCATTTCCCCTTTTACTATGAGATCAGATCAACTCACAACTTAGTCTCATGTCTGATCAAACCAGCAACCTGACTGACAACCCCTGAATCCCAGTATTTCCATTCTTATGACCCTAATACCAGCTGTGTAAGTATCTACTCCAGCCCCCTGCATAAGTTGCTCTGGACACAAAGAGGCCTTCCTTGACCTTCTATATCCAAAACAGTCCCACCGTTCCCCAAGTCAACTACTTCTCCCCCAGCCACATTCTATATAGTTGCCCTATTTCTGTCTACATAGAACTTAAAACTATCTAAAGTTATTTTATTTGTAAGTTTTCTATGCTCCCAACAAAATTGAGATGAATGAATGACTTGCACTTGTTAGACTTCACTCCAGCTTCTATGTCCCCACATTCCTATCATAATTGACATGAGGCCGTTGACACATAAGAAATGTGCTTCGATGTACCCTGTATCTGGTCTCTTGGCTTCTATTAAGTATCAGTCATCAAGGTGTGAGTTATTTCAAGAATATGACTTCACAGTGTCAAATAAAAAACACGAGGACCACATGCACATACACATGCCATTCTCTCCTATGTACTTAACATGCACTGGTGACTATTGCTTTGGATGCACATGTGGTGTCTATATAAACATATGAAAACACATTCTTCTAAATGTTATATTGACTCCAGAGATAGGAAATGGAGGCACATGACAGTAAACATTATAAGCATAATTGGGGGGATAAACTTAAGAAATGGTTCATAGGAATTTCTTTCCTGTCATATCTTTGCCCAATTATTCATCTCTATAAATTTTCCACAATGGTTTCAAGAAAGAGTTGTATCCAGATTGTAAAAAGTGATCTCTCTTCTTAAATGCCAGCTTTGTTGAAATGAAAACAGTGTCATTAAACTGTAAGCAAAATCTGTGTTCTCTTGGGTTTTTAATTATTTTTCTCTTTGTGAAAATAAAAAGGGTATCAGCACACTCAAGTGAAACAATGAAAGACGTGGAATCACAGTTGCAGGTGTAAGGGTGAATGACATAATTTAAACACAGTCAGCTGCTGGAAAGACAGTCGACAACAGGCAAGCAATACTCATTTTTTTCAGTACATGCTTATCTTGTGCTATCAAGAAATTTTTAGCCAATTAGCTTGCTCAATTGACTAAGCAGCTCCCACCTCATTTACTTGAATAAAGATGTAGCAGAGGAACTTCAGCAAGATAGAATGATTTTACAGCAGCATACAGACAAAGCAGAAACAAACCCCTGATAGAAAATAACATTTACAAAGCGATAGGAAACCTACAAAATGAGTGTGACTTTTTCCCAATTTAAAAAGCAGGGCCACTGAAACTCTCAATTTACTTGAATACTTTGGTTAAAAAAATCAAGAATCAAATATAAAAAAAAAATTTAGTTGGAAAATTAGGTAGGGAAAAAGCCGGTTACCTTATTCTATTTTCTTTCCTAGATTTTTTTTTAAGATGCTGTGCTTTCTTTCTGAGTAAATAAATATGCACATTCTTAAACAATGATAAAAATATTTAAGAAACTATTATTCTTCCCTTATTAATTATGAAATGAAGCCAACTATATAATAGTTGAAGCCTTGAATAATTTGTGAGATTAAAAAACTCAAAGAAAAAAGTGACTAAAACATACAGTGAAATCTACAGGAGTTTAGCTGTAATCCCCTTGAAAGAGTAGTTTAAAAAAAAATCTTCCAGAAATGGTACAGTTGAGGATCTTAAAGTGCTACGAAGCATAATAAACAGTTTGCAAAATAGTACCTTCCTGGATGAACAACACAATTCCCTGAAGATGCTAAATAACTTTCTTTGGTTTATTCATCAGGCTTTTCTTGCCATATGACAAAATAAAATTACCTGTTGTTAAGAATTCTAGAGTATTTTTTGAATACATGTGAAAAAAAGAATATCAAAGTTTTTTTAACAGAAGGAATATTCTTAATGAATAAATTCTCACAGCTGCTCATCTCTTAGATCTATTCAAAGCCAGAAATGTAAGCGACAATAGCATTACTCCTGAACTTGAGTGTGCTTTCAAAACAACTAGTATAGTTAGGTTTTTAGACAAGATAGATCAACTTTAACTGAAATAGAAGAGAGGTATTTGGCCCAGACATGCTGTCTCTTGAGAGCTGGCCTCTATGTTTGACCAACAGCTTCCACTCCAAGTGCTTCTGCTCCCTTCAGATTTCTCTGTTCTCCAAGATGCAAATAAGAAGGTGTTATTTGTGTTTTGAAACACACTGGATTAGTCCAACAAATCTTCATTTTTCAGAAGTCCTGCTAAAAAGGTAAAAAATGAATTTCTTCTCTTAAAGAAAGAAAGATGAGTAGGTAGAGGCTCAAGTAGAAAGAGTTACAGTCAGTGAGTCAAAATGTGCCCCAGGCCTTTTTTGCTACTTAACTCCCTTTCTGAAAATGAATTTTTTCTATATCTGACAATTCTCTAGAAAAATAAAGAAAGAAAAAAGGTATAGTTTTATTGGTGTTACCACAGAAGTTTCCTGAGTTTTCACATTTCTGTCTGTTTCTCAATACCTGGGAAAATAAAAAAATCTAGAATTCTTAACTTACAGCACCATTTAGCTACACTTATTACAAAAAATAAATGTTTCAAAAAATGAGTTATACAAAAAGCCAGAATGCTGACGATGCTAAATGTTGGTGAAGACGTGGAGCAACTTATATACTGCTGGTGGGAAAGCACGGTGGTAGAGCTGCTTTGCAAGAGAGTTTGAAGTTTCTCTCAAAACTAAACATACTCTTACCATATGATCCAGCAGTTGTGCTCCTTGGTATTTACCCCCCAAATGGTGTAAACCAATGTCTACACAAAAGCTTCTACACAGGTGTTTCTAGCAGCTTTATTCATAATTACTAAAATGTGGAAGTTACCAAGATGTCCTTCAGCAGGTGACTAGATAAATAAACTGCACTACATCCATACATTGGAATATTTTTCAAGCCATGCTAAAAAGAAATGAGCTATCAAGCCATGATAAGATATGGAGAAAAATTAAATATTACTAAGTGAAAGAAGCCAATCTGAAAGGGCTACATTCTGTATGATTCTGTCTGACACTCTGGAAAGGGCAAAACTATGGACACAGTAAAAAGATCAGTGGTTGCCAGGGGTTAGGGGAGAGGGTGGGATGACTTGGCAAAGCACAGACAACTTTTACAGCAGTGAACACACTAAGTATGATACTATAATGATGGATACATGTCATTATACATTGTCCAAACCAGAGAAACGGTTGAACCCTAATATAAACTATGGATGATAATAATCTCTCACTGTAAGTTCATCAACTGGAACAAATGTACCAGCCTGGCAGGGGATGTTGAAAATGGGGAAAGATATGCATTGGTGGGGATGGGGTTATATGGAAAATCTCTGTAACTTTCTGCTCAATTTTGATGTGAACCTGAAATTGCTTTAAAAATAAAGTCTATAAAAAGAGAAAACAAACAAAACAGAAAATTATAGTCATTATCTCAATATGCTCAAAATACGCTTCAAAATGTAATATTTTGAGCAAAGGATATAAATTTGAAACTTATTTCATTATACAATGAAGATGTATATATTTTTTAAATTGGGACTTCAAACCACTAAAAACTACTAGAGACAATGAATGCATATATTTCAACTTGCTCATAACCTTATAAAAATATATACTAATATTTAAAGATTTGTATACCAAAATGTATCTGGTGTCTGCATATGAAATTGAATACATGCATGTACAATTCCATTCAGAACAAAAAAAACTTCATTATAGATAAAATGTAAAGATACTGGTGAACCTTCAAAATGTTTCAGAACCATGAGAGAAAAAAATACTCTCTCTAAATAGTTCATGTGAACCATATTTCTACCCTCTTTAAACACCATTTTGCAGCTAATTCCTTAATGGCATTTTGCAGTCACGCCCAATTTAAACAAAAAGCAGCTCCTCCTCATTAACTAAGATGTGGACCAACCTCAAGGTGCACATTTTTACTTGATCCTTTGATAAAGCTACACATTTCTACATGTGACAGATATTTAGAGTTGCTTAAGCAAGTCAAAGCTTTGGGCAGAGGAGAAGATGGCGCAGTAGAAGGGCACTCACAGCTCACCCTCTCCCACAAATGCACCAAGACCTACATTAACAGACCCACTCAGCCACCCAGAGCACCTGTGGAACTCCAACAGAACATCGCCCTCTTCAAAAGATAAAGATGCCAAAAATCTGGTAGGAGAAAAGGAAAAAAGAAAAAACAAAAGGCAAAGAAGCGTGGGACGGGTCCCACGGGGAGGGAGCGGCAAAGGAGGACTGGAGCTCACTCACTGGGTCTCCCCTCTGCAACTTGAGAGGCCAGCAGGATGGAGGGGGAGCCTCCGAGGCTCAGATCTATACAGAGCAGCCCTTGACTGACAGAACTAAGTTAAATGGGCACAGAGGGTCCACTCTACACCCAGCATGAGATGCGGGCCGGCAGCAGCGGGCAGGGCCAGGCTGCACAAGCTGGGCAGAGGACGGGGGCGGCTGCACAGAAGCAGCCCTGGGGGAATGCAAGGGGCTGCGCGCCGTGGCTGTGGGTGCACAGGGCAGAACAACCTGGGCCCTCCATAAAACAGCAAGGTTGATGTGCTCTCGGGGGAAAGGTGCATACCCCCATCTCTGAAAACCCACAGAAAGTTTTCGGGGGAAGAGAGGTGGGGCTCAGGCACAGCCGCCATATCATCCTGCACTTAGCATCCAGGCAGGGGCGGGGGTGAAACCTGTATCCGCAACTAAGGGCTTAGCAGCCTCAAAGGCCAGACGGAGACTGGCCTACAGCCAGGGGCAGATAGGATCCTTCCATCCCGGTCAGTCAGAGAACTTGCTCCACAAAGACAAACAAGGAGCTGAGCTTTGGCCCGGAGCAGGGACAAGGCTGTCCCTCGGTCTTCCCCGAGCCCACCTGCGGAGCGCCGACCAGGGTAGAGCACGCAGCCGCACAGAGAGCGGAGCTACCGGCGCAGGTAGAGGGAGAGCGGCCCCCTGCATTTCGGGCAAGAACACAGCCCCTGACCGAGGTGCTGGGAGGGGGCACGACCCGCCCTCCTACCCGGCCAGTCTGCAAAATCTGACTGCGGCATCGGGAGGGGCAGTGACCCGCCCGCCCACAGCAGAGGAGAGCTGCACCTGACCCACTGTTAGGAGGAGGCGCGATCTGCTTGCGGACAGGTACTGGGAGCAGCACAGAAGAGGGGGCCAACGGAGGGCCTCTGAAAACAGCAAGCTGAGCTTCCAAAACAGGACAAAGACAGAAAGACTTCACATTAAAAGCACACAGACTCCAGGAGAACACCGACAACACCCCCCCTTCTTTTTCTAATCTGTTTTTATCTGTTCTATTTTCTATTACCTCTCAATTTTTACTTCTTAATTCATTTCTATTTCTCTTGGGTTTTGATGTCCTGTTATTGATTAGACACAGGTTTCAAATACATCTATTCATCTCGCCCCCCCTTTTTTTTTTATGGTTTAGAAGGACGGCTCAACCCGATTGATACTCTGCTTCAACTCGCTCTTCTATTATTCATTATACACTGTTTTCAAACCCTCTTTCTCCCTTCTTTTAAAATTCTTTCTCTTTCTCTCTTATTTTTTTTTCTAAGTCTTATTCCTACATAGGCATTAGATAAACTACTTAAGGACCAAAATAGACAACTGATACTCCATAAACCACTGTGCCAGAGAGGTATGAGCAAGATGAGGAAGCAGAAAAACCTTTCCCAATTAAAGGAACAAGAGAAATCCCCTGAAAGAAAGATCAATGAAATAGATATCGATAGGCTACTAGATCAAGATTTCAAAAAAGGAGTGATCAAATTGCTGAAGGAATTAAAAGAAATAGTGTTTAGAGATATAAAATATGTCAAAAATGAAAGTGAAGCTATAAAGAAGAGCCAAGTAGAATGGGTAAACTCATTGACAGAGATGAGGAATGATCTAATAGCTGTGCAAAGCTGACTAGATAATGCAGAGGAACGAATTAGTGATCTAGAAGACAGGGCAATAGAAAGCACCCATTCAGAAGAACTACAAGAGAAGCAAATAAAAAATAATGAAAATAGCATAAGGGATCTATGGGATAATATAAAGCGTCCCAATCTTCACATAATAGGTGTCCCAGAAGGGGAAGAAAGATCAAAGGGGATTGAAAAGGTTTTTGAAGAAATCATGACTGAAAACTTCCCAAACTTAAAGAAGGAATCAGATAGCCAAGTACAGGAAGCTCAGAGGATCCCAAACAAGACGAACCCAAATACACCCACACCAAGACATATAATCAACATGGCCAGAGTCAAGGATAAAGAAATTATTCTAAAGGCAGCAAGAGAAAAGCAAAGAGTAAGTTACAAGGGAACCCCCATAAGGCTCTCAGCTGATTTCTCTACACAAAAACTACAGGCCAGAAGGGAGTGGCAAGATATATTCAAAGCCCTGAATGAAAAAAACATGCAGCCTAGGATCCTTTATCCAGCAAAGCTACCCTTGAGGATAGAAGGAGAAACAAAGAGTTTCACAGACAAAAAAAAAAAAAAAAGCTGCAGGAGTTTAGCAACACTAAACCCATGCTAAAAGAAATATTGAAAGGGCTATTCTAAATAGAAAAGCAGCAGGATGCTACAGAAATGAGAAACTCACAACTGGAAAGGTGATAACTCATGGATTACAAATAAAGTAAACATGAAATTATAAAAGAAGACATACAAATCACTGAGAGTGGGACAGGGAGGCAGGGAAATATAGAACATATTTTTTTCTTTCTTTTTAAAATTTTTTTAACAGTAGGATGGGCTTGAGATCATGTTACTATCAGTTTAATAAAAACAGTTATAGTAATGGGCTAATAGATTTACAAAAAAAGGGTAACCACAAGCCAAAAACTTACAAGGGAGTCACAAAAATTAAATAAAATCCATGATAATACAAAGGAAAATTACCAAACCACAAAAGGAAGAAGAAAGGAACAAAGAGGATATACCAATTCAACTGCAAAGATAAGTTCAAAATGGCAATAAACACACATCTATCATTAATTACTGTAAATGTTAATGGACTAAATGCTCCAGTCATAAGACATAGAGTGGCAGACTAGATAATAAAGCAAGAATCTTCAATATGCTGCATACAAGAGACCCACTTTAGGGAGAAGGACACATATAGATTGAGAGTGAAAGGATGGAAAAGGATATTCCATGCAAATGGAAAAGCTGAAAAAGCAGGTGTTGCAGTACTGATTTCAGACAAAATAGACTTTAAAACAAAGGCCATAAAGAAAGATAAAGAAGGACATTTTATAATGATTAAAGGAGTGATACAAGATGAGGATATTACACTTGTTAATATATATGCACCCAATATAGGAGCACCTAAGTACATACAAGAATTACTAACAGAGATAAAGGGGGATATTGATGGGGATACAATCATAGTTGGAGATTTTAACACTGAATTAACATCACTAGACAGATCTTCCAGACAGAAAATAAACAAGGCAACAGAGAAATTAAATACTACAATAGAAAAACTAGATTTGGTGGATATTTTCAGAGCATTACACCCACCAAAAATAGGATATATATTCTTTTCAAGTGCACGTGGAACATTTTCCAGGATCGATCATGTACTTGGGCACAAAAGAAACCTCAACAATTTTAAGAAGATAGAAATTATCTCAAGCATCTTTACTGACCACAATGCCATGAAACTGGAAATCAACAACAGAGAAACAAAGGAGAAAAAAAGGAAAGCATGGAGATTAAACAATATGTTATTGAAAAAACAATCGGCCAATGAGGAATTCAAAGCTGAAATTAAAAAATACCTTGAGACAAATGATAATGAAAGCACAACCACTCAAAACCTATGGGACACAGCAAAGGCAGTGCTAAGAGGGAAGTTTATAGCGATACAGGCCTTCCTCAAAAAAGAAGAACAATCTCAGGTAAACAATTTAACCCACCACCTGAATGAATTAGAAAAAGAAGAACAAAAAGCCCCAAAAAGCAGCAGAAGGAAGGAAATAATAAAGATCAGAGAAGAATTAAGTACATTAGAGAGTAACAAGACCATAGAAAAAATCAACCAAACCAAAAGCTGGTTTTTTGAAAAAGTAAATAAAATTGACAAACCTCTGGCCAAATTCACAAAGAAGAAAAAAGAGAGAGTACAAATTAGCAAAATAAGAGAGGAAAATGGAGAAATTACAACAAACAAAATAGAAATACAGAATATCATACGAGAATAGTTACAAAAAACTATATGGAACCAAACTGGATAACCTAGAGGAGATGGACAAGTTTCTGGAAACATACTGTCCACCAAGACTGAATCAAGAAGAAACTGACCACCTGAACAAACCGATCCCTAGAAAGGAAATAGAAATAGCAATTAAAAACCTCCCTACAAATAAAAGTCCAGGACCGGATGGCTTCACCGGGGAATTCTACCAAACATAGAAAGAAGAACTCATACCAGTCCTTCACAAACTCTCGCAGATGATTGAAAAGGACGGAATACTCCTAAACGCATTCTATGAAGCCACCATCACCCTGATACCACAACCAGGTAAAGACACTACAAAAAAAAGAGAATTATAGGCCAATATCACTGATGAACATAGACGCCAAAATCCTCACCAAAATTTTAGCAAATAGAATCCAACAACACATAAAAAAGATTATACATCATGACCAAGTGGGGTTCATCCCAGGGACACAAGGCTGGTTAAACATACGCAAGTCAATCAATGTAATACATCACATCAACAAGAGAAAGGACAAAAACTACATGATCATCTCAATCGATGCAGTAAAAGCATTTGATAAAATTCAACACCCATTTATGATAAAAATTCTCACCAAAGTGGGTATAGAGGGAACATATCTCAACATAATAAGAGCTATATATGACAAACCTACAGCCAGCATAGTACTCAACGGTGAAAAACTCAAAAGCTTCCCACTAAAATCTGGGACAAGACAAGGATGCCCACTATCACCATTCCTATTCAACATAGACCTGGAAGTCCTAGCCACAGCAGTCAGGCAAGAGAAAGAAATAAAAGGGATCCAAATTGGAAAAGAAGAGGTAAAAGTGTCACTATATGCTAATGACATGTTACTATATATAGAAAACCCTAAAAGGTCCACACAAAGCTACTAGAGCTGATTGAAGAATTCAGCAAGGTAGCAGGTTACAAAATTAACGTTCAATAATCAGTTGCATTTCTTTACACTAACGATAAATCAACAGAAGAAGAAAGTAAAGAAACAATCCCCTTTAAAATAGCACCCAAAGTAATAAAATATCTGGGAATAAATCTAACCAAGGAGGTGAAAGAATTATACACAGAAAACTATAAACCATTGATGAAGGAAATTAAAGAAGACTTTAAAAAATGGAAAGATATTCCATGCTCTTGGATTGGAAGAATCAGTATTGTTAAAATGGTCACACTGCCCAAGGCCATCTACAGATTTAATGCAATCCCTATCCAATTACCCAGGACATATTTCACAGAACTAGAATAAGTCACAATAAAATTCATATGGAATCATCAAAGACCTAGAATTGCCAAAGCATTACTGAAGAGAAAGAAAGAGGCTGGAGGAATAACTCTCCCAGACTTCAGACAATACTATAGAGCTACAGTCATCAAGACAGCATGGTATTGGTACCAAAACAGACATATAGACCAATGGAACAGAATAGAGAGCCCAGAAATGAACCCACAAGTTTTGGTCAATTAATCTTCGACAAAGGAGGCAAGAATATACAATGGAATAAAGACAGTCTTTTCAGCAAATGGTGTTGGGAAAACTGGACAGCAGCATAAATGAAACTAGAACACTCCCTTACACCATATACAAAAATCAACTCAAAATGGATAAAGACTTAAACATAAGACAAGATACAAGAAACCTCCTAGAGGAAAACATAGGCAAAACATTATCTGACATACATTTCAAAAATTTTCTCCTAGAAGAAATAAAAGCAAGAACAAACAAATGGGACCTAATGAAACTTACAAGCTTCTGCACAGCAAAGGAAACCAGATGTAAAACAAGAAGACAACCTATGGAATGGGAGAAAATTTTTGCAAGTGAATCCGACAAAGGCTTGATCTCCAGAATATATAAGCAGCTCATATGACTCAATAAGAAAAAAATAAACAACCCAATCCAAAAATGGGCAGAAGACCTAAACAAGCAATTCTCCAAGGAAGACATACAAATGATCAAAAAGCTCATGAAAAAATGCTCAATATCACTAATTATCAGAGAAATGCAAATCAGAATTGCAATGAGGTATCACCTCACACCAGTCAGAATGGCCATCATTCAAAAATCCACAAATGACAAATGCTGGAGAGGCTGTGGAGAAAGGGGAACCCTCCTACACTGCGGGTGGGAATGCAGTTTGGTGCAGCCACTATGGAAAACAGTGTGGAGATTCCTCAAAAGACTAGGAATAGACTTACCATATGACCCAGGAATCCCACTCCTGGGCTTGTATCCAGAAGGAACCCTACTTCAGGATGACACCTGCACCCCAATGTTCATAGCAGCACTATTTACAATAGCCAAAACATGGAAACAGCCTAAATGTCCATCAACAGGTGACTGGATAAAGAAGAAGTTGTATAATTATACAATGGAATACTACTCAGCCATAAAAACCGACAACATAATGCCATTTGCAGCAACGTGGATGCTCCTGGAGAATGTCATTCTAAGTGAAGTAAGCCAGAAAGAGAAAGAAAAATACCATATGAGATCGCTCATATGTGGAATCTAAAAACAAAAACAAAAACAAACAAACAAACAATAACAAAGCGTAAATACAGAACAGAAATAGACTCACAGACAGAGAATACAGACTTGTGGTTACCAGGGGGGTGGAGGGTGGGAAGGGATAGCCTGGGATTTCAAAATTGTAGAATAGATAAACAAGATTACACTGTATAGCACAGGGAAATATACACAAAATGTTATGATAACTCACAGAGAAAAAAATGTGACAGTGTGTATATGTCCATGAATGACTCAAAAATTGTGCTTAACACTGGAATTTGACACAACATTGTAAAATGATTATAAATCAATAAAAAATGTTAAAAAAGAAAAAGAAAAAGAAAAAATTGACAGGAGGAGTTTGTTACCTTATTACTTGGAATGTATTTTTGTATTAAATTAGCCTTTTGCCCTTAAGTTTTTCTTTTGTTCTTTTCTTTTTCTTCTTCTTCTTTTTTTTTTTTTTAATTCACGTGTAGTCAGTTTACATTCTTTTGTCAGTTTCTGGTGTACAGCATAATAGTTCAGTTATACATATACATTCATATATTTGTTTTCATCTCCTTTTTCATAGTAGGTTACTACAAGATATTGAATATAGTTCCCTGTGCTATACAGTATAAGCTTGTTTTTTTTTTCTATTTTATATATAGTAGTTAAGGTTTTTCATAGACTATCGTTTTTTATTAGGGATGGACCATATGATAAAACAATATGTCTTAGCTATTTTAGTAATGCTTTTGAAGAATTAAACAGTAGTTTGCAATGAAGTTGAATGCTGTAAAATATTCAACATTAACTAAAGAAATTGATCAAAAGATTTATTGAATTTATTTTCAACATCATGAGTTCTTGCTATATATAGTTGGCAGATATTTTAGGGTAAATTATAGAAAGCAGTTTCAATGAATGTGGTGTTATTGTTTTCCTGGAAGAAGTGGATTGTTTAGCTGTGGAAATTTAGCTGAGACAAACAAATCTGTATTTTATGTATCATTTGACCAAGAATGTGTCTCTTTACTGTATGTTTTACAGTGTTGATAAATTCCAAGAATGCTGGATCAATAACATTATAAGATTATTTAACAAAATATGAGTAGGAATGCTTTGTTAGATGTTTGAATAAAAAGGCTTAAACTATTCGTTTTTAAATGTGTATGCAAATTTAAATACAGAAAATACTTGGTATGACATATATCTGTATATGTATTAAAATAAGTTGGTTTGACCCCATGTAGAAAGTAATTAAATGACAAATATTTATTTGTTTTTTTCCCAGTACCCCTTTTTCTCTCCTATTTCCACTCTGTCTTTATGTTACTACTCAAACTGGATTTCACCATAACTACTTTTGAAAATAATAGAAAAGTTCCTGTTACTTGTTTAGGAAACTCTGCAGGGTCATCTTTGAAGTCTTTATAGTATGAGTGACTGGAACACAAAGTAGGGACCAAGGCAGTTGACAGTGTCTTTCACCTGCTCTGCACCATCAGCCTTAGTTTGTCAGAGAGGGGTTGAACTCATGAGGTCACTGTGAGACATCCTAGGATCCAGTGGGAATAGGGAACGTTGTATACCCTGTGTTGAAGGCACAGGACTCCTGTGGACTGGATAGGTAGTGGCCACTACAGACCTTTTGTCTATTTCTTTGATTAAATAGTTCAGGGCCATAGTAAGCATGACCCAGTCAGAGAGGCACTAAGCTGGATGGATATAAGGAGAGACATTCTGCATGTGCTCCACTTTTTACTGTAGCCTTGGCTGTGCCCATCCTTGAAAATGTAATTTGCAGGAGAGAAAAA
Source organism: Camelus dromedarius (assembly GCF_036321535.1). NCBI lineage: Eukaryota > Metazoa > Chordata > Mammalia > Artiodactyla > Camelidae > Camelus > Camelus dromedarius. The sequence goes on along the minus strand of NC_087461.1, from coordinate 25,317,395 downwards.
AAAGAGGCTTTTTAAAAATCATCAATATCTGCATATGCCATAAAAACACAAACTTTTCATAGCCTAAGGAACATTAGTTTGGGAATTGGGAACCATAAATTCCAAGATGGCTCTACCATACTAACTTTTCAGGTCATTGACTTGTCTTCTTTGAACCTTGTTTGTTTTTTTTTAACCTAGAAATAGCATACATATGACCAGAATCACGTTCTTCTTAAGGCTGGATGGGACCACAGTAATCTGTTTTATCTAGTTCACGAGTTTTACAGTTGAGAAAACTGAAGTTCAGAAAGGTAGAAGAGGTAGCTCATAATCCTAAAATGAGTTAATGACAGATCTGGAATCTGAAGTTCTAATCTAGCATCTTTCCAATTATACCTGCTAAACTCTCATTCTAGAATTTATTGATTCTATAATTGTATTCTTTTCTCATTGAAATGCTTTTCTCAAATTCCATAATTTGTATTTTTTAGAAAAGGGGGTTATTTTCTTTTGAAAGTGAGAAAATGACAAATAATACAAATCCTTGTTCTGTGGTGTCCAGTTCAGGGGTCTTTGTTTTCTGTTTATCCACAGCGGAGACTTCGGTACAGATCTGAAGTTGTCTGTGCCCGTGCACATAGCGCACTGTCATGCATGTATGGGGCCAGGGCGGGAAATAGTTAGAAATTAGTGGAATCTGGAAAGGTTTTCTGTTAGAGAATATATCTGTTTTCTCCCAGCTCTGGTTCCTGTGGGTTAAAGTAAATGAGACAAATATTGAGGTTCAGAAGTTAGTTTGGAGAAAGTCTTAGAACCAAGATCTTTCCTGTGTCTTCAACTTAATCTCCATTGGTTTCTTCTCCTTTAAGTTCCTTTTCACTGTATGTTCTCATGGTCCAGAGTCTTCCTTCTCCCTATTGCCGTATAATTCTCCTTCTCCTTATAGCAAAGCTAATAAAAGTTACCCTATTCTTCCTTTCCCTTCTTTCTGTTTTCTTTTGCTCAACGTGTTGTTATCTCTCGCTTCACCCATAGAAATTTCCCCAATAAGGACACCACTGACTTCCTAGTTGAACGTTTTAATAGGTATTTCTCAAGCCTCATCTGAGTTTTGTGAGAGGTTGATGCTAGTTACTGAAATTCTCCACTAGTAGCACTGGTCTCTCTTGACTTACCTTCTGTATTTCGGGCTCTTCTTTTGTTGGCTCCCCTTTCCTGCATTTCTCTTAAACTTGCTCTTCTAAAGGTCTCAGTCCACCTCTTTTTTTCCTCTGTACACTCATTTGGACTGGTCTCATTCAGACTTTTTCCTTATACCACCTGATGACTCCCAAATCTTAGATTAGACCTGCAGATCCAACTTTCTTTGTAATTCCTGCAGCCTAGCAACTTTTTAGGTATTCAGATACTGATTGAATGAGGTGTCTGCTCTAATTGCACATGTTCAGAAGTAAATTCATCATTTTCCCTCTTCCTCTGACCCTGGTCCCTGTCTTATCTCCTAGCCTCGTCTGCTAGTGACCACAGTGGAGCATTGTCTACACTGCTCCACCACCCTAGAAACTGGGGTGGCGGGGGTGCTGGGTTTCTCCTCCTCCTCTCTTTTTCTTATTCTCTGTTGAAGCAAGATGCATGATTCTGAGGGTTATTTCAAGAATTAGAAACCAAAAGGAGGAAAAATGACAAAAACGTTAGGTTAAAATGGAGAACATACACATTAACGTCTACATTTTATGCATTGGTTTCTTTGTATAATTTTTCTTCCCTATACCAGTTTGTGAAGAAGCATCTGAGATTGTGAGATGATTGTGGCACATTTGACACAAACATTTGGTAGGCTTGGGAAAGGAAAATGAAACACTGAAACATTTGTCAGATAAGTTGTGACTCAGTTTAGTTCATTTCCAGCATGAAAACCATCTTTTTAATGTAGTGACAGTTTTGTTTTAAGCACACCTTGAAATTAAATATATTCAGTTCATCCATCAAAACATACATGATTTTCCTAAGAAAATGTGAAGGAAACTTTGATTTATTTATAACATAGACAGTTTCAATTTTTCATTCTTAATCTTCAGTGCTGAAATGTTTTGAAGAATGAAGTTTTTTTGACAGTTCTATCCTGTTAATATTTACATTGTTCATATTTTGTTCTAATTTAAAATGAATTAGGATCATGTTTTTTAAATTTGACTTGTCTTAATTTCAGAATCTTTCCCCACTTATATGAAACTAGACTTCATGCAGATAGATGCCAAAACCTCCACATTTGCAAGATGCTGTACATTTGATGAGAGAACTTGCCCTGAAGACATTTGAAAGATAATACGAATTGGTAGCTTCTATTTAACTATCCGTCTTCAAGTATGTAAAATTTGCATAATGCCGCCATTTATCCGTTAGGTTTGCAAAGTTCTCTTGGAACAAATGTATCAATCAAAAGAATCTATAGTGCACAGTGATAAGGTAAAGGCTAATCATCTGTTTCTTTTCTTTTTTTTTTAAATTGGAAAAGGCTGAACTTTATTCCTATAAACTTAGAACATAAAAGTAGAATATACTATAATAGAAAAGAAAAAATTCTGACACCATAGAAGATCTGTCCTTTTGGCTTTAACCCTGTGCCCTGTTTTCTAGGCTTAGTCTTGCTGGATCTGCACCTTTTGTAAAACAATGTTGCCTTTAGTCTGAAATATACAGGAGAGCCTATTTTCAAGGCTCTGATCTTTAAGGATATTAACACTTTTGCTCTTATATAAAGGCAATAAGTTGCAGAATAGAAAATAACTTTTGTTTTGTTAGAGATTCTACAGAGGCACTATGACATGATCCACGTAGACAGCTGCAGACCAAGATAATGGCAGACTAATAATATCTTGGAGAACCATCTTCCTCAAGTCAGACTTCACGGTCTTTTTCCACTAAAAAGGGGTGGGGCTCTTGTTGGTTGTTACAAACTTCTTGGTGTAGGATTTCTTTGTTCTTGTAATTCTTTGCAGCTGTCCACATGGGTCAGATCACGGTGTTCCTGTAAAACCTGCAACAAAACAAACTTTTTCTATTCTGCAACTTGATTTATAGTCATTTTACAATGTTGTGTCAAATTCCAGTGTTCAGCACAATTTTTCAGTCATACATGGACATATACACACTCATTGTCACATTTTTTTCTCTGTGAGTTATCATAACATTTTGTGTATATTTCCCTGTGCTATACAGTGTAATCTTGTTTATCTATTCTACAATTTTGAAATCCCAGGCTATCCCTTCCCACCCTCCGCCCCCCTGGCAACCACAAGTCTGTATTCTCTGTCTATGAGTCTATTTCTGTCCTGTATTTACACTTTGTTTTTGTTTGTTTACATTCCACATATGAGTGATCTCATATGGTATTTTTCTTTCTCTTTCTGGCTTACTTCCCTTAGAATGACATTCTCCAGGAGCATCCATGTTGCTGCAAATGGCATTATGTTGTCGGTTTTTATGGCTGAGTACTATTCCATTGTATAATTATACCACTTCTTCTTTATCCAGTCACCTGTTGATGGACATTTAGGCTGTTTCCATGTTTTGGCTATTGTAAATAGTGCTGCTATGAACATTGGGGTGCAGTTGTCATCCTGAAGTAGATTTCCTTCTGGATACAAGCCCAGGAGTGGGATTCCTGGGCCATATGGTAAGTCTATTCCTAGTCTTTTAAGGAATCTCCACACTGTTTTCCATAGTGGCTGCACCAAACTGCATTCTCACCAGCAGTGTAGGAGGGTTCCCCTTTCTCTACAGCCTCTCCAGCATTTGTGATTTGTGGATTTTTGAATGACGGCCATTCAGACTGGTGTGAGGTGATACCTCATTGTAGTTCTGATTTGCATTTCCCTGATAATTAGTGATATTGAGCATTTTTTCATGTGCTTTTTGATCATTTGTATGTTTTCCTTGGAGAATTGCTTGTTTAGGTCTTCTGCCCATTTTTGGATTGGGTTGTTTATTTTTTTCTTATTGAGTCATATGAGCTGCTTATATATTCTGGAGATCAAGCGTTTGTCGGTTTCACTTGCAAAAATTTTCTCCCATTCCGTAGGTTTTCTTCTTGTTTTACTTCTGGTTTCCTTTGCTTGTAATGAAGAAGAAGTAAGTTTCATTTCAGAAGCTTGTAAGTTTCATTAGGTCCCATTTGTTTATTCTTGCTTTTATTTCTTCTAGGAGAAAATATTTGAACTGTATGTCAGATAACATTTTGCCTATGTTTTCCTCTAGGAGGTTTATTGTATCTTGTCTTATGTTTAAGTCTTTATCCATTTTGAGTTGATTTTTTTATATGGTGTAAGGGAGTGTTCTAGCTTCATTGTTTTATATGCTGCTGTCCAGTTTTCCCAACACCATTTGCTGAAGAGACTGTCTTTATTCCATTGTATATTCTTGCCTCCTTTGTTGAAGATGAGTTGACCAAAAGTTTGTGAGTTCATTTCTGGGCTCTCTATTCTGTTCCTTTGGTCTATATGTCTGTTTTGGTACCAATACCATGCTGTCTTGATGACTGTAGCTCTATAGTATTGTCTGAAGTCTGGGAGAGTTATTCCTCCAGCCTCTTTCTTTCTCTTCAGTAATGCTTTGGCAATTCTTGGTCTTTGATGGTTCCATATGAATTTTATTGTGACTTATTCTAGTTCTGTGAAATATGTCCTGGGTAATTGGATAGGGATTGCATTAAATCTGTTGATGGCCTTGGGTAGTGTGACCATTTTAACAATATTTATTCTTCCAATCCAAGAGCATGGAATACCTTTCGATTTTTTAAAGTCTTCTTTAATATCCTTCATCAATGGTTTATAGTTTTCTGTGTATAATTCTTTCACCTCTTTGGTTAGATTTATTCCCAGATATTTTATTACTTTGGGTGCTATTTTAAAGGGGATTGTTTCTTTACTTTCTTCTTCTGTTGATTTATCGTTAGTGTAAAGAAATGCAACTGATTATTGAACGTTAATTTTGTAACCTGCTACCTTGCTGAATTCTTCAATCAGCTCTAGTAGCTTTTGTGTGGACCTTTTAGGGTTTTCTATATATAGTAACATGTCATTAGCATATAGTGACACTTTCACCTCTTCTTTTCCAATTTGGATCCCTTTTATTTCTTTCTCTTGCCTGATTACTGTGGCTAGGACTTCCAGGTCTATGTTGAATAGGAGTGGTGATAGTGGGAATCCTTGTCTTGTCCCAGATTTTAGTGGGAAGCTTTTGAGTTTTTCACCGTTGAGTACTATGCTGGCTGTAGGTTTGTCATTTATAGCTTTTATTATGTTGAGATATGTTCCCTCTATACCCACTTTGGCGAGAATTTTTATCATAAATGGGTGTTGAATTTTATCAAATGCTTTTACTGCATCGATTGAGATGATCATGTGGTTTTTGTCCTTTCTCTTGTTGATGTGATGTATTACATTGATTGACTTGCGTATGTTTAACCAGCCTTGTGTCCCTGGGATGAACCCCACTTGGTCATGATGTATAATCTTTTTTATGTGTTGTTGGATTCTATTTGCTAAAATTTTGGTGAGGATTTTGGCGTCTATGTTCATCAGTGATATTGGCCTATAATTCTCTTTTTTTTGTAGTGTCTTTCCCTGGTTGTGGTATCAGGGTGATGGTGGCTTCATAGAATGCGTTTAGGAGTATTCCGTCCTTTTCAATCATCTGCGAGAGTTTGTGAAGGACTGGTATGAGTTCTTCTTTCTATGTTTGGTAGAATTCCCCGGTGAAGCCATCCGGTCCTGGACTTTTATTTGTAGGGAGGTTTTTAATTGCTATTTCTATTTCCTTTCTAGGGATCGGTTTGTTCAGGTGGTCAGTTTCTTCTTGATTCAGTCTTGGTGGACAGTATGTTTCCAGAAACTTGTCCATCTCCTCTAGGTTATCCAGTTTGGTTCCATATAGTTTTTTGTAACTATTCTCGTATGATATTCTGTATTTCTATTTTGTTTGTTGTAATTTCTCCATTTTCCTCTCTTATTTTGCTTATTTGTACTCTCTCTTTTTTCTTCTTTGTGAATTTGGCCAGAGGTTGGTCGATTTTAATTACTTTTTCAAAAAACCAGCTTTTGGTTTGGTTGATTTTTTCTATGGTCTTGTTAGTCTCTATTGTATTTAATTTCTTTCTGATCTTTATTATTTCCTTCCTTCTGCTGCTTTTTGGGGCTTTTTGTTCTTCTTTTTCTAATTCATTCAGGTGGTGGGTTAAATTGTTTACCTGAGATTGTTCTTCTTTTTTGAGGAAGGCCTGTATCGCTATAAACTTCCCTCTTAGCACTGCCTTTGCTGTGTCCCATAGGTTTTGAGTGGTTGTGCTTTCATTATCATTTGTCTCAAGGTATTTTTTAATTTCAGCTTTGAATTCCTCATTGGCCGATTGTTTTTTCAATAACATATTGTTTAATCTCCATGCTTTCCTTTTTTTCTCCTTTGTTTCTCTGTTGTTGATTTCCAGTTTCATGGCATTGTGGTCAGTAAAGATGCTTGAGATAATTTCTATCTTCTTAAAATTGTTGAGGTTCTTTTGTGCCCAAGTACATGATCGATCCTGGAAAATGTTCCATGTGCACTTGAAAAGAATGTATATCCTATTTTTGGTGGGTGTAATGCTCTGAAAATATCCACCAAATCTAGTTTTTCTATTGTAGTATTTAATTTCTCTGTTGCCTTGTTTATTTTCTGTCTGGAAGATCTGTCTAGTGATGTTAATTCAGTGTTAAAATCTCCAACTATGATTGTATCCCCATCAATATCCCCCTTTATCTCTGTTAGTAATTCTTGTATGTACTTAGGTGCTCCTATATTGGGTGCATATATATTAACGAGTGTAATATTCTCATATTGTATCACTCCTTTAATCATTATAAAATGTCCTTCTTTATCTTTCTTTATGGCCTTTGTTTTAAAGTCTATTTTGTCTGAAATCAGTACTGCAACACCTGCTTTTTCAGCTTTTCCATTTGCATGGAATATCCTTTTCCATCCTTTCACTCTCAATCTATATGCATCCTTCTCCCTAAAGTGGGTCTCTTGTATGCAGCATATTGAAGGTTCTTGCTTTATTATCTAGTCTGCCACTCTATGTCTTATGACTGGAGCATTTAGTCCATTAACATTTACAGTAATTAATGATAGATGTGTGTTTATTGCCATTTTGAACTTATCTTTGCAGTTGAATTGGTATATCCTCTTTGTTCCTTTCTTCTTCCTTTTGTGGTTTGGTAATTTTCCTTTGTATTATCATGGATTTTATTTAATTTTTGTGACTCCTTTGTAAATTTTTGGCTTGTGGTTACCCTTTTTTGTAAATCTATTAGCCCATTACTATAACTGTTTTTATTAAACTGATAGTAACATGATCTCAAACCCATCCTACTGTTAAAAAAATTTTAAAAAGAAAGAAAAAAATATATTCTATATTTCCTTGCCTCCCTCTCCCACTCTCAGTGATTTGTATGTCTTCTTTTATAATTTCATGTTTACTTTATTTGTAATTCATGTGTTATCACCTTTCCAGTTGTTAGTTTCTCATTTCTGTAGCATCCTGCTGCTTTTCTATTTAGAATAGACCTTTCAATATTTCTTTTAGCATGGGTTTAGTGTTGCTAAACTCCTGCAGCTTTTTTTTTGTCTGTGAAACTCTTTATTTCTCCTTCTATCCTCAAGGATAGCCTTGCTGGATAAAGGATCCTAGGCTGCATGTTTTTTTCATTCAGGGCTTTGAATATATCTTGCCACTCCCTTCTGGCCTGTAGTGTTTGTGTAGAGAAATCAGCTGAGAGCCTTATGGGGGTTCCCTTGTAACTTACTCTTTGCTTTTCTCTTGCTGCCTTTAGAATCATTTCTTTACCCTTGACTCTGGCCATCTTGATTATGATATGTCTTGGTGTGGGTCTATTTCGGTTCTTCCTGTTTGGGACCTTCTGAGCTTCGTGTACTTGGATATCTGATTCCTTCTTTAAGTTTGGGAAGTTTTCAGTCATGATTTATTCAAAAACCTTTTCAATCCCCTTTGATCTTTCTTCTCCTTCTGGGACACCTATTATGCGAAGATTGGGACGCTTTATGTTATCCCATAGGTCCCTTATGCTATTTTCATTATTTTTTATTTGCTTCTCTTGTAGTTCTTCTTTATGGGTGCTTTCTATTGCCCTGTCTTCTAGATCACTAATTAGTTCCTCTGCATTATCTAGTCGGCTTTGCACAGCTATTAGATCATTCCTCATCTCTGTCAATGAGTTTACCCATTCTACTTGGCTCTTCTTTATAGCTTCAATTTCATTTTTGACATATTTTATATCTCTAAATACTATCTCTTTTAATTCCTTCAGCAATTTGGTCACTTCTTTTTTGAAATCTTGATCTAGTAGGCTATCAACGTCTATTTCATTGATCTTTCTTTCAGGGGATTTCTCTTGTTCTTTTAATTGGGGAAGGTTTTTCTGCTTCTTCATCTTGCTCATACCTCTCTGGCACTGTGGTTTATGGAGTATCAGTTGTCTATTTTGGTCCTTAAGGATTTTGTCTATCTAATACCTATTTAGGAATAAAACTTAGGAAAAAAAGAAAAGAAAATAAGAGAGAAAGAGAAAGAATTTTAAAAGAAGGGAGAAAGAGGGTTTGAAAACAGTTTATAATGAATAATAGAAGAGCGAGTTGAAGCAGAGTATTAATTGGGTTGAGAAGTCCTTTTAAAACCTTTACCAAAAAAAGGGGGGGGAGATGAATAGATGTATTTGAAACCTATGTCTAATCAATAACAGGACATCAAAACCCAAGAGAAATAGAAATGAATTAAGAAGTAAAAATTAAGAGAGTAATAGAAAATAGAACAGGTAAAAACAGATTAAAAAAAAAGGGGGGGGGTTGTCGGTGTTCTCCTGGAGTCTGTGTGCTTTTAATGTGAAGTCTTTCTGTCTTTGTCCTGTTTTGGAAGCTCAGCTTGCTGTTTTCAGAGGCCCTCCATTGGCGCCCTCTTCTGTGCTGCTCCCAGCACCTGTTGGCAAGCAGATCATGCCTCCTCCTAACACTGGGTCAGGTGCAGCTCTCTGCTGTGGGCGGGCGGGTCGCTGCCCCTCCGGATGCCACAGTCAGATGTTGCAGACTGGCCAGGTAGGAGGGCGGGTCATGCCCCTTCCCAGCACCTCGGTCAGGGGCTGTGTTCCTGCCCAAAAGGCAGGGGGACTGCTCTCCCTCCCCTGGACCTGGTAGCTCCACTGCTCAGTGTGGCTGCGTCCCTGGTCGGCGCTCCGCATGTGGGCTCGGGGAAGACCGAGGGACAGCCTTGTCCCTGCTCCGAGCCAGAACCCAGCTCCTTGTTTGTCTTTTTGGAGCAAGTTCTCTGAGGGACCAGGATGGAAGGATCCTATCTGCCCCGGGCTGCAGGCCAGTCTCAGTCTGGCCTTTGAGGCTGCTAAGCCCTTTGTTGCGGATGCAGGTTTTGCCCCCGCCCCCGCCTGGGTGCTCAGCGTGGAGGATATGGCGGCTGTGCCTGCGCCCCGCCTGTCTTCCCCAAAAACTTTCCGTGGGTTTTCAGAGATGGGGGTGTGCATCCTTCCCCCGAGAGCACATCAACCTTGATGTTTTATGGAGGGCCCAGGTTGTTCTGCCCTGTGCACCCACAGCCACGGCGCGCAGCCCCTTGCATTCCCCCAGGGCTGCTTCTGTGCAGCCGCCCCCGTCCTCTGCCCGGCTTGTGCAGCCTGGCCCTGCCCGCTGCTGCTGGCCGCGTCTCAGGCTTGGTGTCGGGGGGACGCTCTGTGCCCATTTAACTTAGTTCTGTTAATCAAGGGCTGCTCTGTACAGATCCGAGCCTCGGAGGCTCCCCCTCCGTCCCGCTGGCCTCTCAGTTGGAGAGGGGAGACCCAGCGAGCGAGCGCCAGTCCTCCTTTGCTGCTCCCTCCCCGCGGGACCCGTCCCGCCCTGCTTTGCCTTTTGTTCTTTCTTTTTTCCTTTTCTGCTACCAGATTTTTGGCGTCTTTATCTTTTGAAGAGGGCGATGTTCTGTCGGAGTTCCGCAGGTGCTCTGGTTGGCTGAGTGGGTCTGTGGATGTGGGTCTTGGTGTATTTGTGGGAAAGGGTGACCTGCGAGCATTCTTCTACTCCGCCATCTTCTCCGTCTCCTCCAGGCATTATTTTTTAAAGCGCCTCAGATGACATGAATGTGTAGCCAGGGTTAGTATTTAGATTGTTGGTTTCTGAAACAATACAGAGGCTTTAGAACAATGGCTTTCATACATCAGAGGGCATCAGACTCCCCTGGAGGGCTTGTTAAGCCTTAGATTTCTGGGTCCCACCCCCTAGAGATTCTGATTCAGCAGGTCTGGGGTGGGAACCAAAAATGAAAATTTCTAACCATCCCAGGTGATGCTGATGCTGCTGGTTTGCAGGTCACACTTCGAGAACCACTGGAAATTAGGGATTGAACTGGAAAGGGAAGGTTGGGGGATCGATCCATCCTCAATGCACACTAAGCTGTGCATGTGCAGCTGCATCCCCATGCATGTGATAGATGCGGTGCCATTGGTGCTGGCTGGTACGGTGGGAGGCACGAAAGGAGAAGACAGCACCCCAAAACTCTGAGGGAGCTTGTGGTGGGAGGGGGCAGAGCTGTGGCGGGGTGGCAGCAAGGTTCCCAGCAGCAGCAAAGAGGCAGAGAGCCGGCTGAGAAGCCTTTGCTCTTGTTTGATCTCTGGCTGCTGGCCCATCCTCCCTGCAGCTCAGTGCTGACTTCGGCAACATTGGAGCAATAACAGTATTTTGACTGCTTGCAACAATGTATTTACTCACAAAGCAGTTATTTCAGAACATCCATGATCCCCTTTTCCTCCCTCTAACAACAAAATTAAATATTTTGAAGCAGCAGGAAGGAAACTGTACTGCATTTGAAAGCCTTTGTTTGGGAGGGTCATTTGCTCCAATGCACCATAGTCCCCATCACTTCCGGTAATTTCTGGGCAGCTTTTTCTCTGCTCATCTCTTTGCCAAGCTAGGTGTTGTGATGTGATACCTAGAACTGAGGCTCCCATTTTATGACCAAGAAGGAAGCTGGCCTGGAAGCAAAGCTGTCTCCAAGAGCAGAAGGAAAGATGGAAAGAACTGAGGTCCTTAATGATTTCCTTGTGCTGCTGAAATAACCCGACCCTGTGAGGGTCCAACTTCTAGACTTCTTACATATAATAACAATCTCTTTTCCTTGGAAGAAAAGAGGAAAACAAGAAGGGAGAAGATTAAAAAGGAAATAGAGAAAGGAGGAAAGGGAGGGAAGAGAGAGAAAAAAAAAAAGATGGGATAGAAAGAAGAAAAAGTGAGAAAGAAGGAGGAAAGGCAGGCCCACCTTTAAGACCTCTTTGTGCTGGTAAGGAATGATGGAACTGCAAAAAAATCTTTAATGGAGTAATCTCTTGCAAGATTTCTGCTTGTGCTCCCCAGTTTATTAATTTTTGAAAGTACAACTGGGTGGTATTAACAGTCTCAAAGTAAAGGGGAGAAACTTCCTTCTGTGTTTGGAGGGGGTTGTTTGTTTTTGTTTTTGTTTTTTTTAATTAAAAGGGAAGAAGTGCACCTTTACTAGCTGCAAAAGTCTGGAGACTGGCCTGCAGGGATCCGGGGTCGGGGCACCCCTCAGGGGCCATGTCAGCCCAGGCTCTGCTAGAGAGGGAGTGTTCTGTTCCTTCATTTGGGTAAACCGGACCTGGGCCCCTGCTGGTTCTTGAGTCAAGGAGCAGCCCTGCCGCCTCCTCGTGGTGCCGGTGCAGTGCCGGCAGGAGACCCGCGGCTCCCCCAGCGCCCTGCCCTCCCCTCGCTGACAGCCCCAGCTTCTTCAGAGATACTGCATTCTCATAACCTGTCAGAGCCAGATTGTTTCCCTCGTTGCTTTTGTTTTGATATGCCTTAAAATAATTAGGCTTTTATTTTCAAATATTTCCATTCTCCCTTGCTGGCTATCGAGGCATCTCGCACACCACAGCAGGGCAAGGCACGCTACTGTGGTATCCAGTAAACAGTTGCTAAACAAAGCCAAAGGTCTTGCTCAAATCAGGTTCTCTTCTGTACTTCTTGTTCTTCCACCTGCCCTGCGCTTTGTAATTGCTGTCAAAAAACGCGCCCCGCTGCACCTCGTGAGTTTAGGAAAAGCGGCTTCTTGGACCTTTGCCGATAACTTCCTTGCAACATCTTAATTGTCCTTTTGCTAGTTAGCAAGTCCATCTGGGAAGAGGTCTTTATTCTATTCTTGGAAACTGTGTACTTGGGAATGTCTGCTAAAAACCAGTATGTTCTGAATGCCTGCTCTCTGCCAGATTCTGGGGAATGGGGGGGCCGTCTCTGACTGACGGCTCTTACAGTCAAGGTGGGGACATAAGAGGTGAGAAGCAACCAAGAAGCCGGCATTAACCGAGCTCCTGGTGAGAGATCCCCTGTGTGAGACGGTGGAGTGCATCACCCAGCAGGCGAGGTCAGACAGGGGCGTCACTAGGAAGAAGGGACAACCTTCCTGTCTGGGGGCAACTGTCTCCCCATCACCCTGCACCTGGAGCCCAAACCCACCCTGGACAAGGTGACTAAGCATTTGGTTTGTCCACCCCTCTCTGGTCCTGCCTTGTGTCTCCTCACCATGTCCCTACAGGCCCCACCCTAAATTCCCAATGTATTTCACGAAAACGTAGCAATTCAACTCATCACATAATCACTGGTGTCTTGCTTGTAATCTTACTCATTTTATATACACTATCTCAGTAGTCCTTATAACAGTCCTCCGAGGCAGAGGTATTTCTCCCCAAATAACAACAAGAAAGGTCGGAAATTAAGGAATTTGCTTAAATCACCCAGGAAAGGGTGGAGCCGGGATTCAGACTCTGGTCTTGTTCTCAAACTGGGAGACCCTGGCTTTCAGAGCTGTAACTAGCAATTTTGGTGCCCAGGGCTGCAGCATGAAAGCTCGGCAAATAGTGTTGTGATTTATTATGTGGCTCAAAGAAAGAACAATCAGCTGCTTCCTATTTTAGTTATTCTTGCTTATGACAGTTTCTAGCTGAAGCAATGTGTGTGCTGTCAACATGCGAATGTAACCTTTTGTTTTTCAATGTCTGTGCCAGGCCAGAGCCTCCCTATGGGTCTCACACGCACTGTGCCAAATCTGGTCCCTGGAGTTCTGCAGCCTCACTACAGACACAAAACACAGAACAGTTAGCACAAACAATCCTGAATTGCTTAAATGTCACATGTGCATGCGAGGCCAGAAAGTTCTGCATAGTCAGAAGGAGAAGCACCACTCTGTGGCCTGGAGAGGCTGGGGAGACTGGGGAAGCTGGGTGGAAGGGATGAGGTGTATGTGTGGATAGGACTTAGGGCTGGAGGAGAACTGAAAGCAAAGAGTGGAAGCATGCAGTTGAGGCTGGGAAGAGATCACACTGACAAGCAGCAGGACGTAAAGTTGAAGAAGTAGGTTGGGGCCAAACTGGTCAGGACTTTAACTGCCAGGATGAGGAGCTGGAGGGTGGAGAACAGGCAGCGAGTAGTTATGCTCCAAGGGAGAGAGAATGAGGGCCCGTCCAAAGTGGGACCAATGATACCTTGTTGTGTTTTGATTTGCATTTCTATAATAATTAGTGATGTTGAGTATCTTTTCGTGTGCCTGTTGGCCATCTGTATGTCTTCTTTGGACAAATTTCTAATTCAGTTTTCTGCCCATTTTTTTGATTGGGTTGTTTGTTTTTTTGATATTGCGTTTATGAGCTGTTTTTATATTTTGGAAATTAACCCCTTGTCCGTTGTGTTATCTGCAAATATTTTCTCCCATTCTATAAGTTGTCTTTTCATTTTGTTTATGGAAGAAACCCACTTTAAATATAAAGACACATATAGATTAAAAATAAATGGGCAGAGAAAAATATACCATAACACTACTCAAAAGAAACAGTGGGTGGTTACATTAACTTCAGTCAGAGCAGACTTCAAAGCAAGAAGGTTATCAGGGATAAAGAAGGGCATTATATAATGATCACGGGGTCACTACTCCAAGAAGACATAACAATCCTTAATGTATATGTGTCTAATAGAGCATCAAACTATGTGAAAATTGCCTGGTAAGCAGGAATCAGGGGAAAGGTGCTGAGGGGTGTGTGGCTCAGACTCCGGTAGAGTCTAGAAGGCCTTCTCCACCATATTCTGCTGACACTCTTGGGTGATTCTTACTCTTCAACACTCATTTTCTAGGCTCAATACAAGATCATTCATGTCCACCCATTTAACTCTCTTCAAGTAGCATGACCTTATCACAATGTACTTTGTCACTACTTTATGTAGTTTAATCTCCCAATAAACTTTGAATTATCTAATCTCACTGTAGCAAATCATTAAATCCTCAGCAATGCATGTACAAAACCTCCCTGAGGACAGGTTGCATCTGTAGATAGTTAATCTCAATTATATTGTGAGGGTTCTATTAGCATCTTCCTTCAGTGCCTGACACCTTCTGACCATGTCCCCAAATTCTGGAGATGCTCTCCACTGTCCACACAGACAACAAATGTCTTTTAGATTCTAAAAGTGCTAGAAGAGTATGGAGGGAAAGAGGAACTGAATTTATATTGGCCTGAAACAAACTTGACTGCACAGAGGCTGGTCTCACATGGTTCTTCTTTAATGTCTGATGCAGCTCAGATGTACAGATAGCTGATCTCCTGGAGTTCCTGGTAACAGAGCACCCTTTAGCTTACTTGAACATTGTTCTAATTCGCTTGAGCTGCTATAACAAATATCACAGACTGGCTGTCTTAAACAGCAGTCATTTGCTTCTCATAGTTCTTGAGGCTGGGAAGTCCAAGCTCAAGGTATCAGCAGATTCTGTTCCTAGCAAGAGCTCTCCTCCTGGCTTGCAGTTAGCTTCTTGTTGTGTGCTGATGTGGTGGAGAGAGAGATGAGCTCTGTCTCTTCCCCTTCTTGAAAGGGCACTAATCCCATCATGGGGGCCCCACCCTCATGACCTCATCTAAACCTAATTATCTCCCAAAAGCTGTTCCTCCAACTGTCATCACAATAGTAGTTAGGGTTCCAAAATATGAACTTGGGGAGGACATATACATTCAGCCTGTAACAAATACCACTGGGATCTTTGGTACCAGATACTTTATATTAAGTGGAGAAGTGTGGAGAGTTCTCAGTTTTGGTATGGAGCCCAAATGACAGTGGGACAGAGAGATTTGTTTTCTAACCAGTTTCTTAAATGAGCTTTAAGTAAAGGGAATAAGAAGTTAATGTACCTGGATATTGGACCATGATTCTGCTGAGGATGGTCCAGGGTCTTTTAAGGCCACAATTAGAGACAAGACTGGATCTTTCCATTCCTCATCTGTTCTTCTGGATTCCGAAGCACTGCCTTTCTCCAAAAAGGAAAATTAAAAACACAAATTCTCAAGTGGTTTGATAGTGATTCAGCCCAGCAAATTTTACTTTCCATTCAAAGTCACCAGCTGTCATGTCTTAGCTTTAAATGGGAAGAACTTGCTCTCAAAGAACATTTTTCAGTTGATGTCACTTGTGAGTTTTATTTTCTCCTAATGAAAAATAGATTTGCATTAGTGTGGCTTTGGTGACAGGAAATCCCTGGATGGAGGCCTGACTTGGTGATCTGCCCCTGCCCTGAGGAAAGCTAATTGCTCTACCAGCCAGCTCGGAGGACTGATACCATGGTCAGGAGAGGGCTTTGGGGGAAGCGAGGGGAGGGGTGGCGATAATGTTCTGTCTTCTTGCAGGGAGGGGCCCACAGTGCCTCTTCCCTACAACAACGACAACAACAAAAACTTTGATAAAAGAAAGCTTTTAGGTGTTGAAGGGTTTTGGAGGGAGGAGTGAATATTTTAACGTGGTTAATGCTTTGAGGGAGGCAGCCCTTCTGACACACGTGTGCTCAGAGCCTGTCACAGCTGAGACCAGATGCCTACTGGTGCTCTTCTCTGAAGTGTCATGGTGGACCCGCCACTGTGCCTAGAAGCTCTTGTCAATGGCCATGGGAATAATCTCTTCATGAGTCATAAAACAACACTAAACAAAACAAAACAAAACAAAACAAAAAGAATCTCTAGATTGAAGCTCCCTGAAGCCTGAACCATGTCATGTGAAATCGTGACTCTGTGGCACCAAACCAAGGAGCCGGGACACTCAGGAGCTGCCTGCACGGGGTCCCGTGACCACCATCGGCGTGGCAGACAGCAGGACTGAGGGTGATGCCTAGGACCCCCGGCTTTACCTACCAGGCAGTTTCTGGCTCTGCTAGACTCATTCCTGCAAGGTCCCAACCCACTGACAGTGAACCAGAGACACTGGGAACTAGTGAAACTCAGAAACAGAGAACGAATATACGGACCCCTCCAGCACCAAGCAGTCCCCAAACCTGAGGGCTGGAGGCACCCTTGACCCATGTCCTCAGGAGGGCTTGGTGGGGTCTGTTGCCTCACCAGCCCCCAGCATGCACACACGCACACACTTGCACACATGAGCATAGCACACAGCACCTGTGGGAGAGCTCCCTGTGCATCCAAGCCTGGGGCCACTACCAGGGCCCTCCCAGCTGAGGCAGAGCTCCCCCCACCCACAGCCCCCTTCTCCACGCTCACAGCGAGGGCTCAGAAGTGTCCAACAATTTCTGAATAGTGGTCTTGACAGACACCAAAGCTCTCTCCTCCCCTGAGAATGAAGCCCTGGGGCCGACCCTAGGGAAGACGCCCCTGGCAGCTCCTGTCTGTGCAGCTGGGGCCGGCTCCAGGAACCCTAAATTCTGGCTGTGCTTGCAGCCAAGCCTGGTTACTTTAGATTCCCTCCCCGCCCCGCTTGTCATTGTAAGCAGGAGCCAGCCAAGGTATTCGTCATATTTCCAAGCTACCCTGCTGCTTGATTTATGCTCCAATGGGGCAGAAGCAAAGACTGCAGATGGTGGGGGTGAAGGCAGGATCTGGGGAAGGGGGAGCAGGTTGCTGGGGGGTCAGAGGGTCCTGTCACTCCAGGGGTCCTGAGAGGGTCCCCAGTTTTAGAACTCAAGAGCACACAGGCTCCTCAGACATCAGGGGAGCAGAGAGGGTGCTCTCTCACAGTGAGGTATGGCCACAAAAGGAGTGAAGCTTCATTTGCCTTCTCACTGGGCTTCACCTAAAAGGGCTTTCAGAAGAATTTCCAGCCTTCTCTTGTGGGACATGGACTGTGATCTCGTTGGCCAAAGACAAAACAAGTAACAGATGATGCTCATGCAGACCAAGAGGCCAAAACTGAAATGTTAATCACCTCAAAATATGTGCGGCTCCCTCCAAAGCCTCTCTTGGCACTCCTGCTCCTCAGATGATCTTTGATTGGAGACTTTCCCTGTGGGGTGGGGAGTTCGCTGCTGATTTTCGGGAATACGTTTGAGGGTCCACGTGGCAAGAAGACAGAGAACTATCATTCCATACGTTTAACATGCCCATTGTGGCGACTTGCAGTGGTTGAAATATCGCTGCCCCTCTTGGTTAAACTAAGCCCTCTAGGACACTTCCATAAAAGCTCGAGACATTGTCATCCAAGACGGATAAAAATGCCTCTTTTTATCCCGCTGCATATGAAAACATGAGATCATTGGAATACATTTAGAGTGAGATTTGGCAAGCGCATACATGTTTACAATTCTCGGACTCGAAGCTCTAATGTGGATCGGAGGCCCTCCTTTCCCTCTTCACCTTCTTTTCTTTCTCTAAGACAGTGAACTCCTGTTCCAAGAGTTTAGAATCCCTTTTCTTGTTAGTTCCTGAAGTTAACCTTGCTCCGTGATTCACAGCATCCTGAGTACCACTGACCACCAGCTCTAGAGGCCGCGTCTTGAGGTGTTAATGTATTAATTCGACCACTGAGGTGGCTCCCCGCCAGGGCGAAGTGTCCACTGGGTTTGAGCAGAGTATCTAAAAATACCGACTTTTCCTCAGTTCTTTGAATCATGACTCAGTCTGACTGCGTTAGATTGAAGTCTGAAGTGCCTTATGGTCACTGACTCTTGTTACTACGTGGATTGGGGGTTCTTTCTGGACCTTCAGGAACAGCCTGGCAGTGACAGGAGGCTGCCTGTGCTCTGCCGTCTGGTACTCGCTCGTGTCTAAGGGTGCCTCTTCTCAACCCTGGCTGCACTTTAGAATCATCAGCCTTAAAAAACACTGATGCCTGGTCCCCAACCCACCATTGTTCTGATTGTATTGATCTCAGATACAGCCGAGCATCAAAAGTTTTAAGAACAGTATTATACCCTGTTTCAAATTTGTTTTTAAAAATCATATATCACAGAAAAAAGATTTAGAAGAATATTCGCCAATAGGTTAATTGACTATCTGTGAGTATCAGAATTGAGAGAAAATTTTATTCACTTATATACTTTTCTATATGTCCTGAATTATTATTTTTTTTTTTTTTGGCAACAAAGAAAATTGCAATGAAACAAATTACTGGTATAAAAGAGGGGAAAAGCTATCTCCTACTTAAAAGGAAAGAAGCTTAACTCAAACCAGAATTCTTCATCTGCCATAACCTGATTTCTTCCCGCATCCCCTCCCTCAGTGGTCATCCCCCACCTCCTACCTTCCCCAGCTCCATTCACCCAGCTACTTACTAAGTCTCTGCACTCAGCTTCCTTGACACTTCTTAGCTTTCTCTGCATCAGACCACATAGGGCCCCCGCCCCGCACCACCTTCATGGGGACCTCTCATGGGCTTGCTTCCGTGTTGATGGTGCTGGCTCCTCACCGGGCTGCTGGGTGACCATCCTCCAGGCAGCAGGACACACTGCAGCCACATCTCTCCTATGCCCCACAGCTGCTCCTGTCACTCACCTGCTTAAAACTTTCAGTGATGTCCTCTGATTTCCAGAGCACACTGCAGCCTCCTACCAGGCCCTCCATGACCCGACCTGCCCTCTCTCACGGCCCCTGGCCCTGCCCGCTTCCCCTCCGCTGTGTACAACAGTTGGAGGTCCCCAAACATCCCCCTGACTCAGAGCCTGTGCTTGGAAGTCCCTTCCCTCCTGCCCCGTTCTCCCCTAACAAGCTTCTGCCGCTCAGGGTTCAGCCGGGCCTCCTTCTCCAGGGAGCCTTCACTCCACCGACTCCTCAACAGCCTGGCTCTTTCACACTTGCGTATGCCTGCATCTTTGTCCAGTGCTGGTTATTTGTGTGTGTCTATCTGTCTGTCTGTCTGTCCCCCACGCTGCCCTCTGGCTGCCTTGAGAATGAGGAACCTCACCTTTGCCCCCCAGCACCACTCACATTGCTTGGCTTTCGCAGGCGTTCAGTGAATGAGGGGTCGCCTCGACCCCTTACGTTTGTACAGTGCCTTATGGTTTTCACAGTGCTTCCGCATGTGTTTGGGTTGGATGTTCCGCCCCAACATTGTCTTCAAAAGCACCCCCTGTGCCATCTGCATTCTCATTTATCCTCCGGGCAAGTTTGGGACAGACAAGCGGCGTATCCTTCCTCCTTTGCCGCTAGTGAAAGCGGGGATGGGGGTTGGCACCATCAGACAGAAGACCCAGGAGACAGACTCTCTGCCTGTGTCCTTCACCCTTGCTGCCCCATTTCTTCAGCATGCTGGCTCTGCTGGCCTGGGTCCTGAGTCTGCCCTGGGTGGATGCCCACAAAGAAATGGACATTGCAGCCACCTAAAACCCTGCCCCCTCCATTTTCCAGTCTTGCTTTCAGAAAGGGAGGGAGGGAAACCAGAAGACAGGAAGGGGAAACCGCAGTGCTGTTGGGTTTGGGATGAGCTACTCAAGGGTCGGCAGTAGTCCACAATCCATGTCTTCTAGAGAGAAAGCAGATTCGGTATGTGTGGGTTTCATCTCTCTGGAGGAAATACAAATTCACGAATCCCTTCCACTTAAACCAGGCCTGGGCTGCCAGGGGATCCTTTCCAGAATGTAATCAGTGGAGGAAAGAGCAGAGCCACCTGTCTCCTGACTCACTGGCCTGCAGACCATGTCCTAAGACTGTGCACAAACAGTGACCAAGACCGTGGCTTGCAGCTCTGCCCATCCAGCCAGATTTGGGAGAGTGACATCTGGAGGACCTTATCTCTGGCGCACTTGGAGTCATGCTCACCTGATTCTTGCGTTGAGTCTGACCCACAGAGGGCTCCTGGGCCCCTCTCCAAGCAGGTCTTGGAGGAGGGCCTCGGGAGGATGTGGTAATCACAGGCACCTCACCCCCTTCCCTGGTCCTTGGAATGTATGTTCTGCTTGCCTTCCCCGCACTAGAAGCTGCCCAAGGACACGGCCTTGGAATAGTAAGCTGTTGTTGAGACCATCTGGATGGTACATGTGATTGACCCCAGTTAAGGCCTCTATATAAACATGTAAGAGTCTGGCAGGGGTGCACAGAGATCTACTCATCTTGTGGCTGCCCGAGAACAAGCCTTATGTGTAAGTTCCCTTGCTTATTAAACCTGCCACCTACCAATTTACTGTGCGATGGTCTGCCTCTTTCTTCAGTCTCCCCCTGCCATCTGCGTTCAGGGGGCCCATTTCAGATTCCACCCAGGGAAGCTCCCAAGGTTTTGAATTTACAGCAGAGCCAGAGGCACATCTCACTAGCTCCTTGCCAGGAGACTGCAGGTGATTATGAGGGTCAGGAGTGGGAAGGTGGGGGCCCAAGAGAGGGTGGCACTCACCCCCCCATCTGATTCTCCTACAAGCTTTAGTATGGCACCCTGGGACAGCCACTGTCCCTACAAGGAGAGGGACGTCACATAGCTGAGCTCCACAGACTTTTAACCAACACACCTACAGTGGGCTAGCTATTATGACAAAGACAGTCAGATAGGGATAAATTAGACGTGGCTCCTCACCAGAAGAAAAAGCATGTGTACATGCAGACAACTGTGATGCCTGGAAAATGGTGACAAGAGAGGCAAAAATGAGAGTTTAGGAAAAATGATTTCTGGATAGAAACTCAGCAAAGACTTCCTGGAGGAGGTGGCATGATTTAAGCTGAATCTTGAAGTGAGGGTATAATTTGGACAAGAAACATTGTTGGCTGGGGACAGGGGGGAGACGGAGTAGTGAAGATAGTGAAGGCTTTCAAGATGCAGTGTCTATTATTGGGTTGAATCAAGTGAAGTCGCTGATATTTTGCTGTATTACTTACAATAACATTAATTTCAGATGGTTCAACACAATACTTCCCAGGTAAGTGGAGACAGGAAAATGCTGGTTGTAGAAAGAAAACAAGGCAGAAAGAAGTTCAGTGTCTGTCTGTAGCTGGCAAACACTAAGTTTAACCTTTCAATAATGTGTTGATAGAAATGTTCTAGGGATGGCATTTTCCTAAATTCTCAAAAGCAGACTGATACTGCAAGGTCTGCCTATTGTCCAAAGACTTGAACTTGAGAATCAGACTGAACTGACGAGTCCCTGGAAGGCAGTATCACACGCCCAAGTCGGAAAGATCTGAGTTCAAATCCTGGCTCTACAACTTGTGAGCGATGCCACCAGTTTCCTAACTTTCTGAGCCACGCTTTTCTCCAGGCGATAATGATCACACTCCCCTCCCTCATAAGATGTGGAGACGATTCCATGAGATGTCCTCTGCATTGCTCAGCACAATCGCCAGCCTTCAGGAAGTGCCAGCAGCTGTGGGCGGAGCCGTGCCCTATGTCAAGAGGCTCAGTAAGCACCAAGGACGGCATCGCGTCCGTGAATCTTCACGGCAGCTCCATCCTCGGGGCCGTGGCTTGTTTAGGTGGAGGTGGCAGGACCGAGACCTATTTTAGCTCCTGCTTTACTCACAAGAGGAAGAGGAAAGGAGGCACAAGGAAACACGCAGGCCAGAATGGCAGGATAACGAGGGCTCCACATCATCCTGTAAAACCATTCAGTTGCTTTCAGCCCTCGGAGCTAACCTGCGAAGGAATTTCACGTTCCCAGGTCTCTCCTGGCAGGCACACCTGGCACAGAGATGGATTCTTTTGAGCAAATGGGTTTCTGCAAGCGACTAAGTCAACCACCGTGGAGCTGTTCCCAGGAAAGCAGCTGTGACATGGGGACGGCAGGCCGGTTCAGGCACCAGAGGGGCAGGAAAAACTGACGCTCGGCTTTCCAGGAAAAGAAATCTCGGCCACTCAGGAAAATCTAAGCCCAGAGAGGTAAGGCAGCGAAGGGCACATCCTGACTGGAAGGTGCAGGGTGAGGACAGGCACCTGGGCAGGACTTCTGGGCAACCAGGGTGGGGGGTGATGTCCCCGTCTTGGTTCCCAGCCTTCCACTTTGTTCTAAGCCATCCATTGCTGGGCATGGGGACAATGTCCTGTCACCTCCAGGAAGACTGGCTTGTGTGTTGGATAATCACTGTCAGTAAGAATGTCTAAGTGAAATTTAGTATTCTAAAGTAAACAGTGTTTGTGATGGGGCGCGGCTCTGAGAGTAGGAGAGGGTCAGGGAACATTCCCAGCCAGCCCCACCTGGCCCTCCCTCATCACTGCTGTCCTTGGAGGAGAGGCAGCGCCGTCCACGGGGCCAGCAGCTCTGTTTCCTGCTTCGCGCGGGTTCCTGAGGCAGGTCAGCTGGCATCTTCCCATTTTCTGCTTATCTTCTACCACCCTTTTCCCCAAAATAGACTTGATGGAGCTGGGGGCAGGCGTGAGTTGTGAACACCCTGAGACAGTGTCATCTTTGGGGACAGGGACCCCTGTCAAAGCTCTGAGAGCAGCACTTAAGAACCCTGCAGCCCTGAACAGTTTCCCCACGGTTTACACTTTTCTTTCAAGTTACCATTTCTAGTCCTGCTGACAAGTCTGCGGGGTCGGAAAGTGGCTTTGGCTGGGAGCAGCGGCACAGGCAGCAGGCGGCCAGGCATGGCCAGGGCGAAGACGGCTGGGAGGCATCCCAGAGGCCTGGGGACCAGTTCACGCTGTGAGGTCAGTTCCTCCCATCTGACCGAGGAGCCCCTGCCCCTGGAGGGAAGCTCCAGCCCTCTGCCCTCCAGAGGGGGCGTCTTCTCTGTCACCCCCTGCAGCATCAGCAGGCCCCCGTCTCACTGCCCTTCACCTCATCCCATCCAGAAAACCCCAGGGAATTTTCTCTCCAATTTCAAAGACAGCACCTTCTTCCACGCAGTCTCACTGTGACTGTCCTTAAGGACGAAACCTGCCCTGGGAGGGGGTGGGGGTCATTCTGCAGAAGGTTAGAGAGGGCCTGGTCCCATGCCAGGCTCTCCTGACTCAGAAATGAGTGAATCCACGGGCCTGTCTCAAGGGAGATGGGAAGGGAGGACACCTCAGGGTTGAGACACCTTTTCCTCATGGGTTCAAGGCACCGTGTATGCTGGCAGCTTTCATATGGTGGAATCTTTCCCAGGAGGTGACACTGGGCTTGAAGCTTGACAAGTGAAGAGGAGCCAGGGGAAGGGGGCAGCATTCACAGAAGGCCAGGAGACAGGAATTGTGAGCCTTTCAGCATTTATGGTGTGTGAAAAGCAGGAAGTGACCTGGGCTGAGCCTGGAGAGAAGCCAGGAGCTAGGCCAGAAATGGCCTCATGGATAAATGTTTAATAAGCAGCTGTGGGCAGAGTTGGACAAGTTACTGATGTGTAATGTTGGTGCCAATTTCCATGGTGTAAATAGCTCCCTCCTGGCAGATTTCAGTCTACCAGTAGTTTAACCACCAACTCACAAAAATTCCTGAAAATTTAATAATCAGCCTGTGGGCTGGTAAAGGCCAGCTTCAGCCCACTAGTGCATCTCATATAACCCCCTCCTCCTGCATTCCCAGCCGCAGAAGCCCTACACAGTCCTTGGGGGAAGGTGATGCATTAATTTAGTAACTCAGTCTCCCTCACCTCTCCCTGCCCATAGCTGTCCCTTCTCTCCACTGCCTGGACACAAGCACAGAGCTCAGTCACTTTTCCTGGAGTTCCACCAAAAAGCACTCACTCAACAGCGCAGCCCACTTGTGGAAACGGAGAAGGCCCACGTCACAGCGGTGCTAATTACCTCCAATGGATACTAAAGTGCCCATTCTTACATGCTTCCTTAGCCATTCCCACCGCCCCAGGCTTTGGTCTCCTGCCATGTTCCTTTCTCCCCCCCCAACCCTAACTGACTCCCTCTGCCCTTGACACTCCCCCCTAAATCCTTCTTTCTGTCACAGAGGGCCATCCGGCCCTTCCTCGCCACTCCTCACCCAGGCCTGCGCTGTTTGGTGCGTGTTCAGGCCGCCGATGCCTGTTTCAGGGCTGAAGGGCCTCTGGGCATGGAGAGGAATGCTGACTACTCTTTACCCCCAGTTTAATGCCCACCGATTAATCTAGTGAGATTATAACAATCATCACTCCATAAACTATCAGCTTTCCTTTCAATATTCACACCTGCTAACACAGCTAGTAAATCACCACTGCACATCCATTAGAACGGCCAAAATCCAGAGCAATGACAGCACCGAATGCTGGGAGGATGTGGCGCAACAGGAACTCTCATTCATTGCTGGTGGGAATTAAAAAATAGCACAGCCACTTTGGGAGATCGTTTGGCTCCTTCTTACAAAACTAAACATAGTCTTACCACACGACCCAGCAGTTGTACCCCTTGGTAATTCATCCAAAGGAGTTGAATCTTATGTCTACCCAAAAACTTACGTACAAATATTTATAGTTGTTTTAGTCATAATTGCCAAACTAAGAAGCAACTGGGATGTCCTTCAGCAGGTGAATGGATTAAAAAACTGTGGTTATATGTCCAGACAATGGGATATTATTCAACATTAAAAGGGAAAAAAAAAGAAAAAGAGCTTCCAAGCCATGAACGGACATGGAGGAAACATCAATGCATGTCACTAAGTGAAAGAAGCCAAACTGTGCAGGCTGCAGACTGTACGGTTCCCACCACATGACACTCCGGAAAGGGCAAAACCATGGCGAGAGTGTAAGGACAGTGGTTGCCCAGGGCTGGTGGGGAGGAAGGGATGAGTAGACAGAACACAGAGGCTTTTTAGGGCAGTGAAGCTACTCTGTGTGACACTGTAGTGGGGGACACGTGTCATTAGACATTTGTCCAAACTCACGGAACGCACAGCACTACGTGTGAACCCTGATGTAAGTGACGGGCTTTGGGCAATGACAATGCATCACCGCAGGCTCGCTGAGGACGGCACTTGTGCCTCCCACCCGGGTGGGGATGTTGCTAGTGTGGGAAGCTGTGTAGCTGGAGCACAGGGGATAAATGGGAATTCTCTGCTTCCCACAGCTTTGCTGTGAACCTAAAACTGTTCTCAAAACTAAATTCTTTTTTTAGAAAATTTCATAAATTTAGCATATTGGATTTTCACAAACATTTCACATTGATTGCAAACTTAAAGAAACACCATGCAACATTATTTAAATTCACAAATTTAATACAGCAGATCCTTTTTTTTAAAGATGTATGAAATATACAAAATAGCACAATTCCAAAGCTGTTTAATACCCTTACATCAAAACCTGTTATGAAAGTGCTAATCCTGTGGGTTTCACTTTCTTACCCTGAACTCTGCACCTTCCTGGGGTGCCAGTTTTGACACCTTCCTGGGATTTCAGTGATTTTACCAAATCCATTTTTACCTTCCTGGGGATTTTAACAATCTTACCAGACCAAAAGAAAAAGAAAAAGCACCGCTTCAAACTCCTCTAGCTGCAAAATCTGGGTGGTTGAACAATTAATTCTGGGTCAGGATGTGAGCCTGGGCTGCAGATTCCAAGGAAGAGAAATCAAATGGGGGGAGCTTCCTTTTCACAATTATTCTTTATTTGTTTCTTCAATAAGACTTTTTAAAGCCACACCTTTTGGAAGGTTTTTGGTTTTACGGCATTAAATTTTGCCCCTGAAATGAGACAAATTCTCAACTCACTTGGCCAGCATTGGCCTAACCCATTATCCTGTCATCATGATGTATTGACCTGATCTGTTAGCATTATTAAAAATGTGTGCCTCACTGGCATTGTGTTATAATTTATAGAGACCATCTCGAAATTTCATCCCTTAAGGGCAGAGGCACCGAGTCTGTAATTTCTGCTCCTCTCTAGGGCCCTAGGGAACACAGGGGGACCCAACTTTACTCAGCTGTCCTGTGTGACCCTAGGGCTGAGCAGCCCCATCCTGGGACAGTGCGTACTTTTTCCTGAACAAATTGGCTAACTCAGAGTTCCCTGCCTTTATTCTTTCCTGCTTTCACAGACAGAAGCAAAAACACATCCATCCTTGGTAAACAGATATATAATTAATAGAAGAAACAAAAGACCTGTTCATATGAAATGCACCACTTACTAAAGTCAATGGAAATTAACAAATCCCATGACGGTCACCCTCCTCTTGCACTCCAACTGCTGCTCTATATACTTTAAAGTGTTTTGAGAATCGTATTGAACTCACATTCTTTCTCTGGCTCGACTTGCTCTAATTAATGCCCCAGTGGTCAAGCCTTGGTCCAGGAGCCCTTGGTTTGGCTTCTTTGTCCTTGCAGCACTGCCTGTGACATTCGTGAAAGCATTCTTGCTTCTGGCAGCAGTAATGACGCTCCAGGCTCATCCTAATTTTTTTCCTGCCTCAATGCATGGAATCAGCTGTCCCCTGTGGAATCCTCACTCCTGTTAGTGACGTCAGAAATCACAATCCAGGAGCTGGGGATGCATCTGAGCATCAGGAGGGTGAGGGACAGGGGCAGGAGTGCCACCATGGTGGGACAGAGAGAGAAAGATACTTATTTTTAAGGTAACCTGTTTATAGTACTCTTTCCGACTCATGAAAGCATGACTTGTAGCTTCCACCTACTTTTCTCACAGTGTGAGTCATTAGTGACCACCAAGCCTTTCTCTGCACTGACCTAAACAATGAGCCATAAACCCAGCTCTCACCTACTCTCCCCACTCCTTCCTGTGAGCGGAAGGGAGCTGGACAGAGATTTATTTCACCACAGATAGAAACCGTGCCACCACCTCCCCCTCAGAAGGATGCTGTCCTGCAATGACTTCATTTTCAGCTGTCTTCTCCATTGTACATTCCAAGGGCATGGGGTGGGGCATGTGATCAACTTTGTGTTTTGAATGAATTCCCCTGGTAGTAGCATCAAGGATGGTTTTGAGATGGACAGGATAGGAGGTAGGAAGATCATTGAAGAGTCAGTTGCAGCAGATCAGAAAGAGAGCCTTGAACCAAGGGTGCAGCAATAGAAGCAGAGAGGAGGATGGGGAGTTGGGGACTGTTTGGTGTCTGGTGCAGCCCATGTGTCTGGTTCTAGTCTCTGGGAGGATGGTGGTGCCAGCTGCTGAGACAGAGAGAGAGGGTGAAGACCAGGGGTCTGGGGAGTTTGGCTTTGACCTATGAGTTTCAGATGTTTCCATTCAGATGGAAACGTCCAACAGTCAGTTGGATGTATAGGTCAGAATTTCTAACATGAACCACAGGCGGAGAAGCCTCCCAAGCTAAAGGCAGGTGGTCTGGGGCTGCCTGTTGCCAAAGAGTGTTCCCCGGGGGCCATCAACAGCTTGGGCTATTTGCTTGGGAAGACTTGGAGACTCTTCTGTTTTTCTAATTCTCATTTTGTCTGAGTCCTTGCCAGGAACCCCTGCTGTTTTTACTTAATGCCAGAGTTCCAAAACCAAAATTAGCAAACAGCCCAAGAGGCTGGGACCCAGAGAAGGAGCTGACAACCTCTCTCTATTGCCAACCCTAGAGACAAGGAAAGGATGGTGGAGACCTGCAACCAAGGCACAGAAGCTTTTGGAGCAAGCCCTGGCCATTCCAGAAGAGGGTCTTGGTCTCCCCAGGTTTTCTTGGTAGGTTCTGGAACCTCTGGAGGAACTGCAGAGGTGAGGAATTGAGGAGGGTTTGCAGAGAAAGACCTTCTTCTGTCTCCCAAGCAGCCATCCTGGTGGTGCTGTGGGGAGCGTCTGGCCTGAGCATAAGCTGCCCCCAGGACTCCGCCTTGGCCAGGACAAGACACTGCAACTTCTTTACTGACTCCCCCTCTGCAGCACTGTGCTCATCCAGGAGGGTTGTTTGAACTGAGACAGGCCCTAGGCGGCCTGCTTTCTCTCAGGGTCTGGACATGGCAACTTGGATCTTGGTTGTTTACCTAATCAAGTGTTAGATTATTTTTTCCCCTTTCCTGATTATAAGAAATTGCCAAATGTAATCAACTGTCTCACCCTCATCACTGTTCTCCAACTCAGAGCCAGAAAAAGTAAGACCTGGAGAAGGACCATCCCTGAGGCTAACAGCTAGTCCAGGGACCCCGTGTCCAGCCTCGTTTCTTGCCTTTCTCCCACCCAAACCCAACCTAGGGCTTCGTCTTCTCACTGGCTGCCCACTTACCCCACACATTCCTGCTCTTTCCCATCTCCCAGCCTGAGCTTCCACCGCCTCCTCGCCCAGGTCACCCTCCCCATTTCTTTACACCGACTGGGGTCTCACCCACCCTTCAAAGCTGAGCTTGGCCTCCGTTGCTTCCACCCCACAGTGATGAGCACCTCATCAACTCTTCAGACCAAAGGAGAGTGTGTCCCAGACCCTGCCCTCCAACAGCTTCTTGTGTAGGTGGATGCACGACATGGACTTTAAAAATGACAACTGCAGTTGGGAAGGGTAAGAGATTTCTCTTGGGTGTTTGGAGGAAAACCCCAAGTAGACCTAGCCCTTTACCTTCTTTGTTGCTTTCAGGAGCTCGCGCCTTTTAGCTCGTGGTCACCGCATGCCAGCCCATCTTCCCGCCTGGGTTGGGGCATGGGCTAGAGTTGGCCGCAAAGTTCTAGCTGCTTCCTGAGGTTGACGGGAAATGACAGCTTCTGATGTGTTAAGAGTTCCTTATCCGCTAGGGTTTGGGAGTGAGGTAAATCTGACATACATGGATTAGAACCCTGTAATTATCACCTAGAGAGGGTGAGCATCCTTCCTGAGCCTCAGGCCCTCATCTGTCAGATACCCACCTCATTGTGTGAAAAGATGAGGTGGGATCATCCACAGGAAGCATTTAGTATCTGGCACATGGTGGGTATGCAGCAGATCCAAGTGAGGATTACCGTGTTTAGTACAGCCCATCCCCACCCCAACCCTCACTGAGATATACACACCGTTCTGCACCCATCAGCTCTAAATAAATAGGGTTCTGAGGTGAGGTCTTTTCCTTGTGGCCAAGTTTTACAAATGCAGGCAGGAGAGAGGGCCAAGTTTCAGAGCCAGAGAGAGTGCAGAAATTACGAGTGATGCCTGTGACCTCACTGCCTACAGGAGGGTGGCCAGGAAGCCTGCTTTGTGAGCATGGCTGGTGCAGACAAAACTGGGGGAAAAGTTGCTCTCCTCCACTTTCTCTCCCTCCCATTCCACCCACCCCATCCAATCCCACTGCCACACACAACAGTTCTGGCCTCTCTGCCCCTCCATAAGAAATGTATGGACAAAGATGTCCAACCGCAGTTATTTATAAAATGAACCTCACTCATCAACTATTGGGGAACAACTTAACCACAGCACCAAAAAAAAAAAAATGTGATCGAAGCCTCTACAGATGTTAGAATGAATCAACGTGAAGATGAGAGTAGGGGAAATGCTTGTAAGCTAGTTCTAATTAAAATAAGCAGAGCACAAAATTGCTTATAAACACTCTGATTAGAACTAAGTTAAAAAACGTGCATTTCTCTGGCCAAAGGCTGGAGAGAGACACAGACAAATGAAAACAATTGTGTAAGAGGAGTAGGTAGGGTTATGCATTGGATCATTTTCTCTTTAAATTCCTTCAGCGTTACTGTAAATTTGTGTTAATAATGAAATTGTTTTACAAAATTAAGGTACCAATCCACTGCCCATGCCAAGGAAGTTCACGACAAGTTGATCAGAGCTTGTGGTTACCTTCCCCTAGTTACGTATTTGGATCTGAAAGATGTCCCTTGGGAAGGAGACCTCTTGAACCCAAGAGGAGACCCCAGGCAGTGAGGTCAGGGTGGGGCAGAGCGGGTCGAGGGGATCTGCTGCCCCAGCACCTGAGTGTCTCCTCACAGGGCTCGAGGATCCCAGGCGCTGCTGGCCACAGAGACAGCTGTGCATTTCTGGGCTCCTCCCATGGGTCGGGTACCCAGGAACAAAGAAGACAATGGGAGTTGGCACCATGAGGCGGCAGAGAGACCAGGATAAGTCCAGGGTAGGCATGGGTTACCAGGGCAGGAAGCAAGTCCCTGAGGTCCCAAACAATGAGGAGGGTTTTGACAGATGAAGAGGAGCTCTGGGCTGACTAAAGTGAGCTGGGTTGGCCCATGCTGGGAGGCCGGGTGCTCCACAAGAGAAAGCACGGACTTCACACCTGAGTTTAGATCCCAGCTCCGGCACTCACTACCCAGGTGATCTGGAGAGAGCTATTAACCTCCTCAAGCCCTAGTTTTCTTGTCTGTGAAATGGGCACTAATGATCCCTACTGGAGTATTCATTCTTCTGAGCATTAAGAGAAGCCAAAGAGATGCAGGTGCAGAGCCTGCACACGGGAGGCACTCAGTAAACACTGCTTTCCAGGATTTATTGTTGGTGCTAATGCTGTAGGAAAACCAGGGCAGTCTGTCTCCAAACCCATGGTGCTCCCACGGAACCACGTGATGGGAGGGACAGAAAGAGCACTGTGAGTCAGGGCAAGAGGTGTACAAGCTCCAGGCAGTTTCCAGGAGAGTGCAGGCTGAGTGCAGCTCAGATACCTCGGGGTCGGGCTCTTTCTTCTAGATTTTTACCCCACACTAGTTCATGTCTTATCATCACCGTCTGTTATCAGCCTCAGCCTGCAAAGAATGCTAAATCTCTTCCCACGGGGTTGGGTGATGTCTCTCCAAAGGACTTTGCCCTTTGGGTTTGACAAAGGTCAGGAGAGGGGAGGGTGGCCCCCATGCAAGCTCTCTAATCAAAGTCAAGGGTGCTCGCGCAACCTCTTGCCCAGCTGTGCCAACTTAACACCTAAACTGTGAAATGAATGGCTAGAGGGACTCTCCACGAGGGTCAACTGCCCTGTGTGATAGGAAGGGCGTTGCATTAGGATTCAGGGCCTGGAGCTAGATTCATGGCCTGGTCCCAGCGTGTATTACATGTCCTTGGGCAAATACCTTGACCTTTCTAGGCTGCAGGTTCTTTAAGGGCTACATGAGGGCTTTGGGCCTCATCAGTTCTCACCCCCATGCACATTACTACCACCTGGAGACCTGTCAAAATCAACCAAAAGGATGCCCAAGCCCCAGAGAGAGTCAGATTTCATTGTTTTGGGGTAAGGCTGAGGCATGGGGATTCTTTTTAATTCCCTAGATCACCTTTTCTCAAACTTGGCCACACATTCGAGTCCGCTGGGGCATTGTTTGTTTGCTTGTTCGCTTTTTATTGAAGTATGGTTGATTTAAAATATTGTGTGAGTATCAGGTGTACAGCATACTGGTTCAGTATTTTTGCAAATTATGTTCCATTAGAGGTTATTACAAAGTAATGGATATAATTCCATGTGCTGTACAGTATATCCTGTTACTTATCTGTTTTATATACAGTAGTTTGTCTGTTGATCCCATTCCCATAATTTGTCCCTCTGCACTTTCCCTTTGGTAACCACAAGTTTGTTTTCTGTCCACACTCATTTGTATTATTTTTTTAGACTCCACATGTAAGGCTATCATACAATAGTTGTCTTTCTCTGTCTGACATTTCACTAAGCACAATATTCTCTAGGTCTATCCACGTTACTGGGGCATTTTAAAGACTGCTGATGCCTGGGTCCCGCCTCCGGCAATTCTGACAGTTGTTATGGGGTGACGCCTGGGCATTGGCAGGTTTCAAAGCTCCCCAGGTGATCCTAATGTGCAGAAAAGCACATCTCACCTGGAGGCCTCTCTGCAGACTTGCATCACACTGGCTGGTGATGCTTTCTTGACTTTGTCAGACTTTCACTTCTGCTCAGATAGAGGCACCTGGAGAGCCCAATGGAACCTCAAGGCCAAGAGTGTCAGGGTCACAGGACTAGCAGTGCTGCCCTCTCTGGCTATCCTGGGCCACTTCAAGGTAACCTCATTCTGGGAGTCCCCGTGCTGGCTCCGTGGTACCAGGGCAGCCCGGCGGTGCCTGCCCCGCTCCTGCTTTGCCTTCCTCCCATCCCCCGTGAAGGCATCACTTGGTCCCCCTGTCCCCTGCAGATGGCTGCTGAGGCTTCTCCACACGGTGCCTCGTCCTAGGGGGTGGGGGTTTGCACCTCAGCTTCAAGCAGGCCTGACCTCCGGGTCTGACAGAGCACTTAGGGAAATCACTCCATCCCTTGTGTCCCTGGCCTTCCTGCTGGGATTCTTCAGAGGTACTCAAAGCCGCCCCTCTCCTTTGGACACCCACCCCAAGCCCTGCCTTCCACCTGTCCTCCTTTAGGACGAGTTCTCCTCTTGGGGGGACCCACAGTGCCTCCTAGAAATGGGCCCCAGCAGACGCCCGCACCGGAATCCTGGGACCCACATGTACTGCTGGCAACCGGGTGCACTCAAGACAGGAAGGTAAGCTGGAGAGTGACATCTGCTTTCCTTTGTAGAAAGAAATATGGAAAATTTAAAATTCATTTGTCATCCCTGGGCACAGTCAGGCTCTTGAGCGTCAAGATTTGAGCAGCAAGAGAGATGAGGTGTCAACTCCACAACAGCCAGCTTTAGCTGTTAGCGCTTCATAATTTGAAAGTGAATTCTCTCGTGTTTTCTCACAGATTCACGACGAGCCTGTGAGGCAGGAGTTGTTATTGTCCTCATTTCACAGATGAGTAAAGGGAGGCTCAGAAAGGTTAGGTGATTTGCCCAGGGTTGCACAGCTAGGACAAAGAATTCGAATCTAGATGTTTTGGCTCCAAACTACTGGCTACGTCAAGCTGCTGACAGCTTTTTTAAAACTATGAAGTGTTACACACATGTCAGGCATTAATAATTATTATCACTTCCACCACGTGGAGCTTGGCGTGAAGCCCCCGTGCAGCCTGCCTTTCAGCCCTGCTGCACTACACCGGCTCCCCTTTCCACTCCCTGTCTTGAGCTGGCCCTCGATGAAGAGCTGCCGTCAGGAGTGGGTAGAGCTATCTTGAGACTCTCCCCACTGAGGCTCCAGGCTCCCTGTGAAACCTGAATCGCCACCTAGTTTCACATAAATCCTTGTACTGTCTGACTGTTCTGACTCCAAGTGTGTAAAGAGACATCGAGGTCTGCCTCCACTGCTCCAGAAGCAACGCTCAGGGAGTGGGACACATGTGGAATGGAGGAGGGCAGCCTGTCCATTGCGACTAGTGATGCTTGGAGGTGACAGGCCCTGGGTGGATGCCCCCGCAGGCATCTCAATGGCTCAGAGCCACTCAGGCTTCTCCAGGCACAGCTTTAGTGCTTCCCCCAAGGTTCAATTTTGCTGGGACGTGAATTCCTGCATTTTAAGTGTTGGGAGGGATGGGGTGATGCTGAAGACAGGGAGGGGAAAGTGGGGGAAGGTTCTGAGGTTTGGGGAAGTCAAATATTCCCTAGGAAACATTTCAGTGTATTAAAGGCTGGGAAACATATGGATTGAATTTTCCCAAAGAATACACAAAGATTTAAAAATTAAAGGACAAGGGTGGGGGCTGGATTTTTTTTTCTGGATGATTGGATGTTTTTCCTCAAATTTTGGGGAATTTTACTGGCAGCCAAACCACTTAAAACATCCTGAGATATTAACCAGACATGGAGTCATCCAGGTGACCTATGACCCAGCAAGGCAGGTTAGCAAGCTGTCTGTCCCTTCCTGTTTCCGAACACACATTCCTGTCTCACTCCACATCTAGAAGCTGCAGGAATATAAGGAGAGGATGGCTGCAGGTATCCCCACAGCCAGTTGGCACGTTTTGACTGTGCTCGGCAGGGGCTGGGTGCATCCACTGTAAACTCCACAATGGTGACTAATGAAAGTCATACATTAACCAGTGGGTCTGGC
Source organism: Camelus dromedarius (assembly GCF_036321535.1). Lineage (NCBI taxonomy): Eukaryota > Metazoa > Chordata > Mammalia > Artiodactyla > Camelidae > Camelus > Camelus dromedarius. The sequence continues at coordinate 25,283,429 of NC_087461.1, read as the reverse complement.
CTGAACCTCTCCATGCTGCAGTTTCCCCATCTGACAAGTGGGATAATAGCATTTATTTCATATTTAATTATTGGGAATTAAATGGATAAGTACATGTAAAATGCTTAGATCTACGCCTTGCAAACTTTAAGTGGCTCTCAAAAAATAATTCTAATAATAAGTATTATTATTATAATACATGATATATATATCAATACTAGAGTGGAGTTCTTTAACTGAGGACTTTATGAAGGCAACCAAAGGATTCATTGACTATTTATTTATTAAATATTTATAGAGGGCCTACTGTATCAGTCAAGATCAGCTAGGTTATGCTGCAGTAACAAACATCCCTATTATCTCAATGACTCAAAACAACAAAGTGTCTTTCTTGCCAATGCTATTGTGCATGTCAAGTTGCAGGGGCTCTACTCCACCCAGTCCTGACTAAGAGATGGGGCAAACAAACAGGCTGAAGAGGCCAAGTCACACACTGGCTCTTAGTGTCCCTTCTGGAAGTAGCACATGTCACTCAGGAGAGTGGGGAGAATGTGGTCCTACCCTGTGCAGAAGGGGCAGAACAGGAAGTGGCAGCAGAGATTACTAAGGGATCCAATGAACCAGCCACTGCTCTGGATGCTTGGGATACAGCAGTGAATGAAACAGACCAAAATCCCTGTCCTCAGAGACCTTACCTTCTGGCGAAGGGAGAAAGACTATAAACATAATGAATTGAGGGCTGCAGTTTTAAATAGGGTGGTCAGGGTAGGCTTTCTTGAGAAAATGACACCTGAGCAAAGACCTGAAGGAAGTGAGGGAGTGAGCCACACCGGTATCTGGAGGAAGAATGTTGTAAATGGAGGGGACAGCCTGTGCAAAGCCCAAAGCCTGGTGTGTTTCAGGAAGAGCAAGGAGGTGGGCGGGGCCTGGGTGGAGTGAGCGAGGAGAGGGTGAGGAGCGGAGCTGAGAGAGGAGGGTGGGGCCAGACTCCATGGGGCTTCCTAGGGGAGGACTTCGGCTTCTACCCTGGTGGGAAGAGGAGTGACTGGAGAGTTCTGATCTAAGGTTGAAAATGGTAACTGTGTGGAGAGTCAACGGGGAAGCAGGGAGGCAGGTCAGGAGAGAATGGCAGCTCTAGCCACCCTCCATAATAAGAACACACACGACCCACGACTTCTGGACAAGTGTGCTTTCCCCCTGAAATGGCTGCACTTGGCCAGCCCTGCTGGTCTGTGCAAACCAGGCCCTCTGTAGCCACAATCTTGGGCCAATGAGCTCTGGCTGCGGGGTCAGGGTCCCTTCTGTGGTGGTCATGTAAAGCCTGGAGCAATGTTAGTTTAAAACATTTGGAAAGAAGTATCTCTTCTTGTTTGTGCTTCCCACCTTTAAATTAGGTTCCGCACCCTAAAAAAATTCTCTCCTCCCTCCTGGCATCCTTACCTTCTATTCTCAGCAACAGAGGCGCAGGACCTAAGTAACCTGTATATGTCAGTTTAGGTCTGCCCCAATCCCTGCCCACCCCCCTTGATAAAATTCCATTAATAAACCCTTTCTAAGAACTTCTGTTGTGCCAGCTACCAACCCATCTATATTAGTCAGCTTGGGCTGCCATAGCAAAATAATGCAGTCTGGGTGGCTGGAACAATGGAGGTTTTATCTTCTCACAGTTCTGTAGACTGAAAGTCCAAGATCAGTGTGCCAGCAGGCGAGGTTCTGGTGGGAACCCTCATCCTGGCTTATAGCAGCTTCTCACTGTGTCCCCGTGTGGTGAAGAGAGAGAGCTACCTGGTGTTTCTTCCTCTTCTCAGAAGGGCACTAATCCCATTGTGAGAGTCCCAGACTCATGACCTTTTCTGAATCTAATTATCTCTCAAAGACCCCACATCTCCACATACTGTTACCTTCATGGTTAGGGCTTCAACATATGAATTTCAGGGAAACAAACATTCAGTCCATAACACTATCTAACCAGGTTATCACCTGGGTGATCATTTGTAATGAGAGTCTTTATTAAGGTCTATGTTTCTATCCAGAGTATAATATCTCCCTGATCCTCCAGTCTGGTGACCACACTATTAAGGAAGTGAGGCCATTTCTTCTTTTCCAGTCTTACAAATTGTGTATTTAATAATCTTTTCAAGGGGATTTTCCAAGTTTCAGGTAGGCTGGTTTTGGAATCTACCTCTTTTCCCATTTTTAAAAATTTGGTTCAAAATACACCAATTTCCTGACACCTTCCACCTTTTGCAAGATGTCTCACAGAGGACCAACCAACCAAGCAGAATTTGGGCATATTCTTTGCAGATTCTGTCCATGCTCTGGGATGTATCTGAACTAGGTTAAATGTGCCAGAAACTCCCTTTCTTGTGTAACTGAATAATTTCTTGTTAATTCCTCCTTTAAATGTCCTGGCCCCAAGATTGATGATGGTAGCTGGGTCCTTATGTGTTCCCTCCCATGGGGGGAGTTCTGTACAATGAGGCCAAAAATAGAAGCACTCACTTGGCTGTCTGTTCCTGGCATTGGTTCAAGAGATTATGAGAAATATTTTTAATAGTTATTGCAGGAGTAAGGGACAAAATCCCCCAAGGCAAAGGAAAAAATAGTCATGAATCAGGGTGGGAAGGAGCAGGACTGAGCAGTGCTGAGGAATTGGTGAGACCTGGGTCAGTGGTTGCATGCACCCTTGGAGAAGGTAAGGCACAGGTACCAGGGTGCCCCATCTCATCAATGATTTTCCCACCCTACACGTGGCATTAAAACAGAGAAACCCTTCACGGGATCACTCTGAATTCACACAAGGAGGATGTCAACCACAACCATTCTGGCTTGGAGCTGTGTGACCTTGGGGAAGATCCTGAATCTCTCTGGGTCTCAGTTTCTTCATCTGTACAATGGAGATGTTAGTATTACTTGTCTCAGGATTGTTATGAGGATTAAGTGAGTTCACATGTGTAAATACTTGGAGCAGTACCTGACAGGTAGGATTGTGGTGGTGATGATGATTGATGGTTCAGAGGTCCATCCCCTGAATTTTGGGGAGGAGACTTGTAATAATTTAAATTATGTTTCCTGCAAAGCAGGCAGGACAGGAACTTGCCAATTTGAAGAAAACAGAAAGTGTGACCTTTCATGCACGCTTGAATTCATGAACCAAAATTCTCCTCTGCTACACTACCTCATTCCATGTCATGTTGCAATGTCCTCTTAAAATTGTTTGTTTTCCCCTTTATGGAGCAGATAGCATCTGAGTGGGTTCTGACAGCCACTAACATTTACCACCAAGTAGTGTGGGTCTATCCCCTTTTTATTAATCTTGCTTATTCTTCCAAACAAAATTAAAACAACTGTGGCAGACAGAATGGTCCCCCCAAGATGCTCACATCCTAAACCCCAGTGTCTGTGAATGTGTTGTTACCTGGGAAAGAGGATACAGATCGAATTAAGGAATGTAAGGTTGCAGATGGAATTAAGGTTGCTAATCAGCTGCCCTTAAAATAGGGAGATTACCCTGGATTATCCTGGTGGGCCAAGGGAGTCACAAATGTCCTTAGAATTGGAAAAAGGAGACAATAGATGGTGATAAAAGAGATGGCAGCATGAGGGAGACATGCCCCATATTACTGGTTCTGACGATGGCAGAAGGGGCCACTAGCCAAGGACTGTGGGCACCTCTAGAAGCTAGAAAAGATGAAGAAACAGATTCTTCCCTAGTGCCTCCAGAAGGAATGCAGACCTGCCCACACCTTGACTGAGACTCACGTTAGACTTCTGAGCTCCAGAATTGTAAGATTATGAATTTGTGTTGTTGCTTTTTGTTGTTGTTTGTTTCGGGTTTTTTTTTTGGGGGGGGCACATAATTAGGTTTATTTATTTGTTCATTTTTAATGGAAGTACTGGGGGTTGAACCCAGGACCTCGTGCATGCTAAGCACTACACTCTACTACTGAGCTGTTCCTTCCCTCTCTGAATTTGTGTTGTTTTAAGCCACTAAATTTGTAGGAATTTGTTATAGCTGCAAAAGGAAACAAATGGAGCCACAAGCAACTACAGTAAATCAAAAACCAAACAAAACCACTCGTTTTTGCAAAGCTCGGCTTTAGATTTCCTGACACTCTTCACAAAGTTCTTGCTCTTCTCTTGAGTTTGTCCTTGTTTCTCTGCCCATCATCCAGGACCAACACATGTTCCTCCACGTTAAGAGCTTTTTAAAGAAAATCCCGTTCCATTTATTTAGAGGTGTTCTTCTTCACGGAGGTTATTCCTGGTTCTGCTCTCGGAACCTTCTCTTCTGGAGCCTCCTGCTCCCCTTGCGTCATGTACTTTTTCATGTCCCTGGGCTCATGCCTGTGTTTCCTCTGGACTTTCTGAAATTCTTTCCTAAGGCCTGATCCACAGCACTGACTAGTTAAGACCCTGTGCCAGGTGCTGAAGACCCCAAGATACAAAGCCACTCACCTACACATCACTCGTAATCTATTGGCTGGGACCATGTGAAACTGGCATCTCTTTTAAAATCTAAAAATGTCAAGATGAGAAATAATCCCATACGTTTCAGCCTATGGAAAGAGAAGGCACGTGAATAAGTACAAGTATGAGGAACACACAGCAGGAAGCAGAAACAAGGGGAAGAGGAGTCAGGGCAGAGCAGGGGGAGTAAGCAGTTCTGTGACGAAAGTGAAAGCCAGCCCCGTCAGGGAGAGCACCAGGGACCGTGTTAGACTGGGCGGCCGGGGAAGGTGATGGCTCTGCCCTGGCGCTGTGGAGACTCAGCGAGGTGGGAAGACTTCAAGAGGACAGGACCCACAGACTCTGTGGTTTGGGGAGGTTGGAGGGGGCCAGTCCAGGAGGCCAGTCCACATGGGTTGGATGTGGCCTAGAGGAAGCCCATGACAGTGGGTTGGGGAGGAGTGGGAGTGTTTGGGATACAGAAGGCAGGACTTTCTGGTGAATGAGTAGGTGGGGGACAGACAGGGGAGGGAGAGGGGGACAGCAGGGATGAGTCTGGGCTCAGGTTAGGGGACCGGACGGCTGTGCCGTTCCTCAAGATGAGGAACCCAAGAAGAGGGGCAGATTGGGCAGAGACGTGGTTAGAGGAGAATGGAGGAGGTCATAAACTCCAGTCCTGGAAATGCTAAGCATGGCAGCCAGTCTGTAAAAATGGCCCTCAGTGACCCTCTCCACCTCCCAGTGTCCACACCCTTGTGTAGGGCCCTCCTCTTGAACCCAGGCTGGGCCTGCGACTCTCTTTAACCAATGGGATGTGCTGGAAAGGACTCTGTGTCAGGTCATGGCCAGAGCCACAAGAAAGCCTGGCAGCTCCTGCCTTTGCATCTTTGGGAGCCCTGCACCACCATGGAAGAGGTCTGGCTACCCTGCTGGAGTGACCATGTGGAGAGGCCACTCAGGGAGGAGGAGGCCCTGAGTCTACAAGGAGAATGAGAGGCCCCGTCATCCCAGGTCCCAGCTGAGCCCTGCTTCCAGATGCCCTCCCTAGAGTGTCAACCATGTGAGTGAGCCCCAGCCAAGCCCCAGATGACTGCAGCCCAGCTAACATCACATGGGGAAAAAAATACCTCCCAGGCAGGCCCAGGGAACCCACAGAATCATGAGAGATAATCAACTGGGTTTTTGTTGGAGTTTTTTTGGTGGGGGGTAGTATATAAACTTTCTAAAAATTATAGTAAAATATACATTACATAAAAAGGGTTAAGATGATAAGTGTCAAGTTCAGTGGCATTAAGTACCTTCACATTGTTGGGTGACCATCACCACCATCCGTCCAGAGAACTCTTTTCACTTTCCCAGACTAATGCCCTGCACCCACTAAACAGTAACTCTCTGTTGCCCCCTCACCCCAGCCCGTGGCAGCCACCATTCTACTTTCTGTCTCTATGAATCTGACTACTGTAAGTAGCTCATTCAAGTAGAATCACACAGTGTTCGTCCTTTTGTGACTGGCTTATTTCACCTACCATATTGTCTTTAAGCATCATCTATGGTATAATATGTCAGAATTTCCTTCCTTTTTAAGGTTAAATAATATTCTATTGTGTGTATGTATATACCTTGTCTTATTTATCCATTCATCCATTGATGGACACTTGCATTGCTTCCATCCTTGGGATACTGTGCATAATACTGCTATAAACAGGAGTGTACAAATATCTCTTCAAGTTTTCAATTCTTTGGGGTATAAACCCAGAAGTGGAATTTCTAGATCATTTAGTAATTCTGTCTTTAATTTTTTGAGGAACTGCCATACTGTTTTCCAGAGTGGCTGAACCATTTTACATACCAACCAAAAGTGCACAAGCATCCCAATTTCTCAACATCCTCATCGACACTTACTGTTTTCTGTTTTTTAGGTTTTCTGTGTTGTTTATTTTGAGAGTAGGCACCTCAGTGGTTGTGAGGTGTTATCTCACCATTGTAAAGGGTTCTTAAGCCACTGTCTTCTGGGCTGGTTTCTTATGCAGCAGTGGAAAAACATGTTGAGAATTTCCCCAACGCTATTGTCAGAACAATTAGACACCCTCCTCCCTTGGTTTAATGTAACACTTTGGGGTTGTCTCCATGGGTGACTTGTGTAGGAAATACCTGGAACTCCTCCTTCAAGGTAGAAGGGTTTAAGGCCATGGCTGACCACCCTCACTTACCCTCATACACATACCCTCCAGGCCTTGTATATTTCTTCACATGTTCACATATAAGTCTAACTTCTCACTGCCTCCCACATTCACATGCTCAAGTACAAGATCAGACCCTATTGACACAAGTTGTAATGAAGCACACCAAGGTCAGCCAAGGGCAATCTGTCTAGTTGCCCTGGAGCCCACAGCAAGCCTGCAAGCTGGGGGGAAGAGGTGCCAGACAGGTGAAAACAGAAGGGAAGGTCCTGGGTGCTGGAATCCCTTGGGGAGCTTCCACAAAGCTCTATATTCAGGGCTCTTCTCATGACAATTAAACCAGAAACTCTGGGTGTGGGACCCAGGCATCCACATTTACTGGTGGCTCCTATATGCAGCCAAGTTTGAAAACCAAAGCTCTTCATCCATCACCAAACACAGGCCTGTAGAGAAGATGCTTTTTTTTTTAATTGGGGTAAAATTCATATAACATAAAATTAAGCATATCAAAGTGTACAACACAGTGGCGTTTAGTACCTTCACAATGCTCAGCAACAGTCACCTCTATCTGGATCGTTTTCATCACCTCAAAAGGAAAGCCTGTACACACTAAGCAGCATTCCCCCCAGCCCCTGGCCACCACTAATCTGCTGTTTCTCCCCAAGCCATGTCCTCTGCTTGAGGGAGCTTCTGTCCATGTTCACCTGGCGATACTGAAGACTAGCCACAGTGCCCACTCTTCAGAGTGGAGCGAACCACTCCCACATCCATTTTCCCATGAAACCTCGAGCACACGTCCTGTTATTTATCCAATTTACCAGGGCTAGTTTGCGGGTCTGTCTTCTCACATTCACACTGGAAATTCCCCTACAGAAGAGTCAGATCTGCACTGGAAACAGTACCAAGGGCACCACTAAATAGAATATTTACCAGCCAAAAAAAATCTGCTGATTCTGTGGATTTACCTAATCTGGATATTTCATATAAATGGGACCATATGATAAGTGACCTTTGCTTTTGGCTTCTTTTACTTACCATAGGTTTACCATGTTGCAGCATGTATTCATTCCTTCTTACAGCTGAATAATATTCCACTGCATTTTCTTTGTCTATGCATTTGTTGAAGGATATTTGGCTTGTTTCCACCTTTTGGCTACTGTGAATAGTGCTGCTATGAACATTCACATACAAGTTTTTATTTGAGTATCTGTTTTTGATTCTTTGGGGGGTATATATCTAACGGTGGAATTCCTGGGTTATATAGTAATTCTGTGTTTAACTTTCTGATGAACTGCTAAACTGTCTTCCACAGCAGCTGCACGATTTTATATTCCCACCAACAAAGTATGAGGGTTCTGATTTCTCCACATCCTCGTCAGCACTTGTTATTTTTCATTTTTCTCTTTTATTGTTACAGCCATTCCAGTAGGTGCGGAGTGGTGGCTCGTTGTGGCTTTAACTTTCATTTCCCCAGTGACTGACGATGTTGAGCATCTTCTCACGTGCTTGTTGACCATTTGTCTATCTTTGCAGAAAGGTCTGTTCAAGACCCAGATATTTGATATCCCCCAATCCTCACAATACCACTGACAGAAAAGGATTGTCCATGTTTTTATAGATGAAGAAATGGAGACTTAGAGAGGTTAGACTGCCCCAAATCCAGCTGGTGATGGAAAACAAGGTCTGCCTGACCCTGAAATTCACACCATACATGCCCTAAACATCCAAGTGTGCAGATGCTAAAGCCAAGTGAGAACTGCGGTCAAAGAGCTGCAGGCTGTGGAGGAAGGGTGAACACAAAAAACTGGAGCCCCCAGGAGGTCTTCAGGCGGGAAGTGGGGAGTGGTTTCACATGGGTTTCAGTGACAGACAAAGACACAGAGCATAAGAGACAGGGCACAACACTGCAGGGCTACTTGAGTTTCATGCCCTGGGCTCCCTTGTGTCCCAGGAACTCTCCAAGCTTGGCCCCAATTCTGCTCTGTCTATGGATTCTGGGACAGACTCAGACAGACCCAGCCTCACCCAGGGTCACACAAATGGAAGCCGTAAGTCAGAGCTCCGGCCCGGGCAGCCACTGCAGCTGCAGGAAGTCTGGAGGTGTGAGCTGACATTTCTGATAAACATCCAGCTTCATCAGAACCCAGTGCCAGAAAACGGCTTCATGTGTGTGTGCGTGTGTGTATGCTTGTGTGTACATGGACTCTGGTGTGGACCCTTTAAGAATCCAGCCTCTCCCTAAGAGGTACAAAGCAAGACTAGGATGGGGGGCCATGAGGCAGGAGGAGCTCTGATGATCGGAGGCTGGGGAGAAAGGAGGACCAGAGCTGCCCTCAGGAGCTGGCAAGCAGCCTTCAACTCTGGAAATGATGCTGAAATATTTAAGCCTCTCTCTCCTGGGGTTTCCTGTTTCCTATTTGGTGTCTGGTTTCCAGGCAACATACTTATACCGCCAAACTTCTGAAATGTACAGGTCTCCAAGTGTCCTTCTTACTCTGAAGCTCACATCTGTAATGAGTTTCCCAGGGCAGCCCGTCCATTCTGCTCCCTCCAGAGGACAAGAGCATCTGAAGATGCCTGATGTGTGAGGGGGTACGTGTGAGAGTTTCCCCCTCATTGTAAGTTCCTCCAGTTTAATAAATCCTGCAAAGTCGTTTTGGCTGAATCTGGTGTGGGGGTGAGGCAGGAGATTTAGGGTTTGATTTAGTAGAGAACTGAGTCTTGGCAGGCGCCCAGCAGCATGGAAGGAAGGTGAGGGAATAGCGCCCTGACCTGCCGGTGCGCTGCTTGCTGGATTCTTGTCTCTCACGAAGAGCACGGGGGCTGCTTCTGCTTTTGCTAACTCTGCTGGGCTTCAGGAGACTTGAGAAGCCTTTTCTGTGATGCATGGAGAACTGCTTTCTGAGTGCAGGGAGCCTGGTGGGGTTGCAGTAGAAAAGAGGGGGGCAGAAGTTTGGGGGATTGCCATTAGCTTTTGTTGTTAGCACAAAATACAGGATATGTGTATTCTCAGCTTAAATAGTACTTCAAGGCTGATCACAGAAAACCAGAGTCCTCTGCCACCCCTTCCCCCTCTGAGCCCCAACTCCAGGGCAGCCACCTTTATTTCCTGTAGCTTTTTTTTTTAAAATTTACCTCCATATTTAAAAGGCTAGTTTTTACTTTTTTTTTTTTTCTGGTGGGGGGTGGTAATTAGGTTTATTTATTTAATTTTTTTTTTTTAATGGAAGTACTGGGGATTGAGCCCAGGACCTCATGCATGCTAAGCACGCACTCTACCACTGAGCTATATCCTTCCCCCTTAAAGGCTATTTTTAAATTCATTTTTCATTTTAGACATTCTTTACTGACTTCTGCTACAAAAGATAAAGAATTCTCTCTCTTATACACCCCTCCCCCCCCCGTACATACACACATTTCCACTCTCCCACCTCACAGGAAGTTGTGTGGCGACATTTAAAAATCGATACTGAGTGTTTGTATTATGACTAAGTAGACACTGTTCCCAGCTGAGGCTCCTGGTGCCAGATGACACTTTTCCTTCCTGTACAGTGTCCCCCCACCCCTGCCCTGACCCCACATCAAGAACTGCCTTTTCTGTTTGCTTTCTTCTCTGTGTACCTGCCTTTCATTTTTTCACCTCAAAACCTCTGTATCTGTGATCTGATACCCAGGTAATGGGCCATGTTGGGTTTTGCTCTGAGACAGCTGTCCCCCAGCTCCCAGCCTCCTGGGCCTGAGAGACCACAGGGATGTCATCCAGGAGATTCCCCATCCCACCCTCCCGAGTTTCTTGCACCCCCAGCTTCCTCTTTCTTGGTTTACTGCCTCATTTTGGTGGAGCTCCTGCTCCAGGAGCTTCCTGAGACAGGGGTGCGTGGGAGGTAAATCGTTTTAAAGCCAACAGGTTTGAAATGCCTTTAGTCTGTCCTCCCAAGAGTAAGGGTTTGGCTGGAAGTAGAAGCTGGAAGGCATTTCGCCCATTATTTTGAAGGCATCCTTTCCTTGTCTTCTGGTTCCCACCGCTGCTGGTGGGAAACCTCATCCCCTTCTCACTGTTGATCTTGGTGTGAAACTGTTTCTCTACACCACCAGCTGATAGGATCATCTCTTTATTCTGATGTTCTGACAATTCAAGACTAAGTACCTTGGGGTGGCTGTATTTTCATTCTTCTTGCTGGTGCCCTGTGGGACCTGTCACACTGGTGACTTACGGCTTCAGTGCTGAATATGTCCCTTGTATTAATTCATTGATAATATCCTCCTCAATTTCCTCTGGCCTCTGCCACTGAAATTTGTCTAGTGTATGATATCTGACCAGCTTACCTTCCATATCTCCGTCTTTTTGTTCTACTTTCTGAGAGATTTTCACAAATTTATGTTCCATCCCTCCTACTGAATTTATTTTTGACTGTCATATTTCTAAGAACTATTTCTTGTTCTCTGGGGGTGTGTATCTACATAAATGGCATCCTCTTTCTTTATGTCCTGGTCTTTCTGAGGATGAATTTAATTGTTTAAGGTTTCTTCTGCATCTTACATTATCTTTGTTTGCTGAACTCTTTATTTCCGTTTACCTTTGTTTGCTTGTTTTGTCTCCATCTTTAACATTGGCAGTTGTCTGGTATGGATAAAAAATACATAAACCCAAACTGGGAAACATAAATAAGCCTCTGTTTAAAAATAAAATACAATATACATATATAGTATTTTATTTATATATATACATATATATACATATACACACACACACACACACATATACACATATACTCTCTGCTTAAGGAAAAAAATAATCTGAGTTTTTTCAATAAAATGCTTTGCGAGGTAAACCCACCGGTATCAAATTAAAAATCCCAAATCAGATTGCATTTTGCAGTACACTCTATTTTCTGTTCTTTAAAAACTCCTGAAACCCAAGGAATAAAAAATAAGAAACTTTATTTGCATTGAAACTGGTTTTTAATATGAGAAATGCATAGAAAACACCTCCTGTTCTTGAATTAGTCATCATATTTGTGAAACATTATTTCGACAATTATGTTCATCATAAATCTACGGTCATGTGAATAATATTAATGGCTTGAAGTTCGTGTGAACCTTTTTTCATAAAAAGCGTGGTTTGGGAAACTCAGTGCAAACTCCTAGCAGGTGACAATAGTCCCGCTTGTCCTCTTCCTGGCGCAAGAGCAGCAGTCCTTTTAAATATGCGCAGGAAGACCTCGCTTTGTCGTGCTTGGCAGATACTGAGGTTTTCATAGATGGAAGGTTTGTGGCAACCCTGCACTGTCAGGTGATGGTTGGCATTTTTTAGCAATAATTTTTTAATTACGGTGTGTATATTGTTTTTAAGTCACAATGCTGTTGCACACTTCATAGACTACAGGGTAGTAGAAACGTAGCTGTTATATGCGCTGGGAAATCAAATCCTCCATGTGACTTGCTTTACTGCAATATTTGCTTTACTATGGTGGTCTGGAAGTCAACCTGCAACCTCCCTGAGGGATGCCTGGGGACTGTTTTCTGAGCGTTTTCCCTAAAACTGGAACACAAGGCAGAGTTTGTGTTTGTTGGCTTACTAAAGATACTCTCCCACTCTGGGGACCCTGGGTGGGCTGTCTGGGGGTGGTTGAGTGGGGACTCTCTGAGCCAGTGTGGGGACCAGATATAGGACCCACTGGCATTCTCTACAGAGTGACCAGGCTGAGACCTGCTTGTTTTGGGGGGAGGACCCAGATTTCAATCATGTAGGTCTTTTCTCTTGGACTGGCCACTTTTTCCAAAGAGGAATCCTCCAACTGCCTACCTGGAAGCACCTCCAGTTGCCAGGCTGGTCAGCTCAGAGTGGGGTCTCAGGGCACAGTCTGGGGTCTGGCACTCAACTGCTTGACTTCAGTGGATGTCTTTCTCCCAGTCCACTGGGCCTGGTGACCTGGAAACTGGTCTGTCTGGTCTGTTTCTACAGTGAATAATCTTCCCATCTCCCGTAAGGGTGAGGGCAGGAGAGGGGGGTCCCACCTTTCCCTGTGTTCTCCGCCCCTTCTCGTCCCCTCCTTCTGAGTGAGTCGGTGCCTCCTGCAGCCTCCCATGCTTCTCCTTATTCTGTCTTCTAAACAGTTGTTGACATCTCTAATCTTCGTCCTTGGCAGTTGACACCTTTTTTTTTTAATGTCTTAATAAAACTTTGTAAATGGAGTTTGGGGAAGAAGGAACGATATACATATGTTTTCAATTCTTGTTTCACCAAAAGTTCTTATTTTTCTCTTGCAATGACCAGAAATTGGGCCCATCAGGTGCCAGCCCCTTCACAAATGCTTCCCCAACTACTCGTTCATTTGCTTATCTATTCATTTATTTAACCAGTATTTTTTTTAGTACCCCAGCCTCAGAGCCTGGGGGAACACTCTTGTAAACAGATCAGTTAGAGGCCAGCCTGATAAGGCTTGTACTTGACATATTCAGGACTCAAATCAGGGTTTCTGAATCAGACCCAGAGCTCTTTCCACATGAGAAGCCAAGTTAAAGGATCGTGTTCCCTGGGTCCTCCGTATCCGTGTGTTCCACGTCTGCGGATTCAACCAACTTTGGATAAAAATGTATGTATGTTTATTAAATTTCCAAAAAGCAAAACTTGAATTTGCAGCGTGATGGCAACTATCTCCATAGCATTTACACTCTATTTACAACTAATTTGTCTAGCCTTTACATAGCATGGGGTATGATAAATCATACAGAGATGATGTAAAATATATAAGAGGGTTGGTGTAGGCTATATGCAAATATGCCATCACTTTATATAAGGGACTTGGTCAGGGAATTTTGGTACCCTGGGGGTCCTGGAGCCAATCCCCGGTGGATACCTAGGGACGAGGGATGATTGTACTGTCTTCCAAAGCCTGACCTGGGCAGGACAAAAAATTTTATTTCCCTGGGGAGAAAGTGAACGCTCCCCTCTGCAGGGCTGGAGGCAGTGGGGAGCCTGGGAGTCATGCACGAGGAAATGGTGGGTCATCTGTTGTGGATGCTCCAGCAATGCAAGGTTGCTGGACAACCTCTGAGATCCCTTCTGATTCTCAGTCCCTTCAGTGCAACCCACCAAGCCAAACACAAATCATGTGCCCTGGGCTGAGATCTCCACCTGGAATGATGTCTACCAGCAGCCACTGCGTGAACCTCACAGTTCTCCCAGCCAGTGTCCTGGTCCTTAGAACTCCATTTGCCCAGTCCCCTAACTCAAAATTGGATCCTCACTGAGGATGGAATAGTGTTTCCAAATTCTTGACAGATATTTAACTTCAGGATTAAGGAACGAGAAATTGAAGTCCTGGGAATTCTTGGAAGTTCTCCAAATCATAAGTTATTCTTAAAACACTTTCAATGTTCTTTATACGCCTTACTCATTATTACGTATGTCTAAAATTTTTAGTTTAATATATAAGAACTGTTAAGTTTAGTGGTATTCATAAAGAACACTGGCAATAGTGAATATTCAAACACAGGAAGACAACAGCGAATGTTGTTGGGTGGGATTCAGATGATGGAACATGCGGATCTCCCACAAGGTGAACAGCACTACATTGTGTGCCAGTTTAGGGACTTATTTTGCTTTCAAAACTTGTTATTTCTTGGAACACCACTCATAGGATTTGAAAAAGTTATACTAAGTGTATAAACCTATTAATATTTATTTTCAACAATAACTCAAGCACCAGACGGGGCCACAAACACATAGTCATGCTATTGCAACAGTCTTAAACAAGACTGATTATATGGTGACCATGTCTCTCCTATGGGTTCCCATCCCTGGTTGCCCAAAAACGTCGACCTTAACCTTCAAGTAGGAGTTGTCAGCGCTTTCTGCTTCTGATTCACTTGATGTCAGTGGCATCCTTCAAACCAATCATGTCTCTGTGTTGATTGTTAAGCTTCGATTCCCACAGGAGAATTATAATATGTTTTCCTGTTTTCCCAATTGATTTTTCTCAAGATTCAATATTTGGGAAAAGCATACTAATTTCCCCAGAAATGCCAGAAGAAATGTCTGTGTATGAACAAACACTAGGCTGCAGGTGGTCCTTGCCTGATTTCTATAGGAAGGACCTTGTTAAACAAAATAGTGTCTTTGGTGAGAATGTGGGCAAGGGGAGGGAAGGCAGCAGGTCTGGCCCCAGTTACCTGGCCACTGCCTGTAATAGGCAGTCCCCTGGCCCTCACATGCCCACGGCCACTCGGACACAGAGCAGCCTTTACCGTGCCCTCAGGGGCCACCTGGGAGCAGTCAGATCCCCCAGCCTCATTCTCTTCTTTAAATTCAACATTCATTGAGCACCAACTATGTATCAAGAAGTACGCCGGGTGCTGGGAACATGTAGATAAACAAGACATAGCCTGTGCCCTCAGGGGCTGTGGTCTCATCCAGGGACAACTCAGGTAGGGTCTGGCGGGAGTGGCAGTGACCCCCGCCTCAGCCACCAGTTGCCCAGCTTCTACCTCATCTTGTCAGCCGCGCCCTTCAACACTAACTCTGGGGAGAAGAGCCTGGGAGAGAGCAAGTATGTGTTCCTCAGAAATACAATTACCCACTTCAGCCCTCTGGTCCCAGCTAAAGGTACACCATCCACACCCATGTGTGCCTTTGTCTCTCCGGGGCACCCAAAGACCCCAGAGGCAGGGTAGAAGGCTCCATCTTCTTCCCCGTGTCTGTTGCCTCTACTTGTCAAATCAGTGGAAATCCTAGAAGGGTTGTGTGTTTACTGGAAGGAAGAGCAAGGCCCCAGAGAGGCAGGGGACCGAGATCTGCCCCGGCTTCCATCTGGGAGGGGAAGAAATCCCTCCGCCAAAAGCAACGGCATGGTGGGCGGTGGAGAGCAAAGAAGGCAAGCCAGCCCCTGGAGGAGGGAGGGCGGGAGGGGAGAGGGATGTGTCCAGGGCGCGGGTGGACGAGCATGAAGCTTCAGGACCCCTCGCTGGCAAGGACCTCTTCTAAGTTCCTGGGAGTGGCCCTTAGCAATGGCTTAACATTTGTAAAATTTGGAAAAATGAGATATATTAACCATCCTCAATTAAGACCAATTAAAACTGCAGTCTTTTCCCACTCTGACATCTCTTGGTCACACTTCCTTTCACAGTGGACAGTGGCTATGGGCACGTTTAGAATTTGGCTAATGGGAAACTCAGCTGGGAGTGAACTTACATATATGATTTGCAGTCATGTCCCAGTGGAGCGAAATGATGTCTAGTGTGTGTAGGGCCAGTCTTGGCCCTCAGAGTCCCTTGGAGTCCCCAGCCCACTCCTCCCCGAAAGTCTCCATCCTGGCCTTCATTGCTTAGGCCGTGGGAGCCATCAGTGACTTGAGGTTGAGGAACCCCTCGTCCCTGTGGGGAGCAGGAGGGTCTACCAGCCAGTGAGGCATGCCTTTGTAGGACGAGGCCTCCAGGGACCCTCCCCCAGGAGGCCATGTCTGGCAGGGTGGTTGGCCACGTGCCAGCACGTGCCATCCCCCTGGTGCAGAGCGAGTCCCCGGGCCTCGTGGCCTGGCCGGAGGCCCCAGCCACCAGCACTACCTGAGAGTACGTGTCCTGTAATTGTTAAAGACAGGACCAGCAGAGGTGGTCTGCGGCTGACTGGCACCCCCAGGTGTTCCTGAGGGGCATGCCCTCCATCTTCCTAAACTTGCATATCTCAGGCTTCTTCCCAGCTCCATGAGCACCTCCTGTTTTTAACTTAGGGAGCACAGAGCCAGCCTGTGCAGGGCATCTGGGCAGGGCCCTGGGCCTCCTCTCAGTGAAACAAGACTGTGGAAATAATCCACTGCTCTTCTTCCTCACCTGAGCCATTGGGTCCCTCCGGCCTAATGGGCCACGTTGCTCCAAGCCTTAGGGAAAATTTCTTTTCACAATTAGCCAGAACTCTCTGCAGAAAGATGCTGCAGAAAGAGCCACAGGGTCCAGGGCTGTCCCCGGCCAGCCATGCCAACCCAAGCGTGAAACGACACTGACCCCGTGTGGCCACTTGTGGAGGTGCAACCCAGGAGAGGCGGGAAAGAGGGAGCCGGGCACCAGTGTGGCTCCTCGGCCCTTTGACCTCGAGCAAATGACCCCTTCAGGCCCTCCCTGATCAGCCAAGCTTTGTCCCTGCTCACAGCACAGGACTCCTGGGGAGGGACCTGGCCCCCTCAAGACCTGCTGCCTGTTCTCCTCTGGCGACATGTCCCCATGAGGCACTCGACTCTGTGCTATTACTGGGCTGTGGCTTCCCCAGCCACTGGAGCTCAGCGTGGTCAGGAGAGGCGCCACGGAGGGGGTGGACATGAGCTCAAAGAACAGGAAGAATTCTGACAGGCTGAGGGGAGGAGGGTTCTGTTCCTCACTCATCCTCGGGTCCCCAAAGCACAGAGCACAATGTCCCAAACATAGTGGCTTACTTAGTAGTGAGGAATAAACGGACGTGTGCACACCTGCACTCCAGGTGAGGGTCCTGGGCTGAGCCAGGGCAGGCGGACAGCATGGCAACAGGCATGGAGGTGGGGCTGGGGAGCTGCCTCTCAGCAGAGCACTGAACTGACTTCTCTAGAAGCTGAGTCCCCAGCCCGAATTCAATTCTGTGCTCTCTCCCTGCCCATAGGGCTTTCCGGAAGGGAAGGACCCTGGTACTGTAGTCTGGGCTGGGGGAGGGAGGGGTGTGGAGCCAGGCCGTTGCCGCATTTCTGATGCCACTTGAATTCTGCTCGTATCAAAACCAGGTTCTATTTCCAGATTCGCTCTTCACTGATGCTGCGCTCAAGGTCCCGTGGAAGGAAAGTGCCGTGCTCAGGACAGAGGAGGAAGGAGGCTCAGAAAATTTAAACTGCCGTGTCTCAAGTCACAGCCACTCTGCTCGTAAGAAGCCAGGCTGGGGTTTGAATGATACAATGAAAATGCAACCCAGGCAAGGCTGTGGGGCTCCGGGGTCCATGCCCAGCCCCCTGCCCCCCATAGCTCCTAAGGGAGCAAAAGCCTAACTCGTTTCCCAGGCTCCCACCTCCTCTGGGGTCAGGGTAAAGCTCGCGCCTTTGCCTTGGCTGTAGGGGCCTCCCTAACCTTGCTCCTTGCTCCAACCACACCACTCTGTTCTAATTTCCAGCTGCAGCGACCCTCAGGCAGTCCCCTCACCCACTACCTCTCAGACCTGCATTTGCAAATGAATCCCCTGGGGGTTCTGATAAAACACAGTCTGAATCACTAGACCTGGGTTGGGGACCTGGATTCTAAGTTTCTAACAAGCTCCCGGGTGATGCCCATTCTCTTGGTCCACAGACCACAGGTGAGTGTCAATGTGCTAAACACACCATATTCCCCTCACCTTTGACCTCTGCACAAGGTATTCCTTTGGTCTGAAACTTATCCCCCTTCCTGCCCTCCTCTGCCTCCCCTGTCACTGTCACCCGGCTGCTGACCCTACTCCTTCTCCAGGCCTCAGTTTAGATGCCACTGCCTCCAGGAAGCTTTCGTGACCTCGTTGAGACTGGTTAGGGCAGGCCTCCTCTATTAGAGCTGCAACCAGGAATCTGAAATGGGAGAAATGATGTTATATGGGGGTTGGTTTTACAACACTCAATGGAAAAAGTGGGATCAGGAGACAGATGAAATAAGAATGGCAGAATACCAATCATTGTGGAAGCCGGGTGATGGGGACATGAGGGTTCATTGTACTCTCAACGTTTGTATATGTCTGGAAGTTTCCAAAAGAAAAACTTTAAAAAAACAAAGCCTGGGTCAGGAGTCTCTCCCATGTACCCCCTTGGCTCCTGTCCCTGCCTGTCCCCACCCCGACTCTAGCACCGCTCCCACTGCATTGTGAGTTACATAATTTTTTTAAGGGCTGAGATTGTACTGGGTTTTGTTCACTTTTGTACACTGGCCTTTAGCACACTAATCAGCCCAGAGTAAATTCTCAACATACTTTTGTCGAATGACTGAATGAAAAATCCTCCTAGGTTGTGTTAGTTGACAGGAAAGAAGCAAATCATTGAAAATGTACACATTGTGTATATTTACTGAAACAAAACAATGCATATTGCTCTGCCTCATGTACAGCCATGCTGTGTCTGCTCCTGGAAGCCTCTGTGAAGGCCACTGTGTCCTAAGAAAGATTTAGTGGCACTTGAGAAAATCAATTTAAATGGTGAAGAAGAAAGAAAATTTAGACCCTGAAACTCTTCAGTGTGTAAGGGAATAGGGGAGAAGAGTGAATAGTTGTGCGATTCAAAGCTGTTAGAACAGAAAAGGTATAGATTCACTCATGCAGTCAGCAAGTGTTAGTTCAGAGTGTCTGAGTGTAAGATTTGCCTGCCGCGTTGGAGATACCTCTTCTCCAAAGTAGCTACTTGCATGAGCTTATACAAATAGAAATGCTAAAAACAAAACTCCACTGAGTAAATTTTAAAGGTCTGGTTGGTTTTATTCAATGCTCCATGAATCGGACAGCACCCAATCTAGCAGATGGAAAGGAGCTCCAAGGAGTTTAGGAGATGAAAGAATTTTATAGGCAGAGGGAGAAGGAACAAGGAAGTTACACTATAAAAAAGGGGGGGGGCAGGGGGCTGGTTATTACAAAGTTACTTTCCTTTAGTGGATGGCAGTGGTCTATCAGGCAGCTTACCTAAATAATGTTAATTAGGTAATTCCCCATTGACTGGTTCAAGATTCTATTTATTGCAGAGCCAAAACTGTAAGTCTTGGTTTGGTGACGTGCGTTTGGCATAAGCAACTCCGTCTGGGGCCCATTGTCTTGTTTTTAAGAGAAGTTTGTATTTGTTGTCCAAACAAAAGAGGCAGAAGTGGTTTTTTTGGAATGGGAAGGGTTGTTGTGTTGTTTTGGGCAGGGAAGCCTAAAAAGAAGGGGGAAGGACTGGGGCAGACATGGGATGATGCGATCTCTGGGTCCCATCCCAGTTAAACTAAAGGAGTGAGTCAGGGCCAAAGTTTAAAGAGCAATCTTCGTAGAACCACCCACACAGCCAGTAAACCATTTCTCCCCTCCGTTTCCTACCCCGCTCTGCTCAGACCCGGTGCTGCTTTAACACTCTGAGGCTGCATGGTGGTCATGAGCAGAGGGGGGACATGAGGAGGGAGCGTCACCACGGTTTCCTGGCTTGAAGAACGGGGTGAAAGATTCTGCCATTCAAAGGCGTGAGAAGTATGGTGGGAAAGCTTGAAGGAAACATGGTGAGTTCACCCACAGAGACTTCGCTAGAGGACCCCCCTTAGTGTCCGTGAGAGAGATAGGCTTGGGCAAACAAAAAGGGGGGGGGTCACTCTGTTCCCCCAACAAGGTACAAGCTTCCAGGACTCGTTACCCTAAGAGGCAGGATCAGAGGCTGAAACTACAGACAGAATCACAAAAGGCAGGTGGGTCCAAGAGCCAGAAAAGACAGAGTGTGGGGGAACTTGGATGCATCATAACAAGTTCCAGACTTCTGAGGCTGACAACAAGAAAGGCAGTGGAGTTCTTTGTGCGTCTTCGACCCCGAGTGGCAAAACTTACACACATGTGGTCTCGTGTGCAGAAGCTGGCTGACTTCCGCGAAGACATAACATTTGGGCGACAGACCCAACCTCTGTACATTTCTGAACAACAAGCCCTAGAACAATGTCTAACTCAAAGCAGGTGCTGAGTCAATGTTTAAAAAAAATAAGTGAATGAAATGAATGTGCTTGGAATGGTGTTGATTTTTGCTCTGCCCCCACGCTGGAACAATCCACCCAGCTCACTCATGCTCCATGTTATTATTATTATCTTGGTGACTATGTTTATACAGCATTTTATAACTCCCTTGTTCTCCCAGACTTCAGGGGAATTGAAGCTTTGGTAATGAGGGAAATTTTCACTTGATTGTTTTTCGTAGGAAGTCAACTCAGCTCACATCTGGTGGCCTCCGCGACGTCTTGGTTGCTAAAGGGCTTTTGTATTTTCCTCCGGCCTGCTAGATCCAGACCTTAGAGAAACAGACCTCCCAGCCTTTCTGTTAAGAGGAAGTTTAATCTCATCTGGACTCTGTCTGGTTAGGGCCTGACTTTAGGCAGGCAGAGCAGACTTTAGCAAAACAAGCAGAGCAGAGAGAGGCTCCTGGTGCTTGGGTGAGACTGTTTTCATGGTGAGGGGCTAGGAGCAGGAGTGGGCGTAAGGTGTAAACTTCACATTGAAGACCTCGCCTGTCTGTGACCCATTAGATGCGGGCCTGAGTCTGCCTCACCAGCTACTCCATCCTCTCTTCTGGTCCAACCTTGTTCCCATTCTAGGGACTTCTCCACTGCTTCTCCAGCCCCCAGCCACGTCTTCACTCCACATCCAGGTCCGCGGGCTTCAAATGGATGGTAGGGTACCGAGAGGTGCACCCCTGAGAGAGGTTTACTCCAACACCCCTCTCACTATCCAGAAATAGTGCCCGTTCAAAAACAGGCGAAACTCACTTCTTGGGGAGGGATGGAAATGTCAGCTATCTTGACTGCTGTGGTGGTTTCATGGAAGTATACATCTACCAAAATTCATCAAATGTACATCTGAAATATGTGTAGTTTTAAGGAACCATACCAAAATAAACGTGTTAAAAATTAAAAATTAAAAAAAAAAAAAGCAGGCAAAACTTACCTGTGCTGTTAAAAGCCAGGATAGTGGTTACCGTTGAGAAAAGACAGACAAGGCAGCGAGTGGGAGAGGGTACATGGGACTCCTGGGTTGCTGGAAATGTTCTGTTTCTTGACCTAGGTGTCTGTTATGTAGGTATGTTAACTTAGTGATCATTTACTTATCTGTGAGCTTATGATTTTTAAACTTCTCTGTAAACATATTTCGCTTCAATTAAAAATTTATTTTAATGACTAGACTATACTCCCCAAAATACAGTTGATGTGGATGTAGCTTGTACAGTCAGATGCGGCCACAGGCCCAGGGCTGTGGGCAGGTGAGGCCTCCCAGCTGTCCCGTGAGCCCCCTGGGACACAGTGCCAAAGGACGCAGGGTGACAGCTCCCAGGGGTGTCTCACTGGGTTGGAGGAGCACCGGGTGGCACCCTATCTCATTCTGCCCACCAGAAAGGTCCTTGTTCAGTAAAGGGCCCGGCTGGTTGTGCAGAGCGGTCAGGAGGACAGGCTGGTCCCACCCCATGCCACCCCACAACCCAATCTCCCAATCTTGACCAAAAACTTTGTGAGAAAGACCAGGAGTTGGGCAGGGGCTTTCAAGACCTTTGAGGTCAGTGAGCTAACCACACAGAACCGCCCTGGCTATGCAAGATTTCAGAGGAGACAGCCCCCTTCTCCCCTCTTCCCACTCACACCCCAAAAAAGCATCTTTTGCCCTTGGGTCAATGTCAGTTTTCTCCCTGAGGTGACCACTGGCTGAGTTTATGTACTTCGTATGGCCTCCATTCTCCTACAAAGAAAGCTCAACAAGATAAAAATGGACAAGAGATTTAAACAGGCCCCTCACAAAGGAGGATGTCCGAATGCCCAAGAAACATATAAAAAGATGCTCACCATCGTTAGTCATCAGGAAAACGAGAATTAAAACCACAGTGAGCTACGACTACACCTCCACTGGAATGGCTAAAATGAAAAGACCTGACAGTGCCAAGTGTCCGGACGCAGGGCTGCTGGGACTGAAGATTGATCCACCTCTTGGAAAACTGGCAATTTCTACTAATGCTAAATATGCCCTGTAACTCTACTGCTGGGCGTGTACACAAAAGAAATGAGTGCTTGCGTCCACCAAAAACACACAGAAACATACAAGAATAGTCAGAGCAGCTTTATTGCTAACAGCCAAAAAACTGGATCCAACCGAAATGCTCATCAGAGGAGAGAGAGTATCGAGGCATAGTCGTGTGACGCACCACCACTCAGCCATCAGACAAGACTGAGATGCTGCAGCCCACGTCAGCCTGGGTGACTTCCACATGACGCTGAGCGAGGCGAAGGCAGACACGAGATTACATACTATATGATTCCACATAAATGCCGCTCTAAAACAGGCAACGCTAATCTACGGTGATAGAATTCAGAAGAGCAGTTCCTCTGCTGGATTGTGGCATGTTTCCTGGGAGGAGGTGCTGAGAGTGCTCTATATCTTGATCTGGGTGGTAGTTACCTGGGTGTGTATATAAATAAAAGTTCACCTAGTTTTACACATCAGATATTGCGCTTAAGATGGCAGGTAAGGTACCCTGCAATACAAATTTAAAAGGAAGGAAGATCAGCCATAAAAACTGACAACATAATGCCATTTGCAGCAACATGGATGCTCCTGGAGAATGTCATTCTAAGTGAAGTAAGCCAGAAAGAGAAAGAAAAATACCATATGAGATCGCTCATATGCGAAATCTGAAAAACAAAACCAAAAACAAACAAACAAACAAAAACAAAGTGTAAATACAGGACAGAAATAGACTCATAGACAGAGAATACAGACTTGTGGTTGCCAGAGGGGCAGAGGGTGGGAAGGGATAGACTGGGATTTCAAAATTGTAGAATAGATAAACAAGATTATACTGTATAGCACAGGGAAATATACACAAAATGTTATGGTAGCTCACAGAGAAAAAAATGTGGCAATGAGTGTGTATATGTCCATGTATGACTGAAAAATTGTGCTCAACACTGGAATTTGACACAACATTGTAAAATGATTATAAATCAATAAAAAAGTTAAAAAAAAATAAATAAAAGGAAGGAAGAAAGGAAGGGACAAATGAAAGAAAAGTCAACGGCACAACTCTGCTCTCTCACAGACAAAATGGTAGTCATTCTGGAAAACAGGCAATTTCTTAAAAAGTTAAACTTTCACCTCCAGGGGACTCAGCAGTCCACTTTTAGGTATTTATCCGAGAGAAATGAAAATGTGTTTCACACAAAAACCTCCATATGAATGTCTATACCAGCATTATTTATAATGGCCCCAAACTGGAAATAACCCCGTGTCTTTCAGCAGCAAGTGGCTAAGTTGTCACACGCATACACGGAGCACTGCGGGCCGTGGGAAGGGACAGGCCATGGGACAGGCACATGTCACAGCGTGGATGGATCTCAGATGCACTGCACTACGTAAACCCAATTTCAAAAGGGTACCTACTGGATGATTCCATTTATATGACATTCTGGAAAAGACAGAAATATAGGCACGGAGAACAGAGTGGTGGTTGCCAGAGTTTAGCGATGGAGGAAAGGTCTGAATACAAAAGGGACAACACAAAAGAAACCACTGGGGTGTTGGGGTTGTCCTATCTCCTGTCTGAGGTCACAGGATGTATGAAATGCACAGACTATACATCTTTTACTGTATGCAAATAAAAAGCCTGCCCTCTCCTCATGGCCCGGGCCTTCGCTCCTGTGAGCTCAAGCAGGAAGGGCAGATGGCAGAGAGCTTCAAGGGCTAGGACAGGGCCTGGCTCAGAGCAGACATGCTTGGGCTTCACTTCCTGTTCTACTGTTCACGCGGCTTCAGAATCATCACTGTCCTGTGAAATGCCATTAGCTCACTGTCGGTCTCTGTGTGTTTGCTTTTTAATCCTTAGACCTCAGCACTCAGAAACAGCTGAACTGTGCACATGACTCCCCAAGGGAGCATTTGTTCTCTGAGGTCACGGCCAATGCAGAGTCCCTTTGGGGGCACAAAGGAAAGCTTATCACCCATGAGATCCATGTTCCCCCTAACCCAGGGCTCCTTCCAGCTGGAGGCTGGGATGTGAGCTATTCTTTATCCACGTGGAGAGGCTGCAGGCAGGGACTTTACAGTTAGCCTTGGTTATACAGACGGCCCACTGTTCCCCACGAGACGGTGGCCCATCACATGTCGGTGCACGTACTCATGATGGTTGCTCTGCTCAGAATTCCTTCCTCCCAACCAAGACCTTGCCCCTGCCCTCCTGGAGCATTCAGGGCCCAGCTCAAATGTCACCCTCTCTCCCACAACGATGGCTGAATCTGTTACCTTGTCTCCTAGCACTTTGCGTACTTGAGTCCTGTTGATTCTTCCCCAAAATACCCACAACAGTCCCTTCCTCTCCACTGGCACCATCCGGCCTCTGTTCATGCCCTCTCACCAGCCCTTTGCAGGCCACCTCTCTGCTCTAACCTACACTTCTCCGATTCTCCCTTACGCCTTGAAACCTCTCCTGGTTCCCCCTCAGTGAAGGGGACACAGGAGAGCCCACCAGGGCAGGTCCCTGCTTTTCTCTCTCCCACCTCCTTCCCAGACACATCCCCTGCGCACCTGTAGAAACTGGCCACCAGCTCTTCTGATCCCCGACACCCCTGCTCACACCGGCCCCCTGCCTGGAATGTCCTTCCCACCCCTCTGTCTGTTTAGGAAAGACCCTATTCCAGTGCCACCCCCATCACCATCAAGCCCTCCTTCCATCTCCCCGGGAACATTTACTGATCCAACAAATATTTCCTGAGAACCTACTTGCTGGAAATCCAAACACCGAGTAGGAGGGATAAGGACCCTGCCCTGGGGGCGTTTCCATTCTCCTGGGCAAGACTGATGATAAATCCATCCATGCGTGCTGTAACTTCAGAGGGGCTGAGGTGCCGGTCCGGTCACGGTGGCCTCACCGAGAAGATGCCATGTAGGCAGGGACCTGAAGGAAGTCCTTCTCCCTCTATGCTCCTTGGCACTTTGCATTCTTTATGGTCTCTCCTGTTTACTGCCTGTCTTAGCAAATCAAAATAATGCATGGAACATACTTTATTAAAAAAACTGTGCTTTATCTGAAATTCCAATTGAACTGGCTGTTCTGTACTGAATCAGGAAACCCTACTCCCTGGGTCTCCCTGCCCTTGTGAGTTCAGGGAACGAGGATGCTTGTACCCTCAGGGCCCAGCACTGTGGCTAGCTCACAGTAGGTTCTCAAGAAACTAGGAAAGGATGATCAGCAGCACTCATTACGCTCTAGTGCATTTTTCTTTGCATAGAGAGTCTCCTGGACACAGTAACCTCCTCTGCACTGGGGACAGGTTCGGAGGCCATCTTTCATGCCTAAGGCAGGCCTGGCTAGAGGCAGCCCAAGGGGGCTTGGGGGCTGGAGCTGTCTTCTTACCATCTCCACCAGTGTCTCCCTTACCTCCTTGCATAATAACAAAAAAAGAAAAGCATTTTTAAATGTGGTGAAATAAGCAGTATGGAAAACTGCCATTTTCTCAACCCTATATACATGAATAAACACATCTTTGGAAAACTTTGCCATATATGTTGGTGAGCCGTGCACAATCTAAGAAGAAACTTTCCCATCCAGTTCCCTCACTACCCACTTCCAAGCAGACAGGCTCCCCTAGACCTCTCCTCTACTGAAACTGTGGAGCTGGCCACGTAGCTGGCGGGGAGGAGTTAGTTATTTGAGTGAGGGGCATTAAAAGACCGTCTTGTGATTCTGGGGGTCCATGCCTGTCTCCCACCAGTCTGGTGCTCCGTGTTGTTTCCAGGCCCTCCACATGGCAGCAGCTCAGGAAATGCAGGTTGAAAGCCTGACCATCCAGAGCAACGGATCATGCCTGACAGTAAGGCTTCCCTCAGGTGTGCTTCCACAAGGAGGGCTGATTCAGAAGCAGAACCCATCCTGCCTTCTGGGGGTCAGCGAGCCCCTCAGGTCCCAGCCTACATCACTGCCTGGTTCCAAAGCAACAGCCCAGGAAGGGTGTGGTCTAACTGCCCAGCAAGTTCTATGAACAAGCCCAGTCTTCACTCAGGGTTCATGAAAGGAGCACTGTGCCGGGGCCGCCCCAGCCCCTGTGGGTTTCAGCTCAGAACGAGAATGTTGTTGCTTGAGCCTCTTTTGAGTTTAAAAAAGCACAAGGAAAGGCACTGTGTAGAATGGTTTACTCCTGACTTGTTTTTTCATTACCCCAAACTGTTAGGTGTTGAAAACCTTGCATTTACTTGTGAATCGCCAGGCTGTGCTTATGTATGGAGGAGGGTAACGACTGGAAGGGTCAAAATTATTTTCACTTTCCTTGTAAGTTTCTCCACAACTTAGCTTTTCATTGAGCATCTTGTATTTATTTCTGTGTAATTATGTCATTATTTGGTGCATTTTATAACCAGAGATGCTAAAAACTGTTCTCTCCTGTGTTATGTTCTGTAATCAGAAGAGCCAAGATGGGGGCACAGAATCCAGCCCCACCAGAAGTCAGGGCCTTGTTTATCCAGGGAAGACAGTTCTGGATGAGCACACTGATTTATCCAGGAGAATGATCCTAGAAACACTGTAGGTAATAGTGTCAAACATCAACTCAAAGACAGAAAATTAATTAGGAACACACTACTTACTTGTATGCAAGGGAAGTCAAGAGCAGACTTATCTCATATATTGGAGGCAACATTAGGAGTTAAATGCAAAACAGAGGAGAAAAGAGAGAAGGAAAAACTGAAGACAAGTTGAAAATAATGAACTTTGCCTTTTCTCTGGTCAGCTGTTGGTTAGCAGGCAGTTAGCTAAGAGGGTGGTCAGGATGTCCTGCCCTTGGCAGCCAGATGGGTCATCAAAGCAGATAATTCCAGTCATTAGTGGATTCTCCAGAGCCCCCTGGGGATAGAGCTGTGATGTGAATGTGACAGGCTGTCTCTGTGTTACGTCTGCCTGGGTCCTGGGTGAGCACCCCCATCTCTGTTAGGCAGGTCTGTTCTGTGACCCTTACAAAAATTTCTCAGAAGCAAACAAATGCAAACAGTGAAAATGTCCAACCAAGGGAAACCTGCTAAATAAATTAAAGTGTATCTTCAGCAGAGGATACCAAAGATCTTTTGAAATATTTTAGTAATTTAAGAAAATATAATACAAGAATCTGTAACAATGTGGGAAGTTGTTCATGATACACTACTAAGTTAAAAATAAAATGTAGATTTCAAAAGAATATGTACAGGGAATTCTGGGTAAAGACGGCAGAATAACCATGTGTATGCTTTTTTGGCTCCTCCCCAAACCCTGCTAAAACAGCAATAAAAGGATTTTTTTTTTCCTAAATGAAATAAGGTCTTTATTAGCAACTTAGCAGTGACATTGATAAACAAATATCCTCTAAAAAGGATAATGAGTCAATGAAAATTCGCTTTAAAGCAAGACTAAAGGAACATACACCCGGACCTGTAACTAGAAAAAAGGTACTTTTTAAAGGCATACACTTGCAAAGACAAGGAGGAAGAAAGAAAAGGATAAAATTTGGAAGCACATGGATGAGTGATCCACACAGGACAGCCCAAGGAGACTCCCAATGTGATGTTGAAGGCAGACAAAGTGAAAAGGGTAAAAAGTCCGTGTGGGAGAGTCAGGAGGCTCTAAGGAAAGATTTCTCAAAGAAGTTGAAATTGTTAGAGGAATAATAGGTTTGAGTTTTCAGAGAGGAGGCACAGGCAACTGGTAGAGATTTTTGGATTGAAATAATAACACGAAGGACAACTGAACAAATGAAAAAGAAAAACAATCATTAATTCCCCCCCAAAACCCAGGAACAAAAAAGGTAATCAGAAAAGGACTATATCCACCAGGGTCCAAATAGAAACTGGACAGTAATCTGAAAGAGTTACTAAGTATTCTAGTGGGTTGGAGCAAAGGGGGATTGTCTAGTAAAAAGGCAACCGAACTCTATAGAATACAAAACTAGCGGGCACAAGGACAGCCACTGCCCCCTCTGGCTGAGAGAAAGCCCCGAGGAAGCCCCTCGCTTCCCAGGACTGAGACCCAGTCGGGGCTCACTAAGTAGCAGAGACGCCTCATGGTGCTGCCGAGGAGGGACTTGCTGGAAATCTCTAAACTGGCTCAAAACCCACTTTCTAGGATGCTAGAAAAAGCCATTTATGGGGAGGTGTCTCACTAGAGACACCAGGAGGGATGCTAGGCGAAGCAGCTGGCGGCCCTGCGCTGCAGGAGCCTGGCCATCCGAGAGGGGCGCGTTGGAACCAGAAACGGAAAGCCCCTTCCTCCTTGCAGTGTCTCTCCGGCGCCCTCTACGGACAAAGCGTAACACCGTGCCGTCCAGCGAAGGAAAAATACTTTAAAAAGGTCCAACACGATTTTCACAGAGCAGGCAATGAAGGGTAGATTGGCACAGAGAGGCCATTAATTGATAACTGGCACAAAGATTTTTAAAATATTATTTTGAGACTAAGATGAGATATATGTGATGCTTTTAGCACAGGCAGGGCTTGGCAAACAAAATGAGTTCTCAGTTAATGGTAGTTACTACGCTGGCTTTTAGCAAAGAACCCTTTCAGGGTATCCTTGGATAGCTAAATGGGTTATCAAAGAAAACACTTTCAGTTGTTTGTAGATAACCCAGGAGACCTCAGGAGTTCCACTGTGAGGTATATGAGGGAGTATTTGAGGATATGCTGGAGTAGGGAGATACTCGGATGAGAAAATCCATTAGCAGAGTATTGCAATATTCTAGGAAAGAAATGAGGGGCACCTGGATGGGGGGAGTCACTCCCTAAGGAAACACTAAGGCCTTGCTCCCAGTGTCCTCAGCCATGGCAGCGGGTGACCCACCAGGTCAGAAAGCAGTTGGCCTTAAAGGAAAGATGCCTTTCAGAGCAAACTATAGAGACTACCCTTGCAGAGTGCCTTAGTTGGAAAGTTCTGGGCTGTGTGTCACAGAGGTTCTGCCCAGCCATTGGTTAAACACACACATTTGGAAGTAGACAGTTTCCAGGGTGGGTCAATTCAGCGGCTCAGAAAGAATCCAGATGACAAGAATGTGCAGCTACTGCCATTTGTGCACTGCTGGTGTGAGTGGAAATTGGTACCACCCCTTTGGAAGACTGACGCTGTCTACTAAGTCTGAACATAAGCATACCCAGCAAGCCAGCATCTCCACTCCTAGGTAACCCGAACATACTTCATGGCAGAAGAACGCTCACACAGCACTATTTGCAACAGACCAAGTGGGGAAACTATCCCCAAGTCCATCAAGGATGAAAATGGATACGTAAATTATAACACATTCTCCCAATGGAATCCTATTCCCTGATGAGAGTGAATGATCCGTAATGACACACAACAAGGATGAATCTCACAAACACGATGTCAAATGAAACACGCCAGGCACAGAAGAATAGTGTGCATTCAGAAATGGACATATCAGTCAAGTTCCAGCTACATGAGGTACCAAAGCAGGCAAATTTTTCTATGATGTTAGATGTCAAGAGAGTGTCTACCCTTGGGGGAGGTAGTGACGGGAAGATGCTTGTTACACAGGTGCATTCAATTTGTGAAATTTCATGGCGCTGTATGCGTCTAATTTTCTACACATACGGTTTACTTCAGAAGTTTACGAATAGGGGGGAAAAGTGTCTGGTACTTCCCGTTTTTCTTTTCTGTCCTCTTCAGACGGTTGGCCCTATTTTTAGGCTTCTACCTTCATGGCTGTAAAGTTGCTGGCAGATTGCACACGTAACCTCTTCACAGAGCTGCATCCAAGGGCGGGAAGCTGGGCATTTTCCCTAGTCATTCTCCTTTTAATAAGGAGGACAAGCTTTTCTGGAAACCCTGCAGTTAATTTCTCTCCAGGTCCCATCCGTTGGGACTGGCCACATGTCCGTGTTCTAGTAGCACGGGAAGCTGGAGAGACGACTTCTGGCATGTCCAGCCCTTCCCAGAGGCCAGAAGGAGAGGGAAGGGTGAAGGAGTGATGACAGGATGGGAAACCAGTGGCGTCTACCCTATGGAGGAAGAGCCAAACATGTTGCTGAAAGGGTTCATCATTAGCCAGACCTGGAGGGACATAGCTCCACAGGGAGGGCCAGGGGAGGCGAGAAGGTGGTCTGAGTCATCAGAGAAACACACCCAGTGGGTACCAGGATGGAGAACTGGACTTGGACTCCAACCTCTAGTTCTGACTCTACTGACCAGTTGTGTTTCTGTGGACAGGTTACTTCAACTCTGTTTTCTACATCAGTAACATGAGGAAACTGGACCAAATGCAGTCAGTACATCCCTGCATGGAACTGCCTTATTCTGAGGTCCTTGAAAGGACATTGAACTGCTTTTTGTTGCTGACATCAGATAATGTTGCCCAACTGTTATATTTATTATTAAAAGTTCTCTTTTTTGGTGTTTTTGAGGTTGGTTTGCTTCCTTCTATAAGCATTTTTTAAAAGTACATTCTCATAACAATTCTCCATCTTCCTGATAACAACCCTTCTCTCTCTCTCCCCCTCCCTCCCTCTCCACCTGTTAGACCTAAGCAGCAGGGAGTAATCCATCTCCACTACCCTCCCAACACACCACACGAGTACCAAGCAGACACTAAGAAGGGCCACCCGCAGTCAAATGTTTTTTATGTAACCAATACTTTCCTAGAACTAAAGAAATGGATTTGCCTGAGAATAACTTAGTTACCCACTACTAACTGACTTCCCTGAATAGGTCTACAGGCATCACCATTAATGATGATGTGAGTTTGGTTCAACCACCTGTACATCCTTATTCAATGATCTGATAAGAGGTCTGTAGTCTCAGTTTACCAGTTCAGTATTCAATTCATTTTATTTTCAGTCAACAAATACTTATTGAGCAGCTACTGTGTACCAGACACTCTACCAGGTTCTATGTATCCAAATACGAGTAAGACACAGTACTTATCCTCAAAGAGCTTTCAGTCATGTAAGAAACAGATGATTTCCATACAATAAGAGGAAAGTAGTGATAATAAATCTGTGCTGATGGACACAGTGCATAAAGATTTAATTTATGTAACAACAGCAGCACAGAGGAGAGGAGAAGGAATGAAGCTCTACAGAAGCAGAGCTTTGTGTACTATTAAAATAAAACTGGCATTGATTTGAACTACACTGTTGCAAATTAAGATGTTAATTGTAATCACCAGGGAAATCACTAACAAAAGAACTCAAAAAAGATATAGGAAAAGAAACAAGGGAATTCAAATGGTATACTAGAAAATACTGATTTAACACAAAAGGAGGCAGTAATGGAGGAATAAAGGAACAACAAATCATAAGACATAGAGGTAACAAATAGCAACATGGCAAATATAAAACCTGCCTTATCTGTAATTACATTAATTGGACTAAACACTTCAATTAAAAGGCAGGTATTGGCAGGATGGATTAAAAAAAAACATAACCCAACTTTATTTTATTTTTTTCTTACTTCTTTTATTTAACTTTATTTGGGGGGGTGTAATTAGGTTTACTTATCATTAATTTTTTTTAATGGGGGTACTGGGGATTGAAGCCAGGACCTTGTGCATGCTAAGCACATACTCTACCACTGAGCTATACCCTCCTCCCAGCTGATCATTCTTTATATTAAACTTTCTCTATCCAAATTAATGTGTGGTTTCCATCTCCTGATTAGAAATAGGCCATGGCTGTAAGAAAAATAATAATAAAAGAGATACAAATGAACTTATCTATAAGCCAAAAATTATTCACAGACATAGAAAACAAACTATGATTACCAAAGGGGAAAGTAGAGGAAGGGATAAATTAGGAGTTTGGGATTAACAGATACACACTACTATACATAAAATAGATAAACAACGAGGTCCTACTGTATAGCACAGGGAACTATATTCAGTATCTTGTAATAACCTATAATGAAAATATGAAAAGGAAATATATATGTATGTATAACTGAATCACTATGCTGTGCACCAAAAACTAACATGGCATTGTAAATCAACTATACTTCAATTAAAAAAAGAAAAATTTCCTTCTCCATTAGAGAAGACTATGGCACTAGTCCTCATAAAGTGAATAACTCATCTCATTTTTAGATATGAAAACTGTTTAAGGAGAAAAAGAAGCAGATTCTTTGAATCTCACCTTTGATACAAAATTTAAATTTCTGTGAATCTTTAAATAATCTTCCTTGCCTTTATTTAATACATATGAAGCAATTGCTTAGGGTGGTGTCTGAAACTTAATTCAGGACTATGGGGTTAAATATCAAATAGTTAGTTCTATGAAATACTTTTCCAATCTTGGGATACACATTCGTTGTGGTTTCCAGGGCCACAGTTCTTTGACACTTGCTTTCTTAAATAACCAATTTCATATGAAGCTCATTTTCTTCTCAAATTAGGAATATTGTAGACCAAAAAAGCCATTTTTCCAGATCAATAATAACTAGATTGTATTCTTCTAATACATATAACTCAGGAAGACTAGGTGAGATGTTGCATATACCAATGAAAACTCACTGGATGAATTAGCCTTCTACACAGTGTAAATGCTACATTTTCCTTGTTTAAATTAACATCAATTGGTTTGTGTAATAAACAAAGGTAGCAGATGTTCAGAGAAAGGGAAAAAAATACACACTTACATACTCACACAGTCTCTTTCTCACTACCTTGGGTGAAAAAAAAACCCTCTGGAAATACCAACTTCTTGGGTCTAAAAATTACATTAATGGGAATCGGAAGTCCATTTCTCAAAGTACTGATGCATGTGCACAATTTAAAGTGGATCTTGTTTACACTTACAAATTAAAGTATAAATACTCTTAAATCCCAACAGAAAACATTACATTATGGTTGTTCACATTTTCAACCTTTCTATTTCAATCACTACGTAAATGCTGTTTCCAATTAAGTTTAGTGGTGCAGTTTGTTCTCTGGTTTAACTCTGCTGTCACCATGCCACTTCTTTAGCTAACTGCAAATTTGGTAAATATGAGTGCTTCTATTTTCAAGTAAACAAATTTTATGCAAACTCATTTCCACTGTCACACAATTAATTCCCCTTTAGCATTATAATCTATTATATAGTGGATGATAAGCAGAAAATGAAATGGAACTTTTGTTTCTGATGGAGCTAAAACCACTAGTGAAACTTCAAGCTGTGTAGCTAGAAGATCATTTTACGTCATTGTAATATAAGTGTTCTTTTTTCCTTAATTTTAGAATTCAATTGTAGAGTCAGCAGTTAAAAAAAAAAATGATGCTCAGTAATGTTTGTTTTCCTTGCAGGGCATTTTTTCCTCTTTAAGTCTTCAACTATTGCCCAAAGACTACATTGCATAGGTTTTTATGTGACCTTAGTTTATTTTTAACTTAAAATCTTGCCATATTATATGTTGTGTGAAATTACTGAAACATTTATGAAATATTTAAAGACATATCTGTTCCATGGAAATGGAGTTTAAATCTGATGTTGCAAATGAGAAGCCAGATGCTCAAAATAATAGGCAACAAAGTAAGTGCAGAAGTGTCCACCAGGGGGAGCCTCAGAAAAGATCCCCAAGAGCCCGTGGAATGGCTATGGTAGCCCCTATTCTACAGGAAGGTCTAAAACAGGGAAGTGGATTTTCGTGAAGCAAAGTCTGTATGGAAGTTTTCTTTCAAGAAAGTTGCACCCTGTAATTAAAACCTGGTGAGAAGCTCTTCAAAGGGCTACTCAGAAAGCATAATGTTTGACCACTGTAGGGTATATGTGTTAGGTGTGGGGGATAATAGGGGACTGGGGTCTGACTTCTTGTGGAAAAAATCTACAAAGTGAGCAATGGAATGACTAACTGCTCTGGCAGCATAAGCAGAGTGTTACTAATGTGTTGGAATCAACCTGGTCCTCAAAGTTCATCAGAAGAAGTTGCGGGAGTTTTGTGTGGATGAGATATGGTGAAACCCACGGGAGGGCTAGCTGGCCTAGCGGGGTTTGTACCTCTCCTCAAGGGGAAAGAGAATGGAAAGAGGCCACGTAGAGGGGCCCACCACAAAACCGCAGGCAGTGTGGGCTGACCCTGCTGGCTAGATGGAACCCCACCCCCAAGTCACAGGCATTGCTGTCTGAGGGAAACTTCCAAAGAAACCACGGAAGCATCCGTGAAAGAAAAATTCTTTTAACCACCCCTGTGAGGACACGAAAGAACAAGGCACGTTGTGATGTTATCACTCAAGAAAGAATAATGTCCATGCCCTCTAACTCCCTCCCTCTCACCCTATTTTGACATTGATAGGGTTGGAAGCCACAGCCCCAAAGATCGAAGAAGGGAGGGAGAGGCCAGGGTGCAGACAGAAGGGGCTGATCAACTCCTGCAGGCAGGTGACCCACCAAAACTGTGCCTCAGCTGGAGGAGGGGACCGAATAAAGACTGAGTGTGGATGAATATATTGGACTAAACAGCCTATTTTCTGAATCAAGACTGTATTTTTTGTGTAAAGTGACCCCAGGCCTTCCTATTATCCAAGAGTAATGAACTTGTTGAAGTTTCCATCCAGTAATGGGGGAAAAACTGCTCCTGAATCTATTTTACATGGACGCTGAACAACAAAATCAAGTGGATTTTATGGTTATATTTTGGGAGTTGTACTTTTTCAGTTACATAGATTTTTTTATGCAATTCCATAATTTGAATCTGAGCAACTATTATTATAGGTATGTAGAAAAAAATTAGTATATATAGATACATCTATATTAATGCCCAAAGAGTTACAGGTATGCAGTATTAGAATACAATGTATTGAGGAAATACCAGCTATAAAAGGTGAAGATCTGATGAATTTACAGTGCAAGGGTTTTATGCTTGATGATGATAATCATAATGACAATAGCTAACACATGCTAATGTGCACTTATTTTGTGCCAAACATCATCCTGAAGGCTTTATAGTGGGAGCTTGCATAAATGATCTCATCAACCCTATGAGATAGATAATGCTACTATCCCCACTGTCTCTTCTCTAAAGAGAAGGTAACCAAGGCCCAAAGAAGGCAATTGAGTAACTCAGTCAAGGTCACTGAGTAAGTCCTAAGTGACAGAGATGGATGCAGAGATGAAACTCAATAACCAAAGAGATACAGAGACAAAGAAGATACCACAGATGCCCGGCTCTGAGTGCAAGGCAAGCTCCTATGCGGACAATTTCGTATCCATCACTAATTCTCGGAAAGCCTCCTTTACCCTCAATTACATTCATTTTCACATACAATTTATCCAGCCTGTGCAAAGAGCAAGAGATGTTAGATCTAATACAGATACAAAAGTGGTCTGTCATTCAAATAAATGGAGATGTGAAATTCAGGGGAAAAAAAATGATTGAGACATTCATTTTCCAGGCTCTATTTCATTTAATCTGGAAATGTTTATTTGATTGAGTAAAATACCCAGGCTAGAGTACTTTTAACCAGAGCATATGTCCTAAAAATGAGACACTTAGGAGCCTGAACTGACACAGTGAAGGCTGTTCCTCCTAATATGCCAGTTACGACTAGGGGCAATTATAATGTCACGCTGCCAGAGCGATGTTAAAGGAATCAAAGTGGACAGTGAAAGTGGAAACGCCAAAAAGCC
Organism: Camelus dromedarius; assembly: GCF_036321535.1. Lineage (NCBI taxonomy): Eukaryota > Metazoa > Chordata > Mammalia > Artiodactyla > Camelidae > Camelus > Camelus dromedarius. The sequence continues at coordinate 25,247,537 of NC_087461.1, read as the reverse complement.
ATTCAGTAATGTATCTGTGATCTATCATTGATAAGTCAGAATAGGGGAATCCTCAAATAATGTTTTAAAGTAGAGTTTTTATATTATATCCTTTTATTAATTCCAAAAAAAGAAAAGGCCACACCACTCAACAGTAATGGAACTTAAGAACATGGAAAAAAGCAGTCTAAGGAAAAGCTGAATTCCCAACACATTTAATTTTCCAGTTTATAAAAGTTATCCCTGCTTTTTGAATAATATTAAAATGCTGTAGATAAATATAAAGAGTACAGAAATCACCTATAATTTCACCATCCAGGTGCAAATACTATTAATAGTTCATGTTCTTTATCAGAATTAAAATCATATTCTAAATCATTTTGCCTAGATTATTTTGGTTAACTTAAGATTTTGAGCATTTGTTTCAATCAAGATTCTTTCAAGTCATACATCTGACTCCGTGTATTTCCCAGTGTATAGCAACACACGTGCTCCTTATTCCTTCTCCCCGATTCCATTGCTTTTTGTACTCTTTGTATATTTTTACCAAGGCAACCAGGACAGCAAATAAGCCCTCAAAAAGCTGAGCAGTTACTTTCGGCAAATTCAGAGAACTTATCCTCAAATCAGTATTTTACATGCACATAGTGTTTCTGGAGTCTCAGAAGTCTTTGAGGATGCTAGCCAGACCCTTTTCCAAACAAGCCTTCTGACTAAACAGTGCATCTCTCTAATCCTTCCACCAAGCTCTGGGGAGCTTTCAGATGGGCTGAAGGACCCTTCACCATCTGAACCCCCATGTCCT